>NC_090438.1:326770533-327073564 GCF_031143425.1 Pleurodeles waltl | reverse complement strand
GTTTTGGTAGTGTTTTATTTACTAAATTCCGCTCTATTTTTTAACTAGGTGTGGGATTCTTTTTGTGTGGTGTTTTTACTGTTTTACTGTTTGAAGAGTTGCACAGATACTTTACACATTGCCTCTAGGTAAAGCCTCACTGCTCCGAGCCAAGCTGCCAGGGGGTTGAGTACAGGCTGCTTTGGGTTTGCTTGTGTCTTATCCCGACAAGGATTGTGGTTGCTGCTTGGTCAGGGCTCAAACCCAGTCAACCAGTAACCTAGTTTCTCATTGTTCTGATCTCACCTAGAAGGAAGGAGCAAGTGAAAGGGAGTCTGACATTTGTCATAATGAGTAACACTATTTCAATTGTGGCCACATGTTTTCTCCTCATGGTGTCATGAGTGCTGCAATTTGACTTAAAAAAGAATCCATGTGTAGTTTTGCTCACACTTTACAAGCACTAGTACAAAAGTCATTATCTGTGTGGTTGATCTTGGGAGGATTGATCTATCTGCCCATGAACAACACCATCCCAGGTGGTAGACACAGTAATTTGAGAATAAATACGTGACCACCTGATTTGAGATGAAGCTAGCCAAAAAAACCATTTTGAAAGTCCTGAAAAAGGTACTTCAGCATGTAATTTAACTATTTTTAAAAGCATTGCACTGGAGTACATTGACATTGCATGGTTTTTGATGACCACAACCTATGAAAGGGGTGCTGGTTCGACTTTAATAGTTTTAACAAATGGAGCAAGATAAAGGCAAAATTTGCATCTTCTTGTTTTATGTTGTGACACATTAAAATGTTGTGAAAATATTTTCTTTCATGTTTTGTTATTGATTGACCAGATTTGTCAGATTTTCATCTGTTGAACATATGAAAAAATTGTAACAATCAGTAAGTCAAACGTTTTGTATTGATTCCACTATCTATTTCATTAAATATTTACCTTTCACAAATGTTTCTGTTGAATATTGGTGTCAAACAAATCCTCTTCCCTCTATTCTTGATCAGAAATCAGTATTAAATGGTGTACTAATTTACTTTGTTTTTTCTTTTTACAGAAGTAATACTTTTATGCTGCATGATCATCCCCTGAGCTTCTTTACATCATGGCACTGCAGACTGTAAACTTCGATCTCTTTTAAAAGTATCTTCTATGACAAACCTGTTAGGATCAGCACTGTTGACGAAAGAAAGTACGAAATTGAAGGTCAGTGATACAACAACTTAAATATGTTATTTGCCCTAGCTAGGTGTTTTCACATAGGTAGGACAAGGCCAATATCTGGACTTATGTAGAATATTGAACACTGTTGATCTCACAGACTTTCTGAATGGTATGAGGACTTTATTTCTTCTACAGAAAAAAACTACCTACGTAGCTTTTTAACTTGCTATTTCCAATACTCAACTCGTTGATTACTTGTCACAGGATATGTTAAATTTTCCAGGAACTGAAAGTAACCATTATGGAATAATCACATCATTTTGTACATATTTATGTTTTTACGGAAATTATAAAATATTGAAGAACAGATATTCAAAATGCTCTCTAAGGCCTTAGCTCCAGGTAGCATTCCAATTACATTGAATATTCATACAGTGGGCATTTGTTCAACCTTTTACCCATGATTGGATGGTTTTGTTGGCCATCCAATTGGTGTGTTTCCTGTCTCTTTTTATGTTTGTCCTGCCCATGTGCATTTCCATTGCATAATGTTCTGACTGGATAATATATCCTTTCACTGCTGATGTGAGACCTAGCTTTGCGTTTCATGGGAGCGTCTATTTCATTTCCCTCTGTCTCCCCACTCCCCTCTGACTGTCTCTTCCCCCTTCCTTCTCTCCCCAAATGTACTTTTTTCCTCCAGCTCTGTTTTCACTCTTTTGTTGCCCATTGGTCTGTTGGCCGAAGGTCATCTTGTACTGGTTTTGCCACCATTCCAAGATGGACAACCGCGTGTGCACACACATGCACATCAGCCATCTCTAAATAGCTTTATTTTAACAAACAACATTCAAAGATGGCCAGCATGGATGGGCATGCCTCTGCAAAAGGCATTTTTTTCATGCCTTTTGCAATATTTAACACAATGCTGCTCCAAGATAGCTGCCATGGATGAATGTGCACTCACGGCAGCTATCTAGAATAGCAATAGACCTTGGTCAAGACAGCAGGTTTCACAGCTGAGACCTATTGCCTTTTCTAGTGTGTTATTTTTTTTTTTAAGACATTACTCTACAATCACAAAGTTTCTGACTAATTTTATAAATATAATTTAAGACAATTACTTTAATAATTTATTGTTGAAAACTGAAAAAAACAAATTATTATTCATATTTAAAAATGAGGTCCACTTTATATCTTAGAGTTGCACTTGGCCCAGGTTGCAGACCCATAGTAAGGCCAGCCCCAGAACAGCAATGGTAAAAGTCCTCAACTTCCATGGTTGCTGCCTAGTAGTTCCTGCCTGCCCATTGCCTCCTGAATGGAGTCCGGCAACTGTCTACTTGGATCGAGAGTGATGATGGATAGTGGGTAGTGTAGATATAAATTTGGTGTTGTCAATGTGTGATTTGGAATAATAAAATGAACATAATATACAGATACTATGTGCCTGAAATACTATGGGGACTGTTGGACTTTTTAGTTTATGCAGGGTCATCCCCAATCTTTTTGCCTCCTGCCTCCTATTATTTCTGACCTGTTGCTGTTGGTTTTTTAACTCTTAGCACTTTACCACTGGTAACCAGTGCTAAAGTGCATATGCTTTCTGTGTAAATTGTATTGTTTGGTTTATCCATGATTGGCATATTTGATTTATTAGTAAGTGTCTAGTAAAGTGCACTAGAGGTGACAGGGCCTGTAAATCAAATGCTACTAGTGGGCCTGCAGCACTGGTTGTGCCACCCACATGAGTAGCTCTGTAATCACGTCTCAGACCTGCCACTGTTTTAACTGTAAATTCGACTTGGCAAGTGTACCCACTTGCCAGGCCTAAACCTTCCCTTTTCTTACATGTAAGGCACCCCTAAGGTGGGCCCTAGGTAGCCCCAAGGGCAGGATGCAGTGTATGATTAAGGTGGGACATATAGTCATGTGTTTTATATGTCCTGACATTGATATATTGCTAAATTCGTTTTTCACTGTTGCAAGGCCTGACCCTCTCATAGGTTAACATGGGGGCTACCTTTAAATCTGATTAAAGTGTACATTCCTTTTGGGAGTGGATGGACATGTGGAGTTTGGTGTCTCTGAGCTCACAATTTAGAAATACATCTTTTAGTGAAGTTAATTTTAAGATTGTGTGTTTGAAAATGCCACTTTTAGAAAGTGAGCATTTTCTTGTTTATACCATTTCTGTGACTCTGCCTGTTTGTGGATTCCCTGTCTGGGTCAGTTTGACAGTTGGGCTGGTTGCACCTCACACTAGACAGTGACACAAAAGGAGCTGGGGTGTAGTCCACATTTCCTGATGAGCCATCTGTGCTAGGACGGAGGGAAGGAGTGGTCACTTACATCTGAAAGGGCTGTGCCTGTCCTCACACAATGCAGTCTCCGACCCCCTGGTGAGTGTCTGGGCCTGGCCTGGGCAAGGCAGGATTACACATTAAAAACAGACTTTACTTTGAAGTAGGCCTACTTCAAAGGAGAAAATGGGTATAAGAAGGTCACCCAAAACCACAGACTTTAGATCACTTCTGGACATCAAGAGGAACCTCTGCCTGGAGAACTGCTGAAGAGCTGAGGATAAGTGCTGCCATGCCTGTGACTGTGATTTGTGGAGCTATCCTTCTGCCAGAGTAATAGGGCAAAGACTGGACTTTGTGTGCCTTCCATCTTGTGAAGAAATCTCAAAGAGCTTGATTTAGAGCTTGCCTCCTGTTGTTTGAAGTCTCTGGACAGCAAAGACTTCTCTCTGCCAGCACCTGGAGTCTCTGAAGAGCTCCTGCTCTGACAAGTGGTGCCCTATCCAGTCCCTGGGCCCTTGAAAGGAAAGCTGGTGCAAATCCAATGAAATCGACTTTGGACGACTTCTGACTGACGCTACTGCTGAATACGGTGACGCCGCCTGCAACCGACTCCGTGATCTTCGCTGGAACGCGACGACCTTTGCAGGCCCGAAGCTGCTGCAGCCCCGCTGAAGTCCACGACTCCGTGGAAGTCACCGCACCACGTCGTGACCTACGCTGCTCGAAGTGCGCGGATTCTACGTTTCGCACACACGCCGCGATCCCCGACTTTGCGCATCGACTTGTTTTCACTCTTCACCAAAGGTACTGTACTTGGGGGTCTACGCGACTCCGTGTCCAGCGCTGCTGGTGTCGGCTTGTTGGGAACAACTCCTTCACGACGCATGTTAACACCTCATCGAAGCATTTTGTGTTTCTAAGGGCTATTTTTTTAGTTTAATCTTTAAAAATTCATAACTTGACTTGTGTATGTCGGATTTTTGTTGTTTTGGTCTTGTTTTGTTTAGATAAATATTTCCTATTTTTCTAAACTGTGTTGTGTCATTTTGCAGTGTTTTCATTAAGTTACTGTGTGTGTTGGTACAAATACTTTACACCTAGCACTCTGAAGTTAAGCCTACTGCTCTGCCAAGCTACCAAGGGGGTAAACAGGCGTTAGCTGAGGGTGATTCTCTTTTACCCTGAATAGAGTGAGGGTCCTTGCTTGAACAGGGGGTAACCTGACTGTCAACCAAAGACCCCATTTCTAACAGGGACAAATACATGTTTTTGTATTTTATATAGAATGTATCCACTGGTGGTAGAACTTCACTACAAAATATTAAGTACTTGTTCTTCATTTCCCACTATTGGGTCAGTCAGTTTCATACAATGACAGGTCAGTGCTTCATCTAGGAAGAGTAGTTTCCACGCTTTTCAAATTCAGTAAATGATATAAGGCTTGGTCAAAACAGTAAAGTAATGTTAATTTTGAACTAGCAATGTAGTTGGAGCTCCAAACTTTGTAATGGCAGAAAGCAGCTACCCACAGGTCCAAACACAGAGATATGGGTTTAGCTTTCAGCTCTTCCAGTAAGAGCAAATGTTTAAGAACATCGGTGTTACTAGGCAAGCTAGAAAATGGATAGAGAGTGATAGGCTAGATAGAGATAGGGTGGTGGAAGCAGACTGGAGGGCACTGCAGGGGGAGAGGCACTAATAGAGTTTTGTGATGTGTGGAAATTATTTTTAGTGTACACATTTGCCTCTACTTTCTAAACCCCATAAATGCAGATAATGTACCCACTTTTAAGTCAGGGGGACGCTGGTCTGGACAGTCTTGACATGAGAATGGGTTACCTAATCCTGAGAGTACCAGACAATAAGAAAATTGTTCACATGGGAACATTTAAACAGATGGACTATTAAGCCGGAAGCCTGGCCAACTACAAGTTCATGCAGTTTTCATCACCAAAACCTAAAATATATTTTAGTGGTTAGGTGAATCTAATGACACGATTTATGGATTTATTATACATGACTACCATTATTCAATAAATGGGTTGGTAGACAGCCGAAATAAAAATGATGTTGCTCTCGGAGTTAAAGCTAATTAAACATCCTACAGAAAGCAAAGGGAAAGAATAAATAAATAAACAGTTAAATAACTCAATCATATTTTTAAACCCAGGGATTTTCTGTATTGCTTGGGTCCAGTAGATAGAGCATGAGGTGCAACATGCCCTGAAGAGATCAACATTAATATACATGTAGCTAGCCATGGATTTACTAATGATGCCAGTACATTGCAAGTAAGGCTGTGCGCTTTCTTGTCTGGGAAGACTAGGCTGACCCTGAAGCAGTAGTCCCAGTTCCTGCCAACCCCAGTCATGGCTGTAGGCTGCCTTTGCAAAAATAGATGCTTCAATAGTTACGCAATAGAGCCAAAATGTGCTTTTGCATTACAAAAGTTAGCTTGCATTAGTACCCAGTATGAATATGGTTAGGATAACATGACCTAGCCTGCAATGTCAACTTAAAATATGTGCTAAACTTGCCTTGATATTTCTTAAATACTACATCATATTCCTTTGCTTGCACCCACAGTAAAGAATTAACACAATATCTTCTTATGATATTCTTCAGCTTTGTAATGTGTGTGGGCCACTTAGGTCACTGAAAAACCTAAAATTATGCATGTGGATTTTTTCAAACCAACTTCTCAATTTGGTTTAGTTATGTAAGAATAGTTGTGCTCATTAAAGCACGTAATTAAATTGTGTACATTCTGCATGTCTGTAAAGATTTCATTAATGCAAGCCTTCTTCTGTGAAAATCAGCAAGATTCAGATTAATTGCTTCGGATTTGAGAAATAAACAATCCATGCCGAAGCATGATGGACCTAGTTCCTCATGTTTTGTAGCCCCATGCTTAATTCTCATCATAAGTCTGAGTTAAACAATGAGAGGTGATGTTACCGGCTCTTAATACTCAGGTGTTGTCTCCTTGGAAATACATATGAGATAAAGTACACCCTGCCATATATTATACGTATACTGCAAGTCACCAAGGAATTCCTTGACCATGTAGAGGGACGAGGCTAAAGATTAAGGTGGTCATTACAACCCTGGCGGACTGTGTTAAAGTGGCGGTAAGACCGCCAACAGGCCGGCGGTAAAAAATGTGCAATTACGACCGTGGCGGAAACCGCCAACAAAGACACCCACTTTAACACTCCGACCGCCACGGCGGTACAAACAAACAGCGCAGCGGTCACCGCCAACAGACAGGCGGAAGACAATGTACCGCCCACATTATTATGACAGGCCAATCCGCCACCTTTTCCGGGGCGGATTCACAGCAGATAAAAACATGGCAGAAACAGGAATTTAGAAGGGAAAACGCTCACCTCTACACACTCCACGAGGAACGAGGACACCATGGAACCGGAACTCCAAATCCTACCTGCGATAGTCTTCCTGCTCCTCTACCAGGAGCACGAACGCCGGCGGCGAAGATCACGGTGAGTACTGCACCTACGACACAGGGGAGGGGGGAGGGAAAAAACAGGGACACACACATGCAACACGCAACAACCCCACCCCCACCCTCACCCACCACAACACACACACACTAATACATCATGATACAATATAGTTACACCCCCAAGCCCCCGGAAGAATGCAAAGACCAAAGAAAAGGAGTGTAACCATCGGAATATATTAAAAACAAGTAGGAAGAAATATATATATATATATATACACAAAGTACAAAATAAATACCAGGCATAGTAGTCCAGGTACTGCACAAAGAAAGTCTGTGGAACAATGGGACAACACGGTATGGGCGAGGCCCACACAAGATCCCCGACCATGACGGAGAGAACACTGCATGGGCATCAGATACCAATAAAACAGGCACCTCAGGGGGAGGGAAAGGGGGGACACCTCAGCTGCTTGAGTGCACGACGCCAAATCCACGAGGGGGCCACATGCCCACTGTTCAATCCTGGGGAGTGCAAAGCCACAGTCTCACAAGTCTATACAGTGGGTGGTCTGCCCACTGTTCAATCCTGGTGAGTGCAAAGCCACAGTCTCACAAGTCTATACAGTGGGTGGTTTGCCCACTGTTCAATCTTGGGAAGTGCAAAGCCACAGTCTCACAAGTCTATACAGTGGTTGGTCTGCCCACTGTTCAATCCTGGGGAGTGCAAAGCCACAGTCTCACAAGTCTATACAGTGGGTGGTCTGCCCACTGTTCAATCCTGGGGAGTGCAAAGCCACAGTCTCACAAGTCTATACAGTGGGTGGTTTGACCACTGTTCAATCCTGGTGAGTGCAAAGCCACAGTCTCACAAGTGGATGACAGTCTCCACTGGTTCTGGAGGGGGCATGGTGCCCAGAGTGCTTCATCCTGTTAAGGACAGAGGTAGTGGATGACAGTCTCCACTGGTTCTGGAGGGGGCATGGTGCCCAGAGTGCTTCATACTGTTAAGGACAGAGGTAGTGGATGGATCTCTCCACTGGTTCTGGAGGGTGACTGGTGCCCAGAGTGCTTCATCCTGTTAAGGACAGAGGTAGTGGATGGATATCTCCACTGGTTCTGGAGGGGGACTGGTGCCCAGAGTGCTTCATTCTGTTAAGGATAGAGGTAGTGGATGGATCTCTCCACTGGTTCTGGAGGGGGACTGGTGCCCAGAGTGCTTCATCCTGTTAAGGACAGAGGTAGTGGATGGATCTCTCCACTGGTTCTGGAGGGGGCATGGTGCCCAGAGTGCGTCATCCTGTTAAAGACAGAGGTAGTGGATGACAGTCTCCACTGGTTCTGGAGGGAACTGGTGCCCAGAGTGCATCATTCACCCCGTGATGGACCCAGTTGCGTCAGTGCCCCTGCCGCTCATGGGCTAGCGGTGCTTCAGATGGCGGTGCCCTGTTCAGCGGTGCTTCAGATGGCGGTCTACATTGCAGGGTCTCAGCTGCTGGCGGTCCTTCATGGCCCAACGGGCTTTTTGCTGGCGGTCCTTCATGGCCCAGCTGGGCTGGTGCTGGCGGTGGCCTCCTGGGCAGCTGGGCTGGGTCTGGCGGTGGCCTCCTGGGTAGCTGGGCTGGGGCTGGCGGTGGCCTCCTGGGCAGCTGGGATGGGGCTGGCGGTGGCCTCCTGGGCAGTGGGGATGATGGCGGTCTTCTCCGCTGTGCTGCTCTTTCCAGACTTGCCAGGTTTCTTGTGGCCCTTCCCCACCTTGGAAGGTGTCACAGCTGACTCCACACTCCCAACGGGACCCCTGGGAGTGGCTTTGGTGGCTGCAGTCTTCCCCCTCTCCCGCCGGGCACTGGCCAACTTCTGATGCTTCACAGGTGGGGGACTGTCTGTGCTGTGGCTCCGTGCCACACTGGCTGCCCTGGTGGCCGGTGCACTCCACATTCCGGTGACTATAGGCACCACTGGTCCCGGAGATGTTGTGGCTGAGGTGCTACTTCGGGACCTATGAGATGGACGGGGTGGGGGAGGTCTGGGAAAGAGGTCAAGGGTGGACAGGAAAAGTTTTTGGACACACTGGGACGGGTAGCTGGAGGGGGTTTGGGAGTGGAGGAAGAGGTGGTGGCTGTAGGAGGTGTACGTTTGGTTACTTTGGGTGAAGGTGCA
Organism: Pleurodeles waltl; assembly: GCF_031143425.1. Lineage (NCBI taxonomy): Eukaryota > Metazoa > Chordata > Amphibia > Caudata > Salamandridae > Pleurodeles > Pleurodeles waltl. The sequence continues at coordinate 327,064,476 of NC_090438.1, read as the reverse complement.
TGCGCTGGAGGCTGTCGTGAGGTGGATGGCTGTTGGGTGGGTGTGTGCCTGCGTTTGTGTATATTGGGAGGGGGCGTCACAGACACACTGGGAGAGGACACAGGGGACGTGTGAATGGTAGTGGGGGTGGTGACTGCACGTGAGTGGGGTGTGGTGGTGGGTGTGCTGGAGAGGGACATAGTGGCTGTAGAGGTAGTGCATGCAGGTGTGAGTGTAGACGAGAATGGGAGGGAGGAGGGAGACGAGGAGGAGGGGGACACAGTGGAGGCAGTGGATGTTGGTGTGTCTGCATGTGTGTGTGATGCTTGCGTTAGTGCCTGTGGGATGTGTGGTGCTTCTGTTTGCTAGAGCCACCCTTGTGTGTTGACGTGTGTGCATGTTGGTCTGTAGGTGTGCTTGGGATAGGCAGAGGTACAGGTGATTGGGTCGGGTGGAGGAAGTTGGAGGGGGAGGCTAGAGACGGGGACAATGGCTGCCATCAGTGCTGAGGCCAGAGTCTGAAAAGCTCGGTGAAGGGCTACCTGACCAGAATGAATGCCCTCCAGGAATGCATTTGTTTGTTGCAACTGCCTCTCTACACCCTGGATGGCATTCAAAATGGTAGACTGCCCAACAGTGAGGGACCTGAGGAGGTCAATGGCCTCCTCACTGAGGGCAGCAGGGTTGACTGGGGCAGGGCCTGAGGTGCCTGGGGCGAAGGTGATGCCCACCCTCCTGGGTGAGCGGGCAAGGGGCAAAGTCTGAGGGGCTGCTGGGAGGGTGGTGCTGGTAGGGGGGGTGGCGGCTGTATCTGTAGATGCGGGGGCACAGATGTTGCCGCCACCACAAGGGAGCTCCCATCAGAGGACAAGTCCGTGTCGCTGGTCTCAGCTCCTGTTCCCGCCGTGGAGCTCCCCTCGCCCTCCATCCCACTGGTGAATTCTGACTCCGTAGTGTTGCCCTTCAGGGCCATGTGGGATGCAGCTCCCTCGTGCTCCGGTGCCACTGCTCCTCCACCTGATGATGCTAATGCACACAAGAACAGCGAGACCACAAAAAGGGGGGGAAGACAGAAGAAAGACATGTTGAGTGCATGCATTACCGCTACCGTTGGCGGACACGACAGACACAGAAGCCCCCTGCACTACGCCCCGCTCTTGGGCTCCACTGTTCAATTCCTGGGAAATGGCCTACAAGGCTATGGATGACATCTGCACACATAGATGACACAGGGGCATGAATAGCTGTACTTGGCACTCTACAGAGGTGGGGTGGGGTGCCACATGGCCTGCCTTACGGAGGGGCCTTGCCTACGGAACTTGCCCTGGCCTAGGGAAACCCACAGCCCACCTCCCCCACCCAGACACCTCGTAATGCGCGCAAAGTCAGCAGAATGAGAGTGTACTCACCCCCTTGTGTCTGCTGTGATGCCCTCAAGCGCCCATCCAACTCCGGGTAGGCCACTGCCAGGATCCTGAACATCAGGGGTGTCATGGTGCGACGGGCACCCCTCCCACGTTGGGAGGCCATCCCCAGCTGAGCCTCCGCCATCTTCTTGCTCCAGCGGCGAATGTCCTCCCATTTTTTCCGGCAGTGGGTGCTCCGTCTGTGGTAGACCCCCAGGGTCCGGACGTCCTTGGTGATGGCACGCCAAATATCTTTCTTCTGGTGGGTGCTGACCTACATGAAATGTACAGGGGAAAAAGAGAAGTTATTACCAACTGCACCGTCAAAGTGATTGGCCCCCATCCCTACCCTTGCCATGTGGCACATGCATTCACCTTCTTTCATGCACGCAGCACTCTGCCCCCTTCCTTCTTACATCCAGCCCTCTCCACACAGGCATAGCCCATACAACATGCTCCCTGTGTACTTACCTGTTTGTCTGGAGGACCGTAGAGTAGCTTGTACTGGGGGAGGACCCCATCAACGAGTTTCTCCAACTCCTCCGATGTGAAGGCAGGGGCCCTTTCCCCAGACACTCGAGCCATTGTCTCTTCCAGACCAAGGTCACAGCAGCACTTGCAGTGTAGGTCCTCTCCTGTTGAAGATCAGGTATCGAGTGATTGAAGTGATAGAAAATGGCGGTCATGTCCGCGGCGGTGCATACCGTCACCGCCGGCGTACATCATCATTGGCTCCTGGGACCCATTGGGTCCAATGTTAACCAATGCAGCATTGCGCTGCAGTCTTCGACCGCCTACCACGACGGTGTACAACGCCAGCCCAGTTACCTCACATCCCATTTTCCCACTTTACAGGTCAGGCAGCCGCCATTTCAGGGGCCCACATGGCTTCATTTTCAACTGCGTCACACATACATAGTCCTAGACTCAACACACATACAGGCCACCTTTTGTATATGAATGGTGTTCCGTGTAAACTGTGGGTACGTACCTCTGAGTTGTTTGACTCTGTGCTCGCTGTTGTCATTCATAGGCACTGTCCGCTGGGACACGTGAGGAGATGGCGGCATCCTCCGGTGTACAGACCGCTGGTGGACCAGTCGACAATGGAGGAGCGACATTTGATTATCATATACAGGCTTGACCATGCCACAATCCAGGAACTGTGTACAAAGTTGGAGCCAGACCTGCTGTCAGAAATCCACCATCCCACAGGAATCCCCCCTCAAGTGCAGGTGCTGTCAGTGCTCCATTTCCTTGCAAGTGGCTCATTTCAAACAACAGTGGCCATGGCATCAGGGATGTCCCAGCCTATGTTTTCCAACGTATTGTTCAGAGTGTTGTCTGCCCTTCTGAAACACATGCAGAGCTACATCGTTTTCCCTCAGGTGGAGGATTTGCCTACAGTGAAAGGTGATTTCTATGCCCTGGGACATATCCCCAACATCATAGGTGCCATTGATGGGACACATGTGGCTTTGGTCCCCCCCCCCACAGGAGTGAACAGGTGTTCAGAAACCGGAAGAGTTATCATTCCATGAATGTACAGATGGTATGTTTGGCCGACTAGTACATCTCCCATGTGAATGCCATGTTCCCTGGCTCAGTGCATGACGCCTACATCCTGCAGAATAGCAGCATCCCTTATGTGATGAGTCAACTCCAGAGGCATCGTGTGTGGCTATTAGGTGAGCACCTGGAAGCAAGTCAGTGGGAATGGTTGTCTGGGTCTGGGGATATCCCTACAGGTTAGTGTGTGTCTAACAGTTGTCCCTCACCATTTGCAGGTGACTCTGGTTTCCCCAACCTGTCATGACCCAGTGAGGAATCCCAGGACAAGGGCAGAGGAACGCTGCAATGAGGCCCATGGGTGAACTAGGAGGGTGATCGAGCGGACCTTCGGGCTCCTAAAGGCCAGGTTCAGGTGCCTCCATATGACAGGTGGATCCCTATTCTACTCACCAAAGAAGGTGTGCCAGAGCATTGTGGCCTGCTGTATGCTTCATAACTTGGCTTTGCGACAACAGGTGCCTTTTCTGCAGGAGGATTGTCCAGATGGCGGTGTTGTGGCAGCTGTGGAGCCTGTGGACAGTGAAGACGAGGAAGCAGAGGAAGAAGGCATGCACAACAGGGACTCAGTGATCCTGCAATATTTCAAGTGAGACACAGGTAAGAATACAAACCTGCCTACTACATGTACTTTAACACTACTACCTCTCTACTGTCTGTCATTTTCACCCAGTGTATGGTCACTGAGTTGTCACTTTCCCTTACGATTTCACAGATGTGGGTCCCACTGTGTGACATCTGCTTAGATTCCTCATGGACTAGAGCTGTGTGACATAGGTATGTTGACATTACTATTTAAAAATGTATTTTGTCACTGTAATTGCTAATACACTATTTCGAAATCACAGACAGACTCCAGATTGTTTTGTGCTTTAAGTGTGTTTATTTAAGTGCTCAATATTGGAGGGGGTAGTGAAATGGTGAGGGGTGATGGCGGAGGAATGTCCATGGCAGAGTCCAGTCTATTAGTCTCACAGGTGCATTGCCCATATGGGCATAGGAAGTGGAGCTGGGGCAATTAAAAGTATGGACAGGGTGACAAAGTGGGACAGTAGGATGACAATCAGGGTGGTCTCATTTCTTGGCAGGGGTCTTGGCATCGTTCTCTGTCTTTGTCCTGTATCTCAGGGACCGTTTGCGGGGTGCTTCTCCCTCTGCAGGGGGTAGGTGCTGGTGTGGTGGTCCTGTGGTGGGGCGTCCTGCCCACTAGCGCCGGCGAGGTGGTGGGCAGTTCATCGTCCATGCTAGTGTCAGGGGCCCCTTGAAGTGCCACAGTGTCCCTCCTGGTGTTCACAAGTAACTTCAGCACCCCTACGATGGTGCCCAGGGTGGAGCTGATGGTTCTGAGCTCCTCCCTGAAGCCCATATACTGTTCCTCCTGCAGGCGCTGGGTCTCCTGAAACTTGGCCAGTACCATTGCCATCGTCTCCTGGGAGTGGTGGTAGGCTCCCATGATGGAGGAGAGGGCCTCGTGGAGAGTGGGTTCCCTTGGCCTGTCCGCCCTCTGTCGCACAGCAGACCTCCCAGTTCCCCTGTGTTCCTGGGCCTCCGTCCCCCGGACCCTGTTGTTGTTGGGGTGGTGGGTTATCCTGGGTTTCCTGTAGTGGTGGACACACAGCTGATTGACGTGTCCTGGGGACGGAGGTATGGGCCCACTGGGTGGGTGCTATGCTGGTGTTTCCAGAGGGGGGAAGGTCTGTAGTGGCCTGTGACTGTGTGATAGGAACCAACTGTCCCGAGGTCCCCCATGGGCCGGGCTGGTCATCTAGATCCAGTTGGACAGAGGTGCTGTCATCACTGTGGGCCTCTTCTGTTGGTGGTGTGGACATGTGTTGACCCTCCTGTCCGGTGATGTTGGGTAGAGGTCCTGCAGGGGCATAAAAGGATGGTTTTTACATCTGTGTGTGTCATGGTGTGCAATGGGTGGGTGACCGTGTATCCCAGTGCTTGCATTCCTGTGTGGGAGCTTGTGTGATGGTGGTTTAGGGGGGTGTATGGGTATGTGCAGTGGGCATGCTTTAGTGATGGGTGTCCATGCTTTGTTGTTGCATGCAGGGCTTGGTGTTGGGATGGGTGGTTTGTGATGTTGGGACATATGTGAGGGGCTGGGGTGCTGGGGGTGAGGGTGGGTTATGTGATAGCATGCAGGTAGGGTGGGGGAAGTAATAATTGAGATTTGACTTACCAGAGTCCATTCCTCCACATACTCCTGCGAGGCCCTCAGGATGCAGAATCGCCAAGACCTGCTCCTCCCATGTTGTTAGTTGTGGGGGAGGAGGTGGGGGTCCGCCGCCAGTCCTCTGAACCACCAAGTGGTGCCTTGAGACCACGGAACGCACCTTCCCCCGTAGGTCGTTCCACCACTTCCTGATGTCCTCCTGATTTCTTGGGTGCTGTCCCACTGCGTTCACCCTGTCCACTATTCTTCGCCATAGCTCCATCTTCCTTGCAATGGAGGTGTTCTGCACCTGTGCTCCGAATAGCTGTGGCTCTACCCGGACGATTTCCTCCACCATGACCCTGAGCTCCTCCTCCGAGAACCTGGGGTGTCTTTGCCTTGCCATGGGGTGATGTAGGTGATGTGTGGGGTGGAGTGTGTGGTGATAAGTGTAGTGATATGTAGTGGTGTGTTGTGTGAGGTGCGTGGAAGTTGTGTGGGTGATGGTGTTGGGTGCCTGTGGATACTAGTTTGTTGATGGTGGTGTCTCTCTCTGGCCTTCTCTCGATGATTCTGGTCGTAGGGGTTTGTGGGTGATGTGGGTGTGTGTTTTATATTGTAATGGGTGTGTGGGAGTGGTGTGTGTATGTGTATTAGGTGTGTGCATTTGGAATTGTCCAATGTGGTAGTGTTTTGTAAGAGTGTGTGTATTTTGAGCACGGCGGTGTGTACCGTCAATGGAATACCGCTGTTGAATAACCGCTGCGTGGATTCGTGTGTCGTGATAGTGTGGGCGTATTTCTGTTGGCGTGACAGTGGAGGTTTTGTTTTCGCCAGTTTATCACTGAGCTTTGGTGTGGCGGACTTGTGTGGGTGTCTGAATTTTGGCGGATTCCGAAATGTGGGTCAAAATAGCTGTGGCGGTTTTCCACGGCTGCGGCGATGTGTTGGCGGTCTTCTGCATGGCGGTAAGCGGCTTTTACCGCCAATGTTGTAATGACCACCAAAGTTCCTTTATTAGGTTATGGAACTCTGAAGCGACTTGCAAAATCCTTATTATGTATGCCAGGGGGTACTTTATTCTTATAGTACATGGGTGCACCATCAACTTTCCCACAAATACTTCATATCTTTGGTGTGTAACTCTTTCATATGAAAGAAAGAGCATGCTTGCTAACACAAAGAATTAACATTGAATATCTAGTTCAAAATTTAACACATCAAAAATGATGTTAGATATTTGTTGTAACAAGATATTAGAAGCAGTTGAAATCAAGTTAGCAGTTTAAAGAAAGGCACAGTAGAAACATAAAGGGATATTCTAACTTGTCTACAATTACCCAAGAAGTGCAAAAGATAAACATGTTGCCATAAATATCTACTTTCTGATTATCACTGTACTGCTAAAAAAACAAAGCTGAAGAAAGAAAAGCAAAGGTTTTTTTTCATTTTCTAAACCACTGCTTTAATTATGCTCTGTGACCTCACTTGCCTTTCTCCTCCACGGCTGGTCCTAGCAGTAGGCATTATGACATCAGAACTCAATTAGAGTAAGTTATTACAGTTGACATATTTTGATGTCATTTCTTTATAATTGGCAACCAGGTGTGTCAGAAGTCGCAGAATATAAAGAAATTAGAGGCAGGTTTTTATACAGTGATTGCAGAGTCCCATGTATGATAAGATATTAATGGTCAACAGAAAATAATCACTTTTCTTAAAATGCCCCAGTGGCCACTTTCATCTAATAGGATATGTGTAATGAGAGTCTAAGGGGCAGTAGAGGGATACTAGTTCATGTTCCTGGATATTAGTTCATGTTCGTGGATACTAGTTCATGAAACCTGGCATCCTCTCTAAATTGAAGGAGTGTCAGAGACATGGATGTTCGGCTAGTTATTGAAATAGACAATGACAGCCACTAGGTTTTGGGATTTCTCTGTACAATATCCAGTCCTGGGACACTATTTTGAATATGCAATAGTATGTGTATCTTGTCTTGGGTGAAAAATGCCCAGGAAACCAAGCAATACACCTTAGAAAAAAGACAACGTCAGTGCTATTGCCCGTGGACATGATTCCCAAAGGTGTTTCTGTGGGTAGGTGTGGCTTACTCTTGCAATAAATCAAGTCTAACTGACGAATTCCTGGAGAAAGCAAGGGGTATTTCTTGATTACTTCTAGAAGAGTATGTCACAGCAAAAAGTTGTGAATCAGACCCCCCTCGTCTGGAGGGAACTAAACATGAAAAAATGCATCAAAATCCTGAATAAAATGATTCCTTGCTTAAAGAAAACAGCTTGTAAGCCCGGGCACGTAACATTTGCTCTTTATACAGCTGTTAATGGCCTGTCAAACTAAGGGACTCATTATGACTTTGGTGGTCCTTTCATAGGACCGCTGAAGCCGTGGCAGGCAAAAGACCGCCAGTAATGGATGTCTTTTGCACGCCATATTAAGAGTTTTCCGCTGGGCCAGCAGAAAACTCACCACAGCATTGACGCCGGCTCGGCAGCAATGTTGTGGAGCGTCGGTGTGACAGCACCTGTCGCGCATTCCACTGCCCGTAATTCGGGCAGTGAAAAGTGCTATGGGGCTGTCCATGGGGGGCCCTGCACTGCCCATGCCATGTGCATGTGCAGTGCAGGGACCCCCATGGGGCCCTCAACGGTACCTTTCAGCCAGCCTTTGCATGTCGGTGAGACCACTATGCAAAGGCTGGCAGAAAGGGGACTTGTAATCCCCAGGGCAATGCTGCTTGCCGACATCGTCAGGCTGTCAACAGGTGGCAACCTGGCAGTGCCAGCGGTCGGACCATGACCCATCTGCAACGGTCATAATAGGGGGGGTCGGACCGCCCTGTCTGCGGTAGTCTGACCGCCATCGCGAGTATGGCTGTCTTGAGACCGCTATACTCCTAATGAGGGCCTAAATCTTTATTAGAGGGCTGTAATGGTAACTCCATTTTGGACACCTTGCTTGATTATAATCCACATATAGGCATTATTTCTACTGACACAATGAATCCCTGATATCTCCTAATCAACCAAGCTCCTGATATTCAGTAGTACGCCAGGAACATTACAAGAGCAGATTGCACCAAAATTTTTGTGGATTGGGCCTAATGTAGCTTCTGATCCCTTTCATATATATCCATATGAATGTAATTTTGGACCCCGTGCGAGTTTAATTTCGAATTTTAGGTGGCCAGAATGTCTATAGGATCATCAAATTAGTCTAATACAAATATGCATGTTTTTGCAAAGGAATTCCTTTTTTAATGTATTCTCCATACGTTGGGACCTTCCAATACTGAGGCATAAGGAATATGTATATACGTAATTGTGAGAATGTGAATTTGACCAAGACTACAACATCTATAATGCATTAGGCTGTCACATTAAAGCTAACAACAAGACATATGTTTCGGGTCAGTGAATTGATTTGCAAGTAGTCACTGATTTGTGTTGTGTTGTTTTTTAACTGACCGATCTGTTCTTCAGGGTCCACAACCGAAGATCCAAAACCATCCCATATAAATATTTAGATTTAGAAACGCAAAGACAAAAACCGTTCCTGTAGAATTAGGCTGTTTTGTCAGACAACTTAAGTAAACAAGCAGCACCTAGCAAATTTTGACAATCCAACCTTCCCTCTCTATGGCCCCACAGACTTCGTTCCCTTCAACGTGAATTGCTCTGTTCCCTCTTTCTAAAATTTAGGTCATACCAAATGACTCTAATGGCAAATATGACATCCATTTACGCCAGCCCCCAAAGCAGTGTACACAAAAGAATACTAGACACATAGTAGAAATATATTTACTGCAAAACCCATCTCAAAATCCTTTTTCGTAAAATACCAAAAATCAAAGGTATTAAAAAGTCTAACTAAATCCACTCCGCCCCCACCCTCGTGTTCGACCTGCTTTGGAATCATCCAGCCCTCAGGTGTGTAGCTCTGCTGCTAGTCAGGTGCGAAGTGATCGTCTAATCTCTGCAGGTTCTGAAGTCCACCAGGGAAGTGTTTGATCCGGTTTTGGTGTGTAAGTTTATTCGATTTAAGATGTTTAAACCAAATATTCCGTGGAATGTTGGTATGATTACATAAACGTATTAGCTGACCAAACGCAGCATAACTATTCCCACGTATACGCCACAGGTTAATTAGTGCAACAGAATAACACGGCGCTAACATTCTGCACAGGAACATAACGTATCAGTAAGTGAGCAGGTGCAATCCACTGGAGCGCATGGCTTTAGAGGACCGCAGACATGACTGTATTTTAACTACCTTCACGACAGAGGAGGGAGGAGACGTATTTTCTGTGCACCGTGGTTTATGGCGCCCTAGTTTCACTACTGGGCAGGAAACAAGAATGCAAATATATCGCAAAATTACCATCTTTTTCAAAGCTGTGAGTGCTTATGTCTGATATAAAAATGCTCCTTTCTTCCTTACGCTGGGATTTGTGTTTATAAAACTGCATCGCTACACCTCACAGTCTTTTGGTTAATTTACCCCTGGATTCCTCGCACTGCAAAAACACGTATAAACACGAAAGAAAATACAAAAGAGAGGCCAATGCAATCAGATAACCAACCTCAACACACCACAAAAAAGTTATATGTGCGCCTCATTGTAAGTCAGACCAAAGCACTTCCAGCCGTACACTGAAGGGATCATTCGTCATTAAAAAATAACATGCTATTTTTAATGTATGGATTCGACTTCGGCTGCTGACGATGAAACATAAAATTAGGATTCTGCATTATTTTTCCTAAAATTAATGTGTGTGTGTGTGTATATGTATATAGATGGGTGTGTGTGTTATTAGATAACATTAATTCTATAATGTGGTTTCTTTTAAGTGACGAAAACTATACAGAAGTGTGCGAGGAAGAGGCTCTAAAAATCTAACTGCGCATCGTGATCTGATTCGTACCCTTGACAGAGTCCCATTGGGTCCAAAAACGGGTCCAGGCTCCTAAAAAAAATGTGGCCCACATTTGCGGATGCCATCCTTTCAAGAAGCATTACTTAGTTGGTATCGGGTGGTTTGTATATGAAGAAACGTTTAGCAAACTTCGTGGGGCCAATAACTGTGGCCTAGACTGTTGTTCTGAAATGTGAATACACACTTTTAGCATCAACGACTTCGACAAGGTAACCCTAACTCCTGGTATCGGAAAAGTGCTAAAGTTTATCATGTAAATCGAAAAGCTATTAGCAAAACGCATGGGAAGCTTTCTCCTCTATCTTGCCTCCACAAACTCAAGAGGGCAGGCAACTCCTTGTCTCCAATACATCCTTTGCAGATTGGCTCGGTTGCTTGACATGTCCTCAGGCAAGACAATCGAGGCCGCCACTTGGTGCACACAGCCTCTTATCTGCTCTGCTCCCTATCATCTGCCCCAAAAGGGAGTATGTATGTCCAGCTCAAAGGGATTCCACATTCACAACACACCAGCCCGGAATTGTTTAGGGCCCAACACAGGCTGCCACCATTCTGGAGCTCAGCAGAATGCAGTCCAGAAGTATTACACACTGCACCTGCACTCCCAGGAGCCTTCCACAGTGCTTGAGGAGAACTGTCACAGCCTCACCACAACTCACACTGTGCCATTCAGGCTGACTGTCTACAGCAGTGGTTCCCAACCTTTTGACTTCTGTGGACCCCTACTTTATCAATACTGCAACCCGGGGACCCCCACTGAATCATTACTTTAAGCTGGGGACCTAGACTGTTAACATTAATTAATTTTCTAAGCAGTTGCTGCCCCCCTGAGGAGGCTTCGCGGACCACAGGTTGGGAACCACTGGTCTACAGATCATTGCACCTGGCGTATGCGGCTGTGGGAGTTTCTCAGCTGCTCCATCTGTTGCTGGCCTCTTATTTCCTTCTGATTAATTAATGCTCCTCTGTTGCCTGTTGTCCTATATTCATACCAAGCTCAATTGCCCTTCAAAAGAAGTCCAAAACCAGCACACATCCTACCTTAAAAAGGCCCCAAAAATCACTAAAAGGATCCAAAGTGGCAAGGTGTAAATATTATTTTATGCCCACAAGTTAGGAAAACCATTTACATATTTTAAAAATCGTACTCCTTAATCTTTATAATCTTAGTGAGCAACATGCATCCAGCTAAAATACCCAAACTATAAGACGAAAATGTTTTGCCACAGACTAAGTCTCCCAAAACAGCAATTTGCAGCCATTGATTTCTGCATTTTTTTCTGAAACAGCAGTATACCAACATCAATGTATATATATATATATATATATATATATATATACACACATATATAGCAAATGTATGTTGTTTGTTTGATTCACATAATTACTTCTTGACATAGTTTTGTACTTTTTCACATGCACACATTTTGAAATGCTTGGCACACTTTCCTACAGCTCTATTCTAATGACAGCCACCTTGCCATTACCTGGAGTCCCCTTTTTAGGTTTTACCTGCACAGTGCTGGCGCTGTGCTTGTGAAATGTATTGTTAATATAAATATATATGTATATATCTTAAAAGGGGCTTACATCCAGCCCCATGCTTTTCATTGGTTCCTGTGCTTGCCCCTTCATTTTTCTCCGTTTATATCGACTGTAGCACATTTCAGGCATTTACCAGTGCTTATTCCTCATGTGTTTGCTCTTATCAGTGTACCGAAGCCCAAGTATTGTTTACATCCGCTTTTGAGGAACTTTTAAAAAAATGTTTTGGCTGCACAGCGCTTGTGTGGCTGCAGACATTTCGGGAACGAATCTGTGTATTGTCAGAAAAGGTCTGTTTGAAACCCAGACATAAAACAGCAATTGAAAAGTGTCCAGTGCCTAAACATTATCACATTGATTGAGACCTTCAACAAAACGGATTTGTAAGATCCGTTAGGGTCAGAAAAACATCTGTTGGGCTTTCATCATCACGTGCGCTGAGCTCCTTTTTCTGTCGCTCTTCGTTCTTAGGCATATTACATTACTTGCGACGAAATGGAGCAACAACAGTTTTCCTACCTTTTTTTAGGTCAGCCAGTCACTATTCTTTCACCTCCTGCGACAGTGTTCCTAGGCGTCTATCACCACGATGTGGCTAAACGGCTGCTGCATACTGGGTACAGTTTTTGTTCCAATGGGGGGGCCCGCGGAGAGAGAGACTCGCTCTAGTCTCTCCGCGGGTCTTTTCGGGACGACAGGAAGTGGCGCGGGTGCGCCAGGATTGGCGGACAGGTAAGTGGGGGTGGGCGTTAGGGATGGGTTAAAAGGGGGTAGAGGGGTGGGGTCGGCCTCTTTCCAGGCCGACCATTACAGGGAGGAAGTTTTGGAAGGGAGGATTTCGCGGCGGGGCCCAGGCCAGGTTAGTAAGGCGTATCGGGGAGGGCACCCGGGCTCTTTCACCTTCCCCTTGGGGGGCCTCGGTGGGAGACGGGAGTGTGTGCACGCCAGGGGTTTTTCCCTGGCCGTGCAAGGGAAGGCACGGAGGCGGCGTGCAAGGTTTTTGCGGTCGGCGCGGGCCGCAGCCGCGCCCCAGTGCGCGCCCTCTGAGGACGCGGGGGCGCTCCCTGCTCAGGCAGGGAGACAAATAATTTTGTAGATACAGGCGTGAAGGCCTGTTTTCAAGTGACCGCGGACATCAACGCGGTGCACGAGAGGACGCGCTCCAGGCCACGAGACGGCCTCGGGCAACGCCGGGGTTTTTAAGGCCCCCCCCCGGCCAGATTAGGTATAATTACCGGCTTTTAGACGCCGGGGGCCCACAACGACACGCGCGCGCGTCAGAAACGCGGCGCAAAGTTCCTAAATAGGGCCAGGCCACTAGGGCCCTCATAGAACACAGCGCCTGGGCGGGCCCTTTAAAAAAAAAAAAAAAAAAAAAATAATAATAATAAAAATATATATGTATATGTATATATATATATATATATATGTATATTTTCTGGGAGCCTGAGGCGCGGCAGCCCACAGCAGATGTATATAGGTAACGGACACACGGGCCACACCACAGGGACTAGAGTCACAGCATTGGGGGCCCCTAATAAAAAAAAAAAAAAAAAAAAAAAAAAAAAAAACATATATATATATATATACATTCTTTAGGTTTTTTCAATAAGGAAGGGCCAAGAGCAGTGTAGTGGGGGACATGGCCAACATTCATGATGCAGAGGCGGCCAGGGCGGCGCTCCGGGTCCTGGGGGAGGCCTGACGGGCGGACTTGCTTAGGCCAGGGGTATTAGATCAGGCCTGGGTGGGCATGACACGTCCTACGCGGGCCGCATCAAGCAGCGTAGCGGCGGCAATCGCAACATGCGACTCACAGGTTTCTGAAGGGGACAAGGATGAAGTCCCAGTGAGGCAAGAACAGGCTACAGAGGTACGGCCAGAGTTCCCTAACACATTTAGCCCACTAATGTTCGGGGGGGAGTCGCAGGGCACACAGGACCCGGGTACAGGTGACACAGGAACGGGCTGCGCAGGCCCGTCCACATGGGACCTGGAAGCTAGAATTCGCGAGCAGCGCAGGGCCGTGGCGAAAACGGAGGCCAGGTGGGCAAAATTATGCAGGGACAGGGAGGAGATGGGGAGGCGGCACGAGAAGTCACAGACAGGAAGGGGGTACAGGCAGCAGGGGCTGGAGCAGGAAGCTGGGTCTGGGTACCGCAGGCAGGAGAAGGTAGGGTTCAAGAGGCTGGTGCGGCCGAAGGACAGGTTGGCTTGGGAAGCCCCAGTGGTTCAGGCGGCCATGTGGGGAAAGGCAGCACAATGTCAACGTCAGAGGTTGGCAAGGTAAAAGGGGTACCAACGGGGCGCAACACGGCCCAAGCGCGTTGGAACGAAGCAATAGAGGGGTCTACGGCGGCCTTCTCTACACCGTGGGAACGGGGACAGCAGCAGGTTGGCGGACGCCATGTGGGGCAAAGTACAACAGAATCACCGGCGACCAAATCTCAAGGGTATAGGGAAAACAAAGGAGGTTGGGAAGAGGAAGATGAGTTGGAATTGGTCTATGACGAAGAGGAAGGAGATTGGGAGGATGGAGAATTGCGTGATGAGAATGTGATCGGGGTGAAGAAAGGGGGGGGGGAGCGGGGCGCAAGTGTGGCGCAACCCCTTGCCTCTGTTTTTCTTTTCCAGGACGACGTCATGGCCGAAGGGCCGTCAAGTGTGAGGCCAGCAAGGCCATGGGGCGGAATGACAAGGCAACCACCGCGTTACGTGGATGAACCAATTGGAGGTAAGGGGAGATGGTGGTCAGTCTGGGGTGACAGGGGTGTAGCTAGCAAGGTGACGCGCATGGACAACTGGATGTCCGCACTTTTTGATTTTTGCTAGTATATACTGCGAAAAATACCCAGACCGGGCCATAGCGCCATTCAAGTACATGGATATCATTAGAAAGGCCCAGATGTATTTTGGGGGTTTTTGCATGGCAAAACTATGATGAGAAATTTAGGGCCCGGGTGAGCATCAACCCCGAGAAACCATGGGGGACGGGGATCCGGAGCGCTGGAGGCAATGGATGGCGTCAGCACAGGCAGCGGCATCCACTCATACGGCGAGCAGTTTGCCGGCAACATATAAGCCCTTTCAGGCGCGCTCCGCCTTGGGAGGGGCGGGAAATACCAAAAAAAAAAAAAAAAAAAAAAACGCAGGTGGGTAACACAGGGGCTTGTTGGAACTTCAACAAGGGTTGCTGTTCAAGGGCTCAGTGTAGGTCAAACATGACTGCTCCAAGTGCGGGGGTCGTCATCCAGTCATACAATGTTTCTCCCTCAACAGCCCAGCAGAGCAATGGAGGGCGACAAGAGGAAGAGGCTCACAAGGTGCTCCTGCGTCAAAAGGGGCCTACACCAGTTAGGTTAGAAGTTTTTTGTTGCCGTGGCAGCACAGGTACCCGGACAAGAATAGGGCCAGACAATTGGAATGGGGTTTTCGAGAAGGTTGTAGGGTAGGTTATCAAGGTCCTCGGCAGAGGCGATGGGCAGACAATTTGCGGTCTGCAAAAGAGCAGCCGCAAGTAATACGCGACAAAATAGATAAAGAGGTGACACTTGGGAGAATAGCAGGTCCATTCCTCAACTGGCCATCGGATCAATTGATGATATCCCAACTAGGGGTAGTACCTAAGAAAGCGCCAGGCGAATTCCGGCTTATACATCATCTGTCATGGCTTGAGGGGGCGTTGGTAAATGATTTTATCGCACAGGAAGATACCAAGGTAATTTATGCGTCTGTGGAGGATGCAGTAAAATTAGTATTGAGGTGCGGTTTAAAAGCGGAGATGGCGAAATGCGATATACAGTCTGCTTTCCGTCTGTTACCAATTCATCCAGCAGATTTCGACCTGCTAGGCATGCAGTTAGATGGAGCCATATATGTGGACAGGGTTCTACCTATGGTTTGCGCGATATCATGCGTGCTATTTGAAACTTTCAGTACCTTTTCTGCAGTGGGTTTGTTGTGAAAACAAGCGTCCACGAAGCAGTGACACACTATATGGATGATTTTCTGTTTGTAGGGGAAGCGGCATATGGGGCATGTGGACGGGCTTTGGCAGCCTTTCCAGAGTCTAATGCAGTAGACAGGAGTGCCATTGGCACCGGAAAAGACAGAGGGCCCGCTGTCAATCATGACCTTTTTTGGGCATTGAGCTAGATGCGGAGCTAATGGTGGCAAGATTGCCAGCGTCAAAAGTGAAGGAAATACTAGAATGCCTAGCATCTGTGCGAACTCGGCACAAAAGGGAGTTACGGACTACACAAAAACTACTAGGTTATCTCAACCGTGCTTGTAGAGTAGGGAGGGGAAGACGTATTTTTGTGGAAGACTCGGACTGTCCATGTCAGGGGCGGTGTTACCTCACCATAGGATGAGTTTCTTTGGGTCTGAGGGAGGACATAAAGGTATGGGAGATGTTCCTGAAGAAATTTAATGGGGTACCAATGTTTTTGAGATGCGGACACAGTATGGCAAGTTCAAATATTTTCAGACGCAGCGGGCGCGTCGGGTTTTGGCATTTACTGGGACGGTAGGTGGTGCGCGGAGACATGGCCACGGCAGTGGTTGCAACAAGGGAGGAGTATTGCGTTTCTGGAGTTTTTTCCTTTGTTGGTGGCACTGGCAGTCTGGGGATGGGAACTGGCCAACAGGACGGTAGTTTTCCAGGTGGACAATATGACAGTAGAGGAATTGGTAAACAGACAGAGAGCCAGGGATTTAAGAGTTTTGGGTTTTTTGCGTCAATTTATGTTGCAATGTTTATCTCTCAATGTTATCTTTAAAGCTGCACACATACCAGGGGTATACAACGAGATTATAGACTCCCTATCTCGTTCGCAGTGGCGGCGTTTTCGCGACCTGGCGCCAGGAGCGGAGCAGTCCAACATTACGTTCCCGGCAGACATTTGGGAGTGGGGGGCATGATGATCTCGGGGTTGGTGGAGATGTCTTTGGCAGTCTCTACGCGGCAAAGTTACAGGCTGGCATGGTTGGACTTTCAATCTTTTGAAGAGTTTGAGGGCAATTTCTGGGCTCAGGGGTCTGAGCGTTGGAAGCACGGGCCTTACGCTTTGTGCTGTATTTGATCAAGGAGGGGCTATCCCCGGCCACGATAGGCGGGAAATTAACAGGTGTCTCATTTTATGGGAAGCTTTTCTTCGGTACGGATCCAGCACGGAATGATTTACTTGAAAAAAAAAAATTTAAAGGATGGGGCAGGTTTAGGGCCGGGGAGGGAAGTAAGGCAAGAGAGCCCATTACCTGTGGGATAATTAAAAAAAAAAAAAAAAAACTTTTGCATGTTTTGCCAGTATGTGGCACAGATGAACACGAAGCAGGACTCTTCAGGTGGCGTATGGTGTGGATGTTTTTCGGGGTTTTTAGGGTATCTGAATTGTTGGGTATAGGCAAGGACTGCGGTGTGAAGGAGAGGGAGATCGGCATGCATCAAGGGAGATTGGGCATATGGCTCAGGAAGTCCAAGACGGACCAGTTAGGGAAAGGGAAGTGGGTATGGGTGGAGAAAGGAGGTGATGATCTAGCATGCCCAGTGAAGGAGGGGATGGTTTTCAAACAAAAGTGGGAACAGGCGGGGGAAGCAGGGGTGTTGTGCATGCTTCAGGGAAGAAAACCACTAGCTATCAGTTCCTGCAGGTTTTGAGGACGGCTTTGGATAGGACTGGTCGGCAAGCAGGGGATTTTGGAATGCACTCCTTTAGGATCGGGGCAGCAACAGCAGCAGCTCATTTAGGATGGGATTGGGCTAAGATTAATGCAATAGGTAGATGGAAATCCAGATGCTGCGAGCGCTATGTTAGGCCATGATGAAACCCAGGGGTGGGGGGGGTTTAGAAGTACATCACAGTTGTTATAGTGTTTTTTGCTTTACAGGGTGTGGCCGGACAGAGGAACGATAAGACAGTGACTTGGCTGGTCGGCCATTCATTCGTACATTGGGCGGCAAAATTCGCTGAGAAACAGATATACGGCAGATCAATGGGACTGCCCAGCAGACACCAAGAAGTGCGTTGGTGGGAAAGAGCGGAATGAGGTGGGGAAGTGTACTACCATATATTACAGGGAATTTGCTGCAGTGGGGATGCCCGGATTTGTTGCTGATACACTTGGGAGAAAATGATTTGGTGAGGCAATCAGGGCCCACATTGATACAATTTATGTAAAAAGATTTGGTGCTATTGAAGCAAAACCTGTGCGGGGACATGTCTGGTATGGACAGAGTTTATACCCAGGCGGGTATGGAGAGGGGCAATCAATCATGGAGCCATTGAGCGGGCTCGGAAAAAGTTGAATAAGGCAATGAGGGGATTTTGCTGGGCACAAGGGATTAAGGTGCGGAGGCACGAGGATATTACGGAACATGAGGGGACATTGTTCAGAGATGATGGAGTACATTTATCGCAATTGGGAAATGCGTATTATTGGATGGGTTTGAGGCCGATGCTAGAGAAGTTATGCGGGGAGAACCTGTGGATTACAAAATGAGTAGAATTCAGGGGGCAAACGAAGATTTGCCGGGTGGGGCAGAAAAACGCCACATGGGTTTTTCTGGGTGGCAGGAAATGGGGGAGGGGGGAGAGCCAGATGCGGGCTTGTTCCCCCCTTCCAGGGGGAAAAATGAGGTGAAGGATCAGAATGGGGGGAGGTTTGTTTACAAACAAGGAGGGCATGGAAGGAAGAGGGGAGTGTCTAGGGGAGGGGATTGGAAGAAAGCTATTAGAAAAGAAGGAAGGGCATGAGGAAGCTTTTAAGTTGAAAGTTGGGCGAGAAGGGATTTCATACAGTTCAAAGTTGTTGTTGTTTATGTTAAATCCTGTCCTAAATAAATGACCTTTTGCACTAGAAATGAGTGTCAATGTATGTTTGTCCCGATGGGGGGGCCCGCGGAGAGAGAGACTCGCTCTAGTCTCTCCGCGGGTCTTTTCGGGACGACAGGAAGTGGCGCGGGTGCGCCAGGATTGGCGGACAGGTAAGTGGGGGTGGGCGTTAGGGATGGGTTAAAAGGGGGTAGAGGGGTGGGGTCGGCCTCTTTCCAGGCCGACCATTACAGGGAGGAAGTTTTGGACCACCCACCCACCCTGCATAGAAGGTAGGCAGCAGGGGAGGGTTTGTCAAGGGAAAGGCGGGATTAGGTAGGTAAGGTTAGGTTTGACGTCAGTTAGGACAGGTGCGGTGCATAAGAGTTGGCAGGAAATGGGGGAGGGGGGAGAGCCAGATGCGGGCTTGTTCCCCCCTTCCAGGGGGAAAAATGAGGTGAAGGATCAGAATGGGGGGAGGTTTGTTTACAAACAAGGAGGGCATGGAAGGAAGAGGGGAGTGTCTAGGGGAGGGGATTGGAAGAAAGCTATTAGAAAAGAAGGAAGGGCATGAGGAAGCTTTTAAGTTGAAAGTTGGGCGAGAAGGGATTTCATACAGTTCAAAGTTGTTGTTGTTTATGTTAAATCCTGTCCTAAATAAATGACCTTTTGCACTAGAAATGAGTGTCAATGTATGTTTGTCCCGAACCGCGAAGAGGAGAAACAGCACCACGCTGCAGCCCTGAACTTAAGCGTGGCGTGCACACTTCGCTTTTGGCTAAGTAAGTGGTGACCCTGCCAGTCAAGATTTCCTAAAAACACTCTCTTTGACACTTCAAGAGCTCTGGCATACTCTGCCAATGTATGGCACCCTAAATCATTGACTCAAGCTGACTGGAACACTTCTTAATTAACTTTTAATACAAGTAATCTGATAACTGCCTCTGCCGCAACCACGGCGGAACTACCAGAATTTTTTTTCTTATTTTTTTTTTTATTTTTTTTTTTTAATTTAACCGCTTCGCCTCTAGCTGCCCGCTGATGCAGTATTTCAGGAGAGAAATGGGGCCTCTCCCGGCACTTTCGCATTATGCAAATGGACTTTCGTGAAAGTAGTAGTTGAGGACTTGGTCCCAGAGACCTATGCTGTCATGTTAACTTTATATGTGTGGAAATAAAAAAAAAATAACAGTAGAAACTTATAAAATGTAATAAAAAAAGGTCGAACATATGCACCAGTTTGGTTTAGGATTCAGGATTCATATTACACAGCATGAAAGAGCATATCTGGCATGCCTAGTGTGTCACAACAATTAGTTAGTTCCTATGAGAGGACCTACACAGTTAATTTGCCATAATAACAAGTTGAACATTTTTATTTTGAAATTAAAAAAATCCTCCAACCTAGTGAGTATACTTTGACATTTACAACAGCTGAGTGCATGATTGAGGGTATCAAGCTGTTAGTGGGAATACAATTTAAAAGCTCAACCTCCCAAAGTTGATTTTATGAGAATGCTGGTGACAGCATATTGTAACATAATACACATTGGGGTAGATTTACAAACATTTTGCACTGGATTTGCATCACAAAAGTGATGCAAACAAGCACAAAATGTTTTTTTTCTAATTTGCTTTTCAGCGCAAAACTTGTCTTGTGTGGAAAAGTAACACAAAGCACTGATTTGCATTACTTAGCACCAAGGGGGCATTACATGGATGGTACATGGGTGTATCCATGCAACCACCCATGATTTTTGATGGAAAACCCTATCTACTATTAATAATAGATCCTAACTATTCTCCACTTTCCAATCATGACTCAATTTCCTGCCTCTATGGTTACAGACACAAACCTCTGCAGTGCTTTAACTAGTAGAGGTCTCATAAAGTGCTGTACTGCATTTCCCACTGATCAACTTCACATGTGCCAAATATATTGAATTGCAACAAAAAAATATCTAAAAATCACATAAGCGAAAGCTAATGAATATACCAAAGCTTGTTTTATTTTGTTGATGTTCATGGAAATCACCTAATTGGTTAATACTCATGTATTTGCCCTGTGGTCCAATAATACATAATCTCTGCTATTTAGCCAGCAGTCGGATGAGTAGTGAAGTGTTCAGCTGCTTATACAGCTGTGGGTTAATTGTGAACTTTTTGGCTGGCAGCCAAATTAAAAGCAGTGGTGTGGGTCTTTTTGACTGGTGAACAGATAAAGTCACCTCCTTATTTTAAAGAAGGCGTGTTTTCCTAGTTAGTTAAAGAACAAAGTATAACAGCAGTTCTTAAACTTTGACTTCTGTGGACCCCGATTTAACCATTACTGGAATCCAGGGACACCCACCAAGTCCTTCTTGGATGCCCAGGACCACTAACTTTAGTAATCTCTATCATTTAGACCCCAAAATAAAAGACAAAAATACAAAAACAAGTATACACTAAATAATTGTTAAATTATAGAAATATTTTATGTAATTCACAATCAAACAGAAAACGTTTTCAAAATGTTCATGTTGGACCTGGCTTTTTGACAGGGTCATCCCCAAACTTTTTGCCTTCCTCCTTTTCTTTTTCTGACCTCATTTTTGCTAGTTTTTAGACTCTGCGCACTTTACCACTGCTAACCAGTGCTAAAGTGCATATGCTCTCTCCCTTAAAACATGGTAACCTTGAATCATACCTGATTGGACTATTAATTTACTTATAAGTCCCTAGTAAGGTGCACTTTATGTGCATAGGGCTGGTAAATTACATGCTACTAGTGGGCCAGCAGCACTGGTTGTGCCACCCACTTAAGTAGCCCCTTTTCCTTGTCTCAGGCCTGCCATTGCAAGGCCTGTGTGTGCAGTTTCACTGCCACCTCGACTTGGCATTCAAAAGTACTTGCCAAGCCTAGAACTCCCCTTTTTCTACATATAAGTCACCCTTAATGTGTTTCCCTAGGTAACCCCTTGAGCAGGGTGCTGTGTAGGTAAAAGGCAGGACATGTACCTGTGTAGTTATATGTCCTGGTAGTGTAAAACTCCTAAATTCGTTTTTACACTACTGTGAGGCCTGCTCCCTTCATAGGCTAACATTGGGGCTGCCCTCATACACTGTTGAAGTGGCAGCTGCTGATCTGAAAGGAGTAGGAAGGTCATATTTAGTATGGCCAGAATGGTAATACAAAATCCTGCTGACTGGTGAAGTCGGATTTAATATTACTATTCTAGAAATGCCACTTTTAGAAAGTGAGCATTTCTTTGCACTTAAATCCTTCTGTGCCTTACAATCCACGTCTGGCTGGGCTTGGTTGACAGCTCCTTGTGCATTAACTCAGACACACCCCAAACACAGGGTACTCAGCCTCACTTGCATACATCTGCATTTTGAATGGGTCTTCCTGGGCTGGGAGGGTGGAGGGCCTGCTCTCACACAAAGAACTGCCACACCCCCTACTGGGACCCTGGCAGACAGGATTGAACTGAAAGGGGACCTGGTTCACTTCTTAGCCACTCTTTGAAGTCTCCCCCACTTCAAAGGCACATTTGGGTATAAAACGGGGCCTCTGCCCTACCTCATCAGACACTTGCTGGAGAAGAAACCTGAACCAGAAACTACATCCTGCCAAGAAGAACTGCCTGGCTGCTCAAAGGACTCACCTGTCTGCTTTCTACAAAGGACTGCTGCCTTGCTGTTGGCCTGCTGCCTTGCTGAACTCTTGTCTGGCTGTGAAAGTGCTCTCCAAGGGCTTGGATAGAGCTTGCCTCCTGAAGTCTCAGGACCAAAAAGACTTCTCTCTTTCACTTGGACGCTCCGTGCGCCGAAAATTTCGCCGCACAGCTTGTTCCACGGCGAGAAAAACGCCGCACACCGACGCTGATCGACGCAACGCTCTTGGGACGACCGAAAATCCGACGCACGGCTTCGCAAGGACAACGCCACCTGATCTCTAGAGGAGAAATCGACGCGACGCCTGCTGTGAGATTGTAATTTCGACGCGCAGCCCCACAGAACGACGCGCAGCCGGAAAACAAGCAGGAAAATCCACGCACAGACCCGGGACATCTGGTAATCCCCGCGATCCACGAAAAGAGACTGTCCGCGTGCCGGAAAACGACGCACGACTTCGCCGCGTGGAAAATAACGACGCAAGTCTGTGTGTGCTGGGGAGAAATCGACGCACACACTCTTTTTCCACGCCCCTCTTCTTTTGTGGCCCTCTGAGGAGATTTTTCCACTCCAAACCAGGTACTTGTGCTTGAAAGAGACTTTGTTTATATTCGAAAGACTTAAGACACTGTATATCACTTTTCAGTGATATCCCTACAATTTCCCACTGCAAACTTTATTCTTTTTGACCTACAATTATCCAGATAAATATTATATATTTTTCTAAACACTGTGTGGTGTATTTTTGTGGTGCTATATGGTGGTATTGTATGATTTATTGCACAAATACTTTACACATTGCCTTCTAAGTTAAGCCTGACTGCTCGTGCCAAGCTACCAGAGGGTGGGCACAGGATAATCTTGGATTGTGTGTGACTTACCCTGACTAGAGTGAGGGCTTTTGCTTGGACAGGGGGTAACCTGACTGCCAACCAAAAACCCCATTTCTAACATTGGTGATCAGCGGTGAGGATAGGACTTGTATTTGTGCAGTGACATACAGTAGCTAAGTATTTCACTACCTACCCACAGTTGAAGGTCAACTTGGTTTTTATCTCTTTTTGCAAATCCGTTTTTTTTCCTGACAATTTTCAAAAACTAAATCCTCACTCAACATGTCTCTGACTGGGTCTCAGACAGGAGACTTTGACCTAGTCCAGTTGGATACATATACGGTCAAACAACTAAGAGGATTCTGCAGGGCATTGAAGGTACCCACCCAAGGGGCCTCCAGAAAGGAGGACTTTCAAGTGGCGCTGAGGGCCTGGGCAGAAGCCCATATAGAGGATGATGAGGAAGAGGAGCCAGAAAATGGCCCCTCAGAGGAATTTTCACTATCTGTGGATGGTGTTACCACTGCAATTGTGCCCCCTTCCAGACCAGGGAGCAGTGTCTCTGTGCAAAGCCTGACCTCAGAGGAAAGGAGAGAAGAAAGGGAGTTCCAATTGCAAATGGCAAAACTGAAAATTGAGGCTCAACAGGAGGAGAGAAGGGCAGAAAGAGAAGCCAAGCAAGCTGAAGCTGAAAGAGCAGCCAAACAAATTGAAGCCGAAAGAGAAACCAAACAGGCGGAGGCTGAGAGAGCTTTGGCTGAAAAGAAACTATTGTTGGCTCATGAACTGAGTCTCAAGGAGCTGGAGATCAAGGCAAGACAGTCTGAATCCAACAATAATGGTGGCAGCATACTGACGGGACCTGCTGGAGAAAAGAAGGTTCGTATACCCAAAAATGTGGTGCCCAGTTTTGTGGTGGGAGATGACATAGATAAATGGTTAGCTGCTTATGAAGTTGCACTAAGGGCTCATGAGGTTCCTGAAGGGCAATGGGGGGTAGCTATGTGGGGTTATGTACCGCCATTGGGGAGGGATACACTCCTCACATTGGATCAACCTGATCAAAACACATACCCACTTCAGAAAGCCACTTTACTTGCCAAGTTTGGGCTGACCCCTGAGGGATACCGTCAGAGGTTCAGGGACAGCACCAAACAAACCACACAAACATGGGTAGATTTCTTTGACTTCTCCAGTAAGGCACTGAATGGATGGGTGCGGGGCAACAAAGTAGCTGATTATAAAGGTTTATATGACTTGATTCTGAGAGAGCATATGCTTAATACTACTTTTACAGAGTTGCGCCAGCACTTAGTGGATTGTAAGCTGACTGATCTGAGGAGGCGGACCTCTGGGCAAGCAACAGAGTGTCCAAAAAGGTATCTGGGAGTGACCCCGAGAAGGGTAGTTCCGGTTCCCCCCAACAAAGTGAGGGGGAGGTTAGAAATGACCCAGACGAGTCCCAGAGTAAGGGGGGAAGAAAGGGTTCCCATACCTCATCTGAGAAACAGGGTGGGGGTTCTGGTGGGCAGTAGCCCAAAGCATCCCATTCCCAACCCCGCTGCTTTGAGTGTTCCCAGATAGGACATAGGAAGGGGGACTCTGTCTGTCCAAAGAACTCACCCAATATTGGGACCTCTACAGGGGTGGCCCATGTGGCCTTAGGGGAATGTAGTCCCCAGGGGCAGGTCGTAGACCATGCCTT
This sequence comes from Pleurodeles waltl, assembly GCF_031143425.1. NCBI lineage: Eukaryota > Metazoa > Chordata > Amphibia > Caudata > Salamandridae > Pleurodeles > Pleurodeles waltl. Next base: position 327,039,855 of record NC_090438.1, on the reverse strand, counting down.
CATCTCCTTTAGTTGGGAGGTGGACTCAGAGGGTAAAATGGTGATCCCTGAGGGTGGGAGTCGTCACTTCCACCAGGTGGGAGTGAATGGGATCCCAGTCACCGCTCTGAGAGACACAGGGGCTAGTCTTACCATGATTGTGGAGAGACTAGTATCACCAGAGCAGTACACCGGACAGGTGTGTAGAGTTACTCCAGCCATTGCGGAAGATTTCTTCCACCCCATGGCCCGGGTGTCCCTAGAGTGGGGTGGGGAGGTGACCCAGAGGCGGGTCATAGTTAGTCCCCAGCTGCCCATTGACTGCATTCTGGGGAATGAGTTTCCCTTAGTGTCAGGAGAGCTGAGAGGGCCAACCCCCAAGGGTGCCCTAACAGTTCAGATGTCTGGCAGTACCACTCCCCAGAGGAGGGTATGTAAGCCCCGATGGGGAGGCACGGGGAGGAAGGACTCACCCCTGTCCTCTGTTCAGCCTCAGAGTACAGACCCTGGGCTGAGGGACCAGTATCAGGGACCCACCCCTGGCCTGGTGAGAGTGGAGAAGGGGTGCAAGACCCCTGGGGTTACTACCCCCATTCTGGGATGCTACAGGAATCCCTTGGGAGCTCCCTACCAGCCCCTCGGTTGGAGGAGAAGCTCAGCCAACGGCCCCCCTCAGGGTCTCCACCTAGCAGTGGATGGTCAGGGGCCTGGCTCATAACACTGACAGCTGTCAGTGGCATCTGTTGGTTTCTGTCCTTGTGGGCAGAGTTTTCCCTGGGTTGGGGACAGAAGTCAGACCCAAGGAATGGAATGGGCTACATCACTTTGTTGGCCATGGTGATACTGTCTGCATACTGGGATGCATCTGTAAGCAAATTAAAGTTAGGAGCTGTACAGATGGGGTCCTCAGGTGATGAGAAGGGTTCCCCATGGGCCAGATCAGTGGCCCCAGAGAGTATAGACAAAGAAGCCTCACTGAGTTCAGAAAGGCGTAGAACTGGCGAGTGCCCCTGCAGAAGTGGGCCATTGTCCATGTTCTATCGCCTTAAGCAGGGAAGTCCATCAGAGTGTTGATTAGTCTACCCTGGCTTTAGGCTGGGAGGGGGTCATGTTGGACCTGGATTTTTGACAGGGTCATCCCCAAACTTTTTGCCTTTCTCCTTTTCTTTTTCTGACCTCATTTTTGCTGGTTTTTAGACTCTGCGCACTTTACCACTGCTAACCAGTGCTAAAGTGCATATGCTCTCTCCCTTAAAACATGGTAACCTTGAATCATACCTGATTGGACTATTAATTTACTTATAAGTCCCTAGTAAGGTGCACTTTATGTGCATAGGGCTGGTAAATTAAATGCTACTAGTGGGCCAGCAGCACTGGTTGTGCCACCCACTTAAGTAGCCCCTTTTCCTTGTTTCAGGCCTGCCATTGCAAGGCCTGTGTGTGCAGTTTCACTGCCACCTCGACTTTGCATTTAAAAGTACTTGCCAAGCCTAGAACTCCCCTTTTTCTACATATAAGTCACCCTTAATGTGTGCCCTAGGTAACCCCTAGCGCAAGATGCTGTGTAGGTGAAAGGCAGGACATGTAGCTGTGTAGTTATATGTCCTGGTAGTGTAAAACTCCTAAATTCGTTTTTACACTACTGTGAGGCCTGCTCCCTTCATAGGCTAACATTGGGGCTGCCCTCATACACTGTTGAAGTGGCAGCTGCTGATCTGAAAGGAGTAGGAAGGTCATATTTAGTATGGCCAGAATGGTAATACAAAATCCTGCTGACTTGTGAAGTCGGATTTAATATTACTATTCTAGAAATGCCACTTTTAGAAAGTGAGCATTTCTTTACACTTAAATCCTTCTGTGCCTTACAATCCACGTCTGGCTGGGCTTGGTTGACAGCTCCTTGTGCATTCACTCAGACACACCCCAAACACAGGGTACTCAGCCTCACTTGCATACATCTGCATTTTGAATGGGTCTTCCTGGGCTGGGAGGGTGGAGGGCCTGCTCTCACACAAAGAACTGCCACACCCCCTACTGGGACCCTGGCAGACAGGAGTAAACTGAAAGGGGACCTGGTGCACTTCTTAGCCACTCTTTGAAGTCTCCCCCACTTCAAAGGCACATTTGGGTATAAAACAGGGCCTCTGCCCTACCTCATCAGACACTTGCTGGAGAAGAAACCTGAACCAGAAACTACATCCTGCCAAGAAGAACTGCCTGACTGCTCAAAGGACTCACCTGTCTGCTTTCTACAAAGGACTGCTGCCCTGCTTTTGGCCTGCTGCCTTGCTGAACTCTTGTCTGGCTGTGAAAGTGCTCTCCAAGGGCTTGGATAGAGCTTGCCTCCTGTTCCCTGAAGTCTCAGGACCAAAAAGACTTCTCTCTTTCACTTGGATGCTCCGTGCGCCGAAAATTTCGACGCACAGCTTGTTCCGCGGCGAGAAAAACGCCGCACACCGACGCTGATCGACGCGACACTCTTGGGACGACCGAAAATCCGACGCACTGCTTCGCAAGGACAACGCCGCCTGACCTCTAGAGGAGAAATCGACGCGACGCCTGCCGTGAGATCGTAATTTCGACACGCAGCCCCGCAGAACGACGCGCAGCCGGAAAACAAGCAGGAAAATCCACGCACAGACCCTGGTCATCTGGTAATCCCCGTGATCCACGAAAAGAGACTGTCCGCCTGCCGGAAAACGACGCACGACTTCGCCGCGTGGAAAATAACGACGCAAGTCCGTGTGTGCTGGGGAGAAATCGACGCACACACCCTTTTTCCACACCCCTCTTCTTTTGTGGCCCTCTGAGGAGATTTTTCCACTCCAAATCAGGTACTTGTGCTTGAAAGAGACTTTGTTTATATTCGAAAGACTTAAGACACTGTATATCACTTTTCAGTGATATCCCTACAATTTCCCACTGCAAACTTTATTCTTTTTGACCTACAATTATCCAGATAAATATTATATATTTTTCTAAACACTGTGTGGTGTATTTTTGTGGTGCTATATGGTGGTATTGTATGATTTATTGCACAAATACTTTACACATTGCATTCTAAGTTAAGCCTGACTGCTCGTGCCAAGCTACCAGAGGGCGGGCACAGGATAATCTTGGATTGTGTGTGACTTACCCTGACTAGATTGAGGGCTTTTGCTTGGACAGGGGGTAACCTGACTGCCAACCAAAAACCCCATTTCTAACAGTTCAGTTTTGTTTCTTTACTTGTAATTATGGTATTAACTATGATTGATTAATTTTAACATGATTTAATTATGTAAAACAGTTGCAGAACCCCTCAGTAGGCCTCAAAAACCACCAGGGGTCCTTGGACCACAGGTTAACAACCACTAAGCTATAACGATGATAGATAACTAAATAGGTTTATTTTAACAGAAAGTTGTTGTTTGTGGTTGTTACAACAATGTGCAAGAAACTGAAACAAATTGTTTAATTGATCTAGTGAAGGTTTATGTTGAGAGAACTCAATGCAGTTTTAAAGAAGCATCAATACAGAAACTTTGTACTGATTTTAAAAGCAATGAAAGTGTGAAATCCCAGAAGGTTAACTTTAGATGTATTGATAGTTGGTTTGGTGATTCTGACCAATGTTTCATGGTAAGAATCTGTTTCTCATCAAAAAACGTTTGTGTGAGGTTATTTTTTTAGTTTGCTGACATTGGGTAACAATTTTGCTTTTCCTCAACGGTATGCACATTGTTCACCCCCCCCAGTAGAGTGTTGCTGCAGGATGTAAGTATTGCAGAAATTATTGAAGACATATAAATGAACCAGTCTCATATACATTGGACACCGTCTTACATTGATTGAAATGTAGGACAAAGTCTGTTATAAGTCGTAAATAAGTACTACCTTGATGGTAACTGAATGCTTTAATTTCAGGATTATACAGGGCACGGACCAGAATAAACAGCAAATTATGAAAAGTAGGCTACACTGTTTAGTATAACTGGGCAGGCACGTTGACTTGCTAATAGCAGCAGATAGTTCATATAAATTCCATACAGTTTCCGTATAGCTCTAAATGCCAGAGTTTAGCCAGTTTAGAGAGCTAAGGTGAAAAATGTGAATAAGGAACTAAGGCAGTCAGTTTTGCAGTGGCTAGAGCTTGTTGATGTCATCTTTAAATATTTAGGTGTATGCAGTTGTAAGACCTTACAGCTCTGGGCGTAGAGTCCCTGTATGTTTTTGCTTCTGATCCCCTGTTTATGGATCCTGTGCTGTAACTCGTTTTTAGCTGGTTTTGATTCTTCGGGTACTTCACCACTCCAAACCAGTGCTAAAGTGCAAGTGCTCTGTCTAAATTGTATTGGTGATCCATGATTGGCATATTTGCTTTACTAGTAAGTCCCTAGGAAAGTGCCCTAGAGGTACCAAGGGCCTGAAAATCAAATGCTACTAGTGGGCCTGCAGCACTGATTGTGCCACCTACATAAGTAGCCCTGTAAACATGTCTCAGACCTGCCACTGCAGTGTCTGTGTGTGCAGTTTTAAACTGCCAGTTTGACTCACTTGCCAGGCCCAAATCTTCACTTTTACTACATGCAAGTCACCCCTTTCGTAAGTCCTAGTTAGCCCCATGGGCAGGCTGCAGTGTATTTCAAAAGTAGGACATGTACAGATGTGTGATAGTGAAATACTGCCAAATTTGTTTTCACTATTTCAAAGCCTATCTCTCCCATAGGTTAACATGGGGACTACCTATAAATATATTTTAAGTGCAGTTTCCCATTGGGAGCAGATAGAAATTCGAAGTTTGGTGTCTCTGAGCTCACAATTTAAAAATATATTTTGATAGAGTTGGTTTTTAGATTGTCTGTTTGAAAATGCCACTTTTAGAAAGTGGACCTTTTCTTGCTTAACCCTTCTGTGCCTTTGCCTGTCTGTGGAATCCACATTTGGGTCAGACTGGCAGTTGGGCTGTTTGTGAATTCCCACTAGACAGTGACACAAAGGGAGCTGGGGAGTGTCCTGCATAACCTGATGAGTCTCCCGTGCTAGAGTGGGAAGGAAGAAGCTAAAATTTACACCTGAAAGGGCTGTTCCTGTCCTCACACAATGCAGACTCCAACCCCCTGGAGCGTGTCTGGGGCCATGGCAGGAAAGAGAGGGTCTTGTGCACTACAAAGACTTTCCATTGAAGTTCCTCTACTTCAAAGGCAGAAATGAGTACTGGATCTCTCAGACCACAACTTTAGAACACTTCTGGACTGAAGACATTCTGCCAGGAAAAGGGCTGGATGCCTTAGGATGGACTGCCACTCTCTCTGTTGCTTTTTTGTGCTGGCTTGCTACTTGCTACTTCTATGCTGGAAGTGAAAGGGACTGGACTTTGCTTTCTACTTCCTGCTTTTCAAGGCTCACAGAGAGATTGAGCTGAGCTAGCCTCCTGTTAAGAAGTCTCAGGCACATCGGAGACTTCACCTGCCAGTACCTGGGCTCTTCTGCTGAGAGTTGTGACTTGCCAAGTGGTGCCATCTCCAGTCCCTGGGCCCTTGGCAGTGTAAGCTGGTGACCTAAAGGAGAAAAGCCACGCACCGACGTGATTCAACAGAAAAAGCGATGCAGCACCTATTTCCCCATGGCCCCATCAACATAGCTCATCTGGATTTTTCATGCATTGTCCCCTGGGCGTCAATTTCTCATTGACTCTGCACCGCAGTAAGGAACCAAGTCTGCATGTCCAGAAATCAACGCATCGCCTTTCCTATGAGGAAAGAATCAACACATCACCTCCCCTGTCGGGAAGGAACCGACGCATCTCCACCTTGAAGAAAGAATCGATGCATCACCTCCCATGTGCAGTAAGGAACTGATGAATCGCTTTGCTTTTCGTTGCTTCTCCGCCCCTGCAGCTCACATTATCTTTGTTTTTAATGCATCCTGATACATTGAATCCTTTAAAAAGTGATACCTTTACTTGTGTATGTTTGATTTTTGCTGTTTTGGTCTTTTTTTATTCAGATAAACATTTATAATTTTTCTGAACTGGTGTGGCGTCCTTTTGTAGTGTTTTTACTCTGTGTGTGTGTGTGTGTGTGTGTGTGTGTGTGTGTGTGTGTGTGCACATGTGTGCGTACAAATACTTTACACATTGCCTCTGAGATAAGCCTGACTGCTCGAGCCAAGCTGCCCAGGGGGGTGAGCAGGGTGTATCTTAGCTGTGTTATTCCCTTACCCTGACTAGAGTGAGGGTCCCTACTTGGACAGAGTGCAAACCACTGCCAACTAGTGACCCCATTTCTGCACCATTACTCCCACAGGGTTTACCAAGTGTTAGACAGGATAAGGTATCCACCATTTCTTCAATATTTATAAGTACCTCACTGACCTTCATCTCTAGTGAGTCTCCTTGGCTGCGTCTTTGGTAAATGATCTATTAGCATTTTATCTAAAGTTTTCTCAACTGTTGACACCAAAAAAAAAAAAAAAAACGGTAGCAACAATCACCTCACTAAATTATTAGGGAGGTCTGCCACCTTCTTTGGGAGATTTAAAAAAAATATAGGGTGCTTTTATGTGTCTTTATGGCCCTTTTTTATATTTCTCAGCAATTGCCTGGCTCATGCTGCATGAGTTGATCAATGTCACCATTAACACTTATAGAGTCCTTAAACTGTTTCAGATCATCATGTTGGTTACCACTGCAGTCAGGAGCTGGATGAATTTCATCTAGAGGAGGGAAGCAAAAGAGTAGTCAAATAATTATTTACAAATAACCCTCCAAGAATGTGATTATTTCTCTTTTGGGCTGTGTGGGCTTAGTTCTAAGCCCTGCCTGGAGGAAGTTCTGCAGTTTTGTAAAGTGAGATACAACAAAACTTTATAAAGGAGGAGTATTTGACCTGTCAGCCTTAGGGTGGTCTTTCTCTAAACTGTTTACCTTCATCCTCCTACTTTGCTGAATTTGCTTTTGTTGGCCGTAGGACTCTGTGGTCTTTATGTGGTCTTTACCACTGCGAACCGCTGATAAAGTGATTGTGCTCTCTCACAAAACATGGACATTGCACTTTTAAATTAACTGACATATCCCTAGTGCAGTGATCTACCACTTACTCAGAGCCTGTAAAATAAATGCTACTAGTGGCCTTGTAGCACCTATAGTGCCACCGACTTAAGTAAGTCCTTAAAGCATGTTCTAGGCCTGCAGTTGCAACCTGAATGCAGTGTTATACTGCCAACTCGACTTGGCAATAAAACCACTTTGCTAAACCACAAACGTCCCATTTATTGCATGTAAGTCACCCTAAGGTAGGCCTTATGTAGCTCATAGGGCAAAGTGCATTGTAATTAAAAGGGTGGACATGTAGGTTTAAGCTTCACATGTACTGAAAGTGAAAAACTCCTAAATTCTCTTTTCACTATTGTGAGGTCTACCTTTCCTATAGGATATCATTGGTTTGTCATATTACATTTAATAAGTGCTAGCATTTGATTGGGGACAGGCAAATATTTCATGTTTGGTATTGGAAAATTGGAAAATCCTCTTGGCAAAGTAAAATTTGAAGCTGTCATTTTCAAAATATCACTTTTATAAAGTTGTATTTTTGCGTGCCCTATTTGGTGCCTGCAGCCTGTACCTAGGTCACATGTCTGGGTGCAGCTGGCAGTTGAACTGCCCTCCGAGACAGCAATTCCATAAAGGTATTAGGTGTGCCTGGACTGGCAATCATTGGCAGGAATGTGGGGAGGAGCTAGGCACAGTCCCACTTGCAACTGAATAGTCTGTGCCCTGCCTACACACAGGACTTGTCACCCCGTGCATTGTTCAGGCAGCCAACCTGGAGTCAGGTGAAGAGAGGTAGGAAACTCCTAGCTCTTAAAAGGGAATTCTGTAGAATCTTCTCTTACTTCAAGGAAGGCCCACACTTAATTTTACTTTCTGGACCTGCGGAAGGACTCTCAAATGTCTGCCTGCTGCTGTGTACTTCTGACAACTCCTTTGCTGCACTTGGAAGGACTGTTCTGCTACTTGAAGTCTGCCTTGAACCCCCAAAAGCCTGCACTGCTTCTTGAACCCTGGTCCACTTCTTGAACCCAGGACTACACGCACCTAGACTCAGCCTAAATTAGTTCTGACCCCCCCCTCCAGGCCTGGACCCTTGGAAGTCATGTCAAAGTTATCCGGATAGCCATACTACAAAACATGGGGCTTTTTTTTGCTGAAAATGGCTCTGAGAACCAAGATGAGACCAGGATCAGCTTGCTTGTCTATCCACCCAAGGTGGATCGCCAGTCGGCCTGACTGCACAGCTCCAATGCTTCTTCTCCACCGCAGCAAATCCTGTTCAACAGTCCTACGCAGGAGGTGTATCCAGCCTCATGGAACCCTAGTTACCTACAGCTTCCAGCCTCGTCCCACTGGGTGTTTTCAGCTTCCAAAAAAGAGACTAAAGGATTGATTTAGAGTTTGGCAGATGGGGTTACTCCGTCATAAATGTGATGATATCCAGTCTGTCATGTTACTATCCCGCTATACCCTGTGGGAATAGTAATATGGAGAATGGGATATCCGTCACGTTTGTGATGGAGTAACCCATCCGCCAAACTCCAAATCAGGCCCTCAGCCCGTATGTAAGGAGCTTCACCATGACTTCAACCGGTGGCTTTATGATGACGAAGCTTCCTCCTCAGACTTCTCCTGCAGCCTTGCTCTGCTGAACTTTACCATCTCAAACAACTTTTTTCTGTAAAAAGTCTGAAGGTAAGCCCCGATAGTGCTTTATCAATTTCTTGTATCTGACTCACACTGCATTGCGGTATGCCATTTTTTACTTTAACTTGGTCTTGTGCGATTAGATTTTCACAGTTGGCCCTTTGACCTTTTTGGTGTGAGTTTTTACCTAAAACTTAAAAGCAATCCATAGCTAAGGTTCTACTGATTGGATATTTGTCATTTTGGTGTCAAATAATTTATTAGAAATTACTCTATTTATCTTTTTGTGTTTTCAGTTTATTACTGTTCATGTGCTGCATACTTTACACATTGCCTATAAGCTAATCTTGACTGCTTTTAGCTCTGTCCATGCTACAGAAGGGTTAATTACAGGTTACCTTAGTGACTTTATGGTTCACTTTGATGGCTACTGTGGATGTGTCTTGAGCAGAGTAAACACCTCACTCAACCATCAATTCAATTTGAGAAAATTGTAAAATCCAATATGTAAGGAAGAGCCAGGCCTTGAGGTACTTCCTGAACTGCTTCAGTGATGCTATCTGCCTGAGATTGAGAGGTAGCATGTTCCATGTCCGGGCTGCTAGGTAGGAGAAGGATCTTCCTTCTGTTCTGCTTTTCTGGATCTTGGGGACAGCTGCAAAGGCGAGCTGGCAGGAATAGAGACGTCTGTTGGGTACGTAGAAGGTGGGGCGGTGGTTGAGTTATGCTGGTTCTATGTTGTGCAGTGTCTTGTAGGAGTTTGTATGTGATGCGCTTGTTGACTAGGTGCCAGTGTGGGTCTCTGAGGTGGGATGAGATGCAGCTATGTCAGGGGATGTCCAGGATAAGTCTGGCTGCTTCATTCTGGATTCTTTGTAGACTTGATTGAAGTTTCTTGATGATGCCCGTATAGAGTGCGTTTCCGTAGTCCAGTCTGCTAGTGATCCTCAGACAGGTAGAGGATCAGTTGGGTGTCATCGGCGTAGGAGACTATGTTTAGCCCGTGTTGTTTGGTGATCTTGGCAAACGAGGCCATGTTGAAAAGCGGCGGGCTGAGTAAAGATCCTTAGGGCACTCTGCAGCATGTGTCTTTGGGTTCTGACATAAACAGCAGTAGTCTGACACTCTGTGTTCTTCCGGTGAGGAAGGACCTGATCCAATTCAGAGCTTTATCTCAGATGCTGGCATCATGCATTCTGTCACAGAGGGTGGAGTGGTAGACAGTGTCAAATGCAGCAGAGAGATCAAGGAAGATGAGTGCAGCTGTGCCTCCGCAGTCCAGTATGATGCGTATGTCGTCGGTGGCTGCTAAGAGTGTGGTTTCATATTTTTGGACTGATGCTGCTGTTTTTTCGACTCTGAGAGAGCACTGATGCCTATTAACCAGACCCCAGTGCCAGTGTTCTAAACCTATTCAAATTGCATGTCGAATTGGCTATACCCAGTTAGCAAGGCTGACTAACTTATAAATCCCTAGTATATGGTACCAGGGTACGAAGGGCATGTAAGGCAGAGTGTGCACTTGGAGCTGCAGCACTGTTTGTGCCACCTTTTGTGTCATAAAGTACAAAATGTCTCACAGCCTGCCACTGCAGACTGGAAGGGCAGTGATTCCACTTCCAGATTGACTTTGCCGTTCAAACCAATGGCAAAGCCACCCTTTTCCCCTAACAATGTATATAAGTCTCCCCTAAGGAAGGCCTAAAGAATCCCTATGGCAAGGACTTATGTACCTTTAAGTAGGACATATGAAAATTATAAGTCTTAACAACAACATTCCAAATTGCCATTTTGCTGTGAACAAGTTAGTAGCCCCATTGGCTGGTTACTGGTTGGCACACTAGCCTGGCTAACATCTGAATGGGATTACCTAACTTGGTTATGTAAGGTATCAAATGAATCCTAGCATCAAACCCGACCTGATGCCCGGGTCAAAATTAATGTCACAATTAAAGTTTAGTAACTTTTAGAAAGCTGTCAGCCTGTACTCCAGCTCCCCATCTGCCTCTCAAAGAGCCTGGCACACAGACAACTTTCTGCCCACCTGAGGAGACATGTGAATGACTCCCAGGCTTAGGAACAAAGGCAGTTGCTGCAGAGTGAGTTGTTACCTCCTCTTACTGCATGGCTACTCAAGGTGTTACCCCAAAAGGCAAGCTTAAAAGAGGAAGCCCCGTTTGTAAAGGAGATAGTGCTAATAACCCTGAGCAGGATGCCTATTGTACCTGTAGACAAAGTGGACACAGAGGCAGAGAGGGAAAACGGATCTCCAAACAGGTTATTCCATGGGTATGTATCCTCTATGGTGGTTTACCAAGCTACTGGTGACTGAAGAAAGGTTGTGCCATCTTAAAAGGGGTAGGAATGTAGTACTCTGGAATACCCAGGTTCCAAACATCATAGGAAACAGGTCACCAAGAAGGACGGGTCAAAGTAGCCCATTTGCTGGTGACCACATGGTCCCCTTGGGCTCCTTCCTGAGATAAAAATGTCACCCCTGGCACCCTGCCCCTCAAATCACTGTGCATTTGGTGGGAGGACCAAAGAAGGACTGGCAAGCTGCCCTTGAAATTGCATGAAGAGAGGCTGTACCTTCCAAAGGACTGCACTTGTTGCACTTTGGGCTAGTGAAGTTTGGACTGTGGCTCCTGTCTTGAGGAAAAATTGATTCTCACCCCAAGAACAAAGCAGTGACTCCAAGGATCAGTTAGCTGATCTCCTAAAATTAGCTCCAGGACACGAGCTGAAAAAGCCCGATCCCACAAGTTGGTAGCCAAATGTTTTGCTGTTATCAGTCCCCAGCTGTCAAAAAGGACAAACACGAGATAGTCGTAAGTTGCACCGAGTCTGTCTGACCCAGGAGTGCTCTCCAAGACCTTATTTGTCACAGCCAAGGCACCCTAGTCCCCTCCGAAGGATTTCGCACCAACCTTGGTGCAAGACAACCAGTAGCTCAGCATTGGCTTGCCTGCTACTCCATTGTAGTGGACTTTGAGGGACTCATATCTCTGTGGCCAGAGGCTCCCCTTTTCGCCTGTGGACCAAAGAAAAACCACAAGAACACCCCTATGGACTGCTCCACAACAGGAACACCTGTTGAGCATTTTTTTGCCTGTTTCCTCAGCATCTGCACTATTACATTGACGTCTATGACAGTTGTTCTGTAAAGTTTGTAACTTGCCTTAAAAACACTCTGGTGGCCAGGTAACTGTCCAGAGTGTCCACTCTGGTCCATTAGACCTCTATCCAATCAGAATTGGTAGTCCAGTCCCGGGCCGTAAAAGTCAGACTAACTTTTTAAACCTTTTCAAAAGGTTTAGAAGCGTTATTTTTTTTCTTAAAAACTTGTTTGCGGTTACATTTAAAATTGATTGTGTCTTCAAAAATTGGTATCTTCAGAACCCTCTGGTGGATTTTGTTCAAGGTGTCTAAAACGTCATATATTTGTTTTTAATAAACTGCTATCCATTTCTTTTGTGTTGTGTGATTTTCTTATTTCATGGTTTGGTGCTGTTGAATGGTTTACACTAAATTATTTTGTTAAACCTTAATGCTCTCAGCCTCCGCTACCCTGAGTTGAGTTTCAGGTTAAGTAAATGAGCCTGACTGGATGCAAGATGGTATGTGAGAGTGTCCTGTATGATAAGGCCCCACAGCCATATCTTATAATATACCTAAATCCTCACACAACTACTATGAGGAGTGTGAGGAAAACTGATAGTCAAAAACAGAAGAAAAGTAGCGTAAATTCTTTAAATTAAAGTCACTGTAAGGAAATATTAAAACAAAAGACTAAGGACACCAATGGCGTCCTTTTGGAAAGCGTCAAGAAAATGTTTAACTTTCAAAGTACATGTACTGTGCTGGACTTTTAACTTTAGACTTGAATGCTATTATGGAACCTATCTCTCTAAAGGTATTTTTCCCAAAATTACATTTGGTTGAGGCTTTACAGATTTTGGAGGCAATATAGAGAAGCTTGTGGTGAAGTATTGTATGGCTGCATAGCAGAATACCGAAGACAAAAATATTGACTTACTATGCCTAAATTCTCCTCTTCATATATGCGAAATGTACAGTCAGGCTACATGTAATTAGAATTATTAATAGTGAATCTACAATTATCTACATATATTTATCCCTACCAATGTTATGTTAAATATTACAATTTCATTATTTTGGTTGAATGCTTTATTCCTTTGGTGCTAACCATGGCCTCTTCTGCATCTCTAGGGACTTGAGCAGAAAAGCATTTGACTACTTTGCTCAGCATTTTTTGTATATCACCAACAGTAATCCAGCAGCCAATTGTTTTGCAGACTTTTAATCCCAGAAATCACAGCAGTCTCTTTAGTCATTTTATTTTATGGCTAAACCCCCAGCACACCACAGATTAATTGATCTCCTTTGAACATAACTAAACAGAGGGTTGTGGGTGACTTCATGGACTGTCCTTTATAATGGTGGATCCTCTGTTCATGATAGACTAACAGCTATGGGATCATCGCTGCACTTGGGAATCCAACATCTAGAATGTTAGAACAGCTTTTGTCTATTTCTTGGTACAAGGAGAGCAATGTATTGCTGATCTGAAAGTGGTAATACAAGCATTGGGTAATCAGTTTCCCATTTTATATGGAACCCTCCGTCCCGATACTACTGGTGCACATTGAAAGCTTCTTATGAATAATTTTAGCCTGCCATTTTCTTGATCACTAAAGAAGTAGCACAGAGTGTATGTATGCTTTTGTCACTCAACCTAAAGCAAGAGTTTTGCATTAAAATTCTGGATGTAATCCCTTCTGGATACACCAGAGAGACTCAAATGTTAAAATAAATAAATGGCTGTAGTTGCTAGTTGTGTAATCCAAAGGCAATTGACTTATGTGTCAAGTAACTTGTTCCTAACTGAAAAATTGTGGCCTTGCAAAAGTGATTTGTAGACCTAACATTTATCAATCAATCATCAATACATCATATCTATGTTAATTCCAGATGTTTTTTTGGTTCTTCTTTTGGTTTGTAAATTCATACAGCTATAGGTTGTAGCTTGGTCAGTAAGATTGGGGGGACAGGAGGGTCTGAGGTTCAGATTTTTCGACAATATGTTAAAATACATTATATCACAAGAAGGGCGCAGGAGAGGAGCTTAAGGGGCAGTGAAAAGGGAGAGGAATGCAAATTGGTACAGGACAAAGAGAGAAATCGCAATATTTTGTAAAATAACCAACATTTTTGAAGCCTTGAAAACCGAGCGATGGAGAGAGTGTATACGTTTTTGTCTGTGTGTGTGTATGTAAAACGTCCTGGTGAAATACGACCCACACCTAACCAAACCCGACCAAAATAGCCTGTACCCAACTATTTATCATAAAATGCATTTATGTAGGGGGTTGTAACACCCTAAACATCCCCTGAAGCTTTGGCCCTGGGAATAGCTTTTCTACCTCACTTAACTCAGCACATATATTTGTCACATATTCACTTTTTGGTTTATTATTAATACATTGCCTTATAAATGCAGTCACTGGTCTTTTTATGGGTCTACCATAATTTAAAAGTTAATCCTACTAGTAGTGCTCAAGTAGTTTTTATTCACAACTCTGTATGTAGACAGACCTTGTCTGATACTGGCTCTCTTTTAATTTGTGGGTTCTTAACTGGTTGTTAAGGCTTTTTCTTCCTAGATGTCCTTAGTGGTTTTTAAGTGTAGATTTGTTGCTACCCATAGCTCTTAATATGTATCAGTAAGTATATTTGGTGGTGCAAACCTAGTTAAAAAGCAACAAAGCAGTACACAATAAGTGAGCCCCAACAGTAAGATACATGTGTGTTTAGAGAGAATCAGGTGATAGATGGCTTTATAACTGAGCATAATGTTCCTTAAATAGACAGGTCCTCAGATTCTTTGTCAATTGAGGGAGTTTGGATGCTGCTTCGTTATCTTGGAGCATAGGTGGAGACGCCTGCCTTCTGTTTTTGTCTTTCTTGTTCATTTTTGACTCCAGCCTGTGATGTTTAGCATGGTTTGAATTGGATTCTCCTGCAGCCCCTGTTTCCGCAGTGTGGTATGTGACAGGCAGAGTCCTTGGCCTCCTGTAGGAGAGTCTCTCTTTTGGTTCATTTTGCTATGTGAGCTGGGATGGAATATTAATTTATAAAATCACAGCCTTTGGTGACAAGTTGTAAGCACAAAGCAGTGCCTTTTGCAGCCGGCGTCTTGTTCTCTTTCTTGGTGATTATCTCTGGATATAGTTTTTGTTAGAAATGGGGTCTTTGGTTGGCAGTCAGGTTACCCCCTGTCCAAGCAAGGACCCTCACTCTAGTCAGGGTAAAAGAGAATCACCCCCAGCTAACACCTGCTTACCCCCTTGGTAGCTTGGCAGGAGCAGTAGGCTTAACTTCAGAGTGTAGGTGTAAAGTATTTGTACCAACACACACAGCAACTTAATGAAAACACTACAAAATGATACAACACAGGTTTAGAAATGTAGAGAATATTTATCTAAATAAAACAAGACCAAAACAATAAAAATCCACAATACACAAGTCAAGTCATCAATTAAAAGCAAAGCGAGTCTTCATGTAATTTTAAACACACACTAACACTGTTAGCGTGAAAATGTACCTTGGGTGCGTCAAAAATAACCCGCATGGGTGAATGTGCATCAAAAAGGGCTTGCGATGCATTGATTTTACTCACAAGCTAGACCTTGCATCGTTTCTCCTTTGATCGGGTCGGGGGGCGTCGTTTCTTCTCTCCACAGTCAGCACTCTCGGGTCCGGGCAGGCCTTGCATTGTTTTTACACACCCAGCGGTACTTGCATTGGAAATCCAGCCACACGATGATCTGAAAACCACACAGCGCGGGTTGCGATCTCACCAGCCTCCACCAGCGATGCTGTGCATCGTTACTCCAGCCCCAGGTGTCGATCTTTGGGTCGTGTTGCAGGCGAGCATCGATTTTTCAGCCGCAAAGCCCGTGGGGCACCGATTTTTCAGCAACAGATCGGAGTAGCGTCGCTCTTTTCCCTGCATGGCGGTCAGTGTGTGGATTTCTTCCTCCTAGGCTGCCAGCTTCTCCTTTCAGGGTCCCAGGAACTGGATGGGCACGACATGGCAGAGTAGGAGTCTCTCCAGAGACTCCAGGTGCTGGCAGAGAGAATTCTTTGCTGTCCCTGAGACCTCAAACAACAGGAGGCAAGCTCTAAATCAAGCCCTTGGAGATCTTCACAACATGGAAGGCACACAAAGTCCAGTCTTTGCCCTCATAATCTGGAAGACGCAGCAACTGCAGGATAGATCCACAAAGCACAGTCACAGGCAGGGCAGCTTTTCTTCCTCCGCTCTTCTCCAGGCAGAGGTTCCTCTTGGTTTCCAGAAGTGTTCTAAAGTCTGTTGTTTTGGGTGCCCTTCTTCTACCCAATTTCTCCTTTGAAGTAGGCCTACTTCAAAGCAAAGTCTCTCTTGAATGTGAAATCCTGCCTTGCCCAGGCCAGGTCCCAGACACACACCAGGGGGTTGGAGACTGCATTGTGTGAGGACAGGCACATCCCTTTCAGGTGTAAGTGACCACTCCTCCAATCCCTCTTAGCACAGATGGCTCATCAGGAAATGAAGACTACACCCCAGCTCACTTTGTGTCACTGTCTAGTTTGAGGTACAACCAGCCCAACTGTCAAACTGACCCAGACAGGGAATCCACAAACAGGCAGAGTCACAGAAATGGTATAGGCAAGAACATGCTCACTTTCTAAAAGTGGCATTTTCAAACACACAATCTCAAAATCAACTTTGCTAAAAGATGTATATTTAAATTGTGAGCTCAGAGACCCCAAACTCCACATGTCCATCAGCTCCCAAAGGGAATCGACACTTTTATCAGATTTAAAGGTAGCCCCCATGTTAACCTATGAGAGGGACAGGCCTTGCAACAGTGAAAAACGAATTTAGTAATGTTTCACTGTTAGGACATATAAAACACATAACTCTATGTCCTACCTTAACCACACCTTGCACCCTGCCCTTGGGGCTACCTAGAGCCTAACTTAGGGATGTCTTACATGTAAGAAAAGGGAAGGTTTAGGCCTGGCAAGTGGGTACACTTGCAAAGTCGAATTTACAGTTAAAACTGCACACACAGACACTGCAGTGGCAGGTCTGAAACATGACTACAGAGCTACTTATGTGGGTGGCACAACCAGTGCTACAGGCCCACTAGTAGCATTTGATTTACAGGCCTTGAGCACCTCTAGTGCACTGTACTAGGGACTTACTAATAAATCAAATATGCCAATCATGGATAAGCCAATTACATACACATTTTGTAAAGGAGCACTTGCACTTTAACACTGGTTAGTTAGTAAAAAATGGGGGTAACATGCCAGGCAAGATGGTATTTTCCTACAATGGACATTTCCAAAACTAAGTATTTTTCATGTAACTTTTGTGGACCATTTATATGAATCATGCCCTAACTGCTGGAATCACTTTGTTTGTAGGAGAGCTAATTGTGTCTTTACCTCTCTATGGGGATTGAAGGGTGGTAGCTGATGGGGCCCGGGCCTGCAGAGGAAAACTGGACCCCCATGTAAGCTTTTAAAAAATGTCTGCTGGGGAAATGCATGAAGTGTTATTTGACTTAAGAATGTCTATGAATTGTTTTAACATCACCAGAAAAGTGCATAGTTTGTCAATTATCAAGGTACAGCTGCAAGGGAGAGGATTGATCGAGTGAACAGTTGATACAGAATCCACCTTGTGTTGCTAAGTGGCCATTATGTTATCCAAGTTAGTAAGACAGGTTGCAAGTGACCGTAAAAGATCAACTTGAAGTTCCAGTTTGTGAAATTGCCAAGTAAAAGCTTCATTGGACTTGCAAACATTGTGTTGATATAACTAAGGACACTGGGCTTTATACAAGATAGAGAGTGAGAGATTAAAACATGTTTGTTCAATTGAATGTCATCCACATGTTTAAAAGAGCATTCTTAAATATTTAGATGGATTTTATCCAATAGTTTAGCATCAGATTTTCCCAGTGTAAACCTATCAGTCGTTTTGATGGTTAGCAGCCATCAAAGTCTGTTCATCCTCGTTTGGTTTGATTGGAGGTGAAGAAAGTAGGTCAATGACAGAGTAATCTTCTCCTGCCACTACTCTGTGATGCACTTAGACTGTTACTTCAAGGGTTTTAGCATGAGGATGGGGAATTTGAGAAGTATACTCTCTTGTGACAGCAGTAAAGTGTTTGGGTGAATTCACACATAAATTATAATGTTTGGAAATAAAGTTGGCTATCGATTATGAAGCAAGATGAATCAACTTGTTATCTGTCATTTTCAAGGTGGAAGTGACTAAGGTTTCTGAATACTTCTAGACTGAGTTATTTTTTTTACTTTTTTTTGTTGTATGTTCTATGAAGATTTAGCAGGTTTTCTTTGCCTCTTTGCTTTTATTCAAAACCTTTTGGTGAGTATCGAGTTTGTACACCAGCAATCCAAGAGAAGTACCAGCAACGTTTATGTCAGGTAGTCATCATAGCTGTTAAGCTATGCACCTTAAACTGTTAAGAGTTTCTGAGGATCTTAGACCAGAGCTTTTCTTAAAATGTCTACATTGCTGCCTTTTTTGAGTGTGGATGCACAAACCTTTGTGATGCCTGGAGCACACTAATCCCGGGCATTTGGGCAATTGGCTGCCCATATTTTCATTTATTCTTCCTGCCACTCCCACATGCTTAGTTAGCCTGAGTTGAGCATATTTGGATATCCGTTTTAACTGGTTCGTTTGGGTTGCACACTGCCATGGTTTAATTCATTATGTGACCCCTTAGGGCTATGACCGTGGATGTGACCTGCTTTAGTGAATTCTGGTTACCATTGTGTACATATTCCTCAGGCATGTATTTTTCTATATGTCCTGACGATGATACTGTGATCTTGTAAAGGATCAAAAAGTCGTTGGCTTGGGCACTTCGACCCTACTGGTGTGCTGATACTAATGTATGTAGGGGCAAAAGTCTTCTGATTTGTGACTAATCCATTTGATTGTTTTCTGTCACATACGTATGCTTGAGTCTTCAAGTTGATTTGATTTGATTTATTTGCTGTGTTGATTTTTCTTCACCCATTTGCTAAAAGATTTTAATATGTTGAATTGATTCGATATATAGGCATAATTGTATTCTCATTCTAATATTGTATGTTCTGATCGAGGACCACTATTCCTTTATAATACAAGGCCTGCAAAGCATGACTATATGCTATTGTATTCTGCTGCATGTAGAAATTAAGTAAGAAAGAGAAACTAGAAAGTAGTTCAAATATATATTTATTTATTTTCCTTCTTGGGTGCCCTGCTGCTACGACTACCGTCACAACTACCCTATTTGTACACTAGTTAGGAGTTTCACTCTTCATTTGTGCATTAGAAGATGAAGTCCTCAAAAGTCCTTGAAAGTCCTTACGGCCCCAACATATACATTTTTTCACCCCTTTTTTTCCACCTTAGTGTTGTGCCCAGTGTGGCATTGTAAATGTGCAAGGAGCAACGCCTGACAGGTCTAAGGGTGGCACAATAAATCAGTAAATGCGGTTGGCATGTCTTAGAGCTCCTCATATCAATTATTTCCTCACTGTGTCTACATCTGTGAAAAAAATCCTTGGTGGGCACAACGGTATGTCGTCAAACAGTTAAAGGAAGCATGCAATCTTGACATTGGCTATTTTTCCTCATCACTGAGAGCAGTAAGTTCTTCTAAAACATGGGCACACAAGCACCTACAAGAAATGTCATCTTGTTTACACGATACATTTTTTGCTTGTGTATTTGGACCTCCAGATAATTGGTGTTTTGTATTGCCATTTTAGTGTTATATGGCATAGTTGCCATATGCCTAATCCTTTTAATGATTATAGTTATAATGAACAAGATTTCCTTCTGTTCAGATACAGCCCATACATGCTGCTGAATTTCTTGAGTGCCGTCAGTACATTACTGAAGCCCTCATCTTTAAAGTAAACAGAATAATGTTAACACACAGGGAGACAGTGTGGCTCGACCTCCCTACAGGAATGCCTTAGCATGCCACTGCTACATGAAATGTCGCTGCCTGAGCCTTTGTCTCAAGTAAAAATAGAGGTTAGGATAATGAGCTACCTTATCATTTACCTCTTTTAATGTCTATCTGTTCTGAGAATATTTGTGTATGGTTAGTCTACCCATGTGTTTAATGTATAGGAGCTCGGTCCATCTGAATATTTCTGGACCAATTCCTTTCCTTTTGCAAGATGTGAACAAAATCCTCTAATCAATAGAATTTAAAGATTTCTCTATCTATGATTGCAACTGCCTGAAGTCTGCTCCTGGTGTTGCACCATCACATTACCTAGAAGAGTTGCCTGATGTTTAATGTTGTGCATTATAAAGTCTATTTGACATTGGTGTGCCAGGTCTTTTAGTAGTGGCATCATTATCTTAGATAATATCATACCAAGCAGCTTACAATTAGTATTCAATATAGAAAGAAGTTGGCTGATGATACCTTCATTTGGTACAGGTGTCATGTAGGTTGCGGAACCATTAATGCTTCTATGAATATCGTGTCTCTTCTCTCCTGGGTATTCAGCTTCTTGAGTTACATGTGGTAATCAATAAATCAAGAGTTAATACTTATTGTTAAAAGAACATACATTTAGTTTGTTCTGCAACATGATGATCAAGTAGCGCTTGAATATGTTTGTGGTGTATAATTCAAGTGTTGACTGTTCTGTTTTGCATAATTTTTTATTGGTTTCTGAAGCGTTTCTAGAAAGCTGATAACTACATGTCTTATTTATTAGTATTATCATGATTTAAAAGCACACAGTCTTGAATAATGAGAATAAGCAAGAGGGTATCATGCCCCTTTCTGTTAATTGTTTATTATAAAAAGTTTAACAACTGTGAACTAAGGTTGCAAAACCCGAACACAGAGAGTGAGGAGTTAGAGAGGAGATGTTCATGCAAAGCAACAGCAGGTCAGGCCCCACAGATTCATATCAACAATTTGAACTGAAGGCAAATGGGTAGGCGTTTAGCCTTCACCTTATCAATGGCCGAACCTATAAGGGAACTGCCATTGCATGCCAACAATAGGAAGACTTGCTGTCATATTAAACTCAAGTCCTAATGTTCAAACAGGTATGTGGGTGTCAACCACCTAAAAAAAAAAATTTTTTAATTTTTTTTTTTATTTTTTTTTTTTTTAGTTGTACTATAATTAGCTTAGTGCTTAACAGTCAGACTTGTGCATTTTATTTGTCTTCATTGTAGCTAAAGTTCATATTTTGTTCACCAGACTGGGGTTTGATTTCAAAAAATTTAAAATACTTCTGTTGTGTTTTAGTGCTCTTGTGTGTGCTATGAAAGAGGGATTTGGGGGTTTCACTAACTATTCCTATACTGTCTCATGAGTTTGATTGTTACCTGAAACACACCTCACAAAAATATTGTTTGGTGGGTTGTGGGGGGTTGCAGTAGAACTAGTTTTTGGAATTTGAGTTGGAACATTGACTGTCCTATGTGTCATGGGGTCTAAAAACTGAGCTCCATATTTCTACGAAATCTAGAAAATGTGTGAACACTTCTATGCAGGTATGTGGTAATGTCCCATTTTTAGCCACCTAGAAGAGATTTAACAGTTTGGGGTTGAGTTTACAGCAGTGTATAGCATAAACCTCTGACTGCAAGCTATTGCTACCACGAGGTCTTAAGAGAAAACTGCTCTCTTATTGTTGCTTTGCTTTTGTCTAGCCCCAGTAGTTCACCCAACAATATGGTTTGTGCACACAAGTTGCTTCAAGTACTCATTTAAGTACCCATGTATTGTTTCTACATGGGAAGTTTGAGTTGTTAAATATAGATTCTTGTGGTGGGTCTGCATATTGGTGTTTCTATTTCTCTGGTGTTCATCTCACCCTTTGGCGTCTTTAGTGAGTCCTCATTCATTTCTTCTTTTCTGCAAAGATTTTCAGTTTACTAAACTCTTTTCCTAGTATGATAGTTTCTCTACTAAGAGTGAGCCTCACACTGTAGGTCGTGGGTGAATGCTGCATTCAGGGCTACTCTGTGTTCTTTGTAAAGAACACATTAGACTTTGGTCACAGGTGTCTTATAGGGTGCCTCTCCCAAAGGGACAGCAGCCACTACCACCATGAGGATCACTTCGACCTATGGTGACAGCAGCAGATCAGTTGTGTTGTCTCCCTTCATGCAGGGGGATAGGAGGGCTCACTAGTGAGTGCCTCTGCTTTCAGCCACCGAGGGATGGTGCAGTGTGAGGTCCATCCCACACTGAAATCTGAGCAGGCTCCACTTCATTCCCAGACTTGCACGGGCAACCCAACTGGCTTCTACTGCTCAAATTTACCTGCATAGAGACTTTCTGGAGTGCGATGGTGTCTTAAAAGGTTGAATCCCGAATGTATGCAGTCTATTTGCAGTTGACTTTGCCAGGTTTCAGGGCAGGATTAACTATTTACACCCATTCTGCCATCTTCCTAGGTCATGCTGCTCATTTTTTGTGAATTAAATCTTTTAAAGAGTAAATTAAAAAGAGCACTACGATCCATAATCTATACACCTTTAAATCATATGGATATTTAAAACATATCTATATAATTATTTAGCAAAATATTAAATATTACTACTGTATTATTTAACCCCTTCGCTGCAAGGCCTTTTCCCCTCCTGTGGCGAGCCTTTTTTTGGCTATTTGGGGCAGTTAGCACTTAGGCCCTCATAACTTTTTGTCAACCAAAGCTACCCAGGCCAAATTTGCATCTTTTCTTTACAACATCGTATGGATTCTATAGGTACCCAGAGTTTGTGGGTTATCCTGGAGGAAACCAAGCAATTAACCTAAATACAGTAAACATTTTTTTAAATGGGGAAAAAAGGGCTGCAGAAGAAGTCTTGTGGTTTTTCCCCTCAAAATGGCACCAACAAAGGGTTTGCTGTGCTAAATCACTGTCTTTCCAGCTTTCAGGAACTGGCAAACTTGATTCCGAAAACCACATTTTTCAACATAATTTTGGCATTTGACTGGGACTTACCCCATTTATTACTATTTTTTGTGCTTTTAGCATCCTTCCAGTTAGTGACAGAAATGGGTGTGAAACCAATGCTGGATCCCAGACAGCTAAACAGTTCAAAAAAGTAGACAAAATTCTGAATTCATCAAGGGCCATTTGTGTAGATCCTACAAGGTTTTCCTACAGAAAATAACAGGTGAAATAAAAAATTGAAATTCAGGTGATAAAACAGCAATTTCTCTCTACGTTTTACTTTGCAACTTTTTTCCTGCAGTGTCAGATTTTCAAAAGCAATAAACCATTACGTCTACTACACTATTCTGGTTGCAGGGACATATAGGACTTGTGGGCTCATCAAGAACCCTAGGTACCCTGAGCCAATAATCGAGGTGCACCTTACAATGGGTTTTATTTGTATACCGAGTATACCGCAATTTATTTGGTAAAATATAAAAGTAGGTATCAAGGAAACCTTTGTATTTCCCAATGGGCACAAGATAAGGTGTTGAGAAGCAGTGGTTATTTGCACATCTCTGAATTCCAGGGTCCCCATACTAACATGTGAATTACAGTGCATTTCTCAAACAGACACCTTTTTTACACATTCCTAAATTTGGAAGGAAAAAAATTTAGAGAAAGACCAGGGACAATAACAGATATTCTTCTATTCTGTTTCCCCAGGTCCCCCGATGAAAATGGTACCTCATTTGTGTTGGTAGGCCTAATGCCTGCTACAGGAAACGCAACATGGACACATCACATTTTTACATTGAAATCAGGTGTGTTTTTTTGGAAAGTGCCTAGCTGTTTTAGCCTCCAGCTCAGACATCAGCTAGGGAAACCTACTAAACCTGTGCATTTTTCAAACGTAGACACCCAGGGGAATTCATAATGGGGTGACTTATGGGACTCTCACCAGGTTCTGTTACCCAGGATCCTTTGCAAACCTCCAAATTTGGCAAAAACAACACTTTTTTTCCACACATCTGGGTGTTGGAAAGTTCTGGAATCTGAGGGGGACCACAAACTTCCTTCTACCCAGCGCTCCACCAGGTCTCCGGATATAAATGGTACCTCATTTGTGTGGTTAGGCCTGGTGCCCGTGACAGGAAATGCCTCAAAACACAACATGGACACATCGCATTTTCCTAAAGAAAACCGGTCTGTTTTTTGCAAAGTGCCTAGCTGTGGATTTTGGCCTCTAGCCCAGGCTGCACCTAGCAAACCTTGGACATTTCTGAAACCTAGACATCTAGGGGAATTCAGAATAGGGTGGCTTGTGGGGCTCCCTACAAGTTCTGTTAGCCAGAATCATTTGCAAACCTCAAAATTTGGCAAAAAAACACTTTTTCCTCACATTTCGGTGATGGAAAGTTCTGGAATCCGAGGGGGGCCACAAACTTCCTTTGACCCACTGTTCCCCCAGGTCTCCCAATAAAATTAGTACCTCACTTGTGTGGGTAGGCCTAGTGCCTGTGACAGGAAATGCCACAAAACACAACGTGGACACATCAAAATGATCTATTACAAAACTACCTGTTTGTGGAGGTAGTGAGGCACCTGCGATTTTGGTCCACGGTGCGGCGTGCATCTAGGGAAACCTACAAAACCCAGACATTTTTTAAAACTAGACACCCGGTGGAGTCCAGGAAGGTGTGGCTTGCGTGGATCCCCCAACATTTTCTTACCCAGACTCCTCTGCAAAACTCAAATTTAGGTTAAAAAAAAAATCACATTTTCCACACTTTTCTAGGATCACTGTGCCGGTACTCATTTTCAACCACCCAATGCTCCCCTCGGTCTGCCGATAAAAATGATACCTCACTTGTGTGGGTGGCCCAGGTGCCTGCAACAGGAAAAGGCCAAAAACGTGTAGAGAGTAAGGGGCTAGCACAGCAAGTTGATAAGCACAATTTTTTTTAAATGCATTTTTAGGCTGACTCTGCTTTGAGGACTCGCACAAGTGAGGTATCATTTTACTTTGGAGACTAAGGGGAACGCTGGTTGGGAGGAAATTTGTGCCGGCACTGTGATCCTACAAAGCAAAGTGGGGAAATATGCTTGCAGGGAGTATGGTTAAGAAACTGCTGGGGGATCCACGTAAGCCACACCTCCCTGGACTCCACCAGGTGTCTAGTTTTCAAAAGTGTCTGGGTTTGGTAGGTTTCCTTAGACGACCGCCACACCTGGGACCAAAAATGCAGGTTCCCCCCCCTTGCAAAAACAGGTAGTTTTGTAATAGATCATTTGGATGTGTCCACATCGTTCTGTGATGTTCTAAATACTAAAATTGTGAAAAGAAACACACTTGGGTTACGTGAAAAAGATCCCTCACCCACCAACCAAGTTGGTGGCATGCTTCATCATCGGGGACCCACTCGAGACATCTAGCATGTCACTGGTGTGCTGCGACGCCTGATTACATCAGAGCAGGTTTTGTCATTTCTACCACACATACTGGTTGGATTTGGCACGAGGGTAAGTGATGGTTCAGTAGATCAAAAAAACTGAATCAATGACTCGCAGCTCATGACCTGTAAAGCCGCGACAAGGCACCAAGCACTTTACATTCCATTCACACACCTTTCATACATGACATGCACAAGACCATTCACGCCGCCAGCTGCGGGCCAAGCACATTACAACACTCGCATCAACAGACAGCGCCACTCAAGGGCCTATCACTTTCATAAGCTCACATGCCTGATACAGCAATCACATCAGCTGATGGGAGTGTGTGGACTGGCGTTTGGCTGGCAGTATGTTGCAGTGGCCAATAACAAGTCACTATTTACACCGCCAGCCAAGTGCCACTCCACACACACCGCCAGCCAAGTGCCACTTCACGCACACCACCAGCAAATCGCCAATCCACGCACACCACCAGCAAATCGCCAATACACGCACACCGCCAGCCAAGCGCCACTCCACGCACACCGCCAGCCAAGCGTCACTCCACCCACACCGCTAGCCAAGCGCCACTCCACCGCCAGTCAAGCGCCACTCCACGCACAGTGCCAGCCAGGCACCAGCCAAGCCCCTCTCCATGCACACAGCCATCACTTTTTTGTTTTTTAAACAACAAATAATGACTAACTAATTAAAAATAAGAACAAAACTACAAAGACAAAAGCTCGAACTGAATACATGACAGTAATGCCAATCGTGAAACTGAACATATGAAAATGTAAAACGGGCAGTTTCTGCTCATGGTAGTTCCCAATAATTTTCTTGAGTGCGGTAACTCCTGAAAAAGCCACCCATACACAGCCCAGGCTTTGAAGGACAATCTGGACAGCACATACGGGTTTCCCTCCTGGTACCTCTTTGAGCACTGACTCTACATTTCTTAGCGGGAAAGTCTTTTTTTGGGCATGGGAGGAATGTGCTCAGCAAAGTGGTGATCTTTCAATCTAGCCACATCCTCCACCACTGCTTCTCTAGGAATTCTTGTCTCTTCTACCACAATAAGGCTCTCTATCACTGACTCCTGAAATTTCACAAATGTCATCTTTCACTCTGGAGAACTATCATTGAACACAATAAAAGCATTAAAAGTTGCCAAGTGGAATAGGTGAATCGCTAACTTTTTATAACAAACGTAAGACATACGAATAGCACTATAAGGTTCCAGCCTCTGATCAACTCTATCTACACCTCCCATGTGCTTATTATAATTTAAAATGCACACAGGTTTGCGCACTTCGGCAACCTGACCCCAAACAGTCACAGGGGAAGTACTCTCATCATGAATGGTAGTTAGCATGTAGACATTCCTCCTGTCTATAAATTTCAGAGCTAGCAGCTCATCATTCCGCAAGGCACTGTACTTTCCCCTTTCAAGTTATTTTTACAGACCAGCTCCCTTGGATAGCCTTTCACGTTAGAACGGATTGTGCCACAAGCAAAAGTGTCCACTCTAAACAATTCCCTGAACAACTGCACTCCATTATAGACGTTACCTACTTACAAATGGTGACCTTTGTTAAACAGTCTTCCACCAAGTTCCCAAACAATTTTCTCACTAACTCCAAAAGTGGGCGGACAACCGGGGGGGAGAAGGGTGGGGGTCAATACTGGAATCCTTACCCGTGTAGACCTGGAAATTATACAAATATCCTGTACTACTTTCAGACAGCAGATACATTATAATTCCATACCATGCCCTCTTGCTAGGAATGTACTGCCTAAAAAAAAAAAAAAACGACCCTTGAACAGGACCAAAGACTCGTCCACAGCTATTTCTTTGCCTGGAACATAGACCTCTGAAAACTGACCTACAAAATGATCAAGGACAGGCCTAACCTTAAAAAGATGGTCAGAAGCAGGGTGACCTTGTGGCAAGGCTAAATAATTGTCAACAAAATGCAGCATCTGAAGAAGAAGCAAATACAGATTACGACTTATGGTTGCAGGAAATATAGCCGTTGCCATCACAGGACTAGTAGACCAATAAGAAGCCAATGATAGCCTCCTTATCAACCCCATCAAAAAAGTCAAACCCAAGAACCTTTTCATCTCTTCCAAATTTGTGGGAATCCACTTGGTAGCTCTAGAGTGTGGCCTAAGTCTGACAGCGTTGTCCCTCAAATACTGCTCCGCATACGAATTAGTCTGCTCAACAATCTCTTCCAAAAATACATCATCCATAAATATCTCAAAGAAATTGACAGGCAAAAGGTTTTCCGTACTGAATCTTCACCCCGGGCGGCCTGTAAAGAAAGGCAGGCAACACTGGCTGCTCCATGTTTGGGGCAACCCAGAGTTCAGATCTTTCAATAGGAAACCTTTCGGCCCCAGGCTGCTGACTATTGGCACGAGTGTCCTCCTCTAAAACAGGCCATTCATCCGCACTGAGAGTAGCTTCATAATCAGAAGATTCCTCTTGGACAGAAAATTCACTGCCAGAATCTCTCACTTCCTCCTCTGCCTCAGATGCAGAGTCAGTCTCATAATCATGATCAGACGATGACTCAAAAAGCATACCAACAACCTGCTGAGCAGTCATCCTGCGGCTAGCCATTATCCTTCCTATGAAAAGTAACTGGACAAATGCACCAACGACAACTAGCACTGTGTACGATAAGTAATAAACAAAGTTTGGCTGTATCACAAAGAGTTATGTACTCAAAAACTATACCACTCACTTGCCTGAAAAAGCTAGACTCACCAGCAACTACTTTGCACAGACACAGCAATCACCAATGATATCCCACTAAAAAGAAAAAAGAAAAGCAAATTAGACAAAAGACAACACAAATATAATTGTGCACAAATCTAAGGACAATTTCACATATAATCCTGCATTTAGTATACCACTTACAAACGTGTCATTCATGCACGGCAACAATACTCCTTTGAAATAAATTGTTTTTACTGACCTAAAACATGCAACTACGCAAACCGCCGGTCAACCACTGCTAAAACCGCAAGGAGCCACACCAAAGGAAGCAAACGCTTTGAACTAAAACAAAAAGGAGAAATAGACTGTTACTACCACAAATGCAAATACTTTGCCAGTTGACAAACACCCCGCCACCAAGCATTTAGAAATTTTCCCTGGTGCCCGAGTGGATTCTGCCCCACTTGGCGGCAGATGGGCCTACAAAAAATAGGCCAATCTGCCCCAAGGAGGGTAGAAATGGCCAACAGTTCTGTGCCCCCTTTTGGGGGCAACCCTTGCTCAAGGGGCGCCCCCCCACACACACACACAAAAACTGAAACAATCCCTGGTGTTGTGGCTTCTGCTTGGGTGCAAGGGGGTGCAGAAATGGCCATTAGTAATATGCCCCCATGGCGAGCAACCCTTGCCCATGGTGCCACCCCCAAAACAAAAAACACACACCCACTATCCCTGGTGCCTGAGTGGCTTAAGCCCCACTTGGGGGCAGATCAGTCTAAAAATAATAGGCGGATCTGCCCCCAAGGGGGGGCATAAATGGCCATAAATAATATGCCCCCCTAAGGGGGTTGACCCTTAGGGGAGCGGCTGCTCCCCCATAGTAAAATACACCAAAAAAGAAAATCCCTGGTGTCTAGTGGGCATTCCTGCTGCCCGATTGCGGAGCAGGAATGCTAAGAGAGACATTCCCCCAATGCCACTTTGTTAGGAATCTCCTCCCTGGCCAGTGGAGAAACTTACCTGTTTCTCCTTAGATGCGCTGGAAGCAACTGGCACCCCCTGATGATGTCAGCGCGCAATTGCACACTGACGTCATTAGATGGGGGAGGAAGGGTCGTAGGTGGAAGGGGAAGCAATTCCTCTTCCATCCCTGCCCTGGGGTGTGGGGGTGAGACCCACGGCGGGGAGCTCTAGCACCTCCCCTCGCTCCAGTGCCAGGAAGTAATGGTTACGTCTTCGGCACAGGAGCACTGTGCTACGGGACAGAACTGTTACGTCCCCAGCACACAACCAATTAAAAAGCTGAAATGACCACAAAAAACAAAAATACTTCAAATCTTTACGCTATGTATTGTATATTGGAAAGGTAAAACACTATGTTTTTAAAAATCTATGAATTTTCCAGACTGAACTAATATTTTGAAGTTGAAAACATTGAGCAATCAGTCAATTTACATTCATCTGGTAAAAGGAGTGACTTTAAATTAATCAATATATATTTGACAATGACAATTGTAATTTTTGTGGTAGAATATCACATTCTTTGAATTAAGATTTCTTATGACTCTGCAGAACACAATTTATTATCAATAAATTAGCTTGGGAATTGTCCTCAGCTGCTGGAATACTAATGTTTGTCTTAATATTAATTTCTAAGAGGAAGCCTACCGAAAAAAGTCTTAAATTAATACATAATACATTTGTTAACAATTTACTAACTTCAGATATTTCATGACCCTTTGAATTAAGAAAAATACTTATCTGAGGAAGGGAGATTTTGGATGTTCTTAAAACCCAACTAGAGTTAGACATTCATTTAATTTGAAGCTAAATGAATGACGTTTCTTGGACCTGGTTTTTTTGCAGGATCACTCTCCACTTTTCGCTTCTGTTGCTAAACCAGTTTTTATTGCATCAGGAATCTGCTCTTTTTCTCCTCTAACCAATGGTTAATTGTGTGTGTTCTTTCCCTAAAACAGGGTACAAATGCCATCCATTTGATTGGTACATTTAATTTACTTTAAGTCTCTAGTATATGGTGCTACAAGTACACAGGGCCTGTAAGTTAATTGCTACTAGTGGACACGAGCACTCATGGTGGCACCCACTAAATTAGCCTTTATAAAATTTGTCTCATGTCTTCCAGTGCAGGCTGTAGTGTGCCGGTTTTAAACTGCTATTTTGACCTGGCAAAATAAACCTTCTGTCAGGCCTGAACTTTACTTTTTAATTTTTAATACTTCTCAGTCACCCCTATGGTAGACCCTAAAGACTGATAGGGCAGGTTACATTATATTTAAAACATAGGACATGTGCATTAAAGTTGTACATGCCCTGACAGTGGAAAAACAACTAACCTTTTGTTTCACTCTTGTAAGAACATTGACTAACACTGAGTTACCAGATTACATTTTATAACTGATAACCTTGTATTGGAAGCAGAGAGAGAGATGTTGTTTACATTGAAATGTATTGTAATTTAAAATTCTTTTTAATGGTAAAGTTGGATTTTAAGTCACTGTTATGAAAGTTGCCATTTTCCTGTCCCAACCATCTGTGTCTTCCGTTACTGTCTCGTGTCACATTACTGTAAATGGCTCTGCTATTGGGAATTGTGTATAGCTTCTAAACAGTAACACAAAGGGGGTGCAGTTCTGGACAAAATGAGCCATCCTGACAAGATGACTGGGAGGGGCTATACCTACTCCTACTTGCACTTCAAAGGGCTTTGCCTCCAGCACACAATGTTAAATCAGCCCTGCCCTGCCTTTTGTGCCCCTCATAAAGCTTGGTGCCTTGCCAGGGGAAGGTAAATAACTTTCCAGAACCAGATGTGGGTAGGACAGCTACACACACACACACACACACACGCACCCACGCACACACGCACGCACACACACGCACCAGGTATAAATGATGGCCCTCCAGAACACTCCTGGGCCTGTGGAAATTGCAGAAGAAGAATTCCTTTTCTGCTTGAAAGACTGCTTGCTGTCTGAGAAGGAACACTAGATGACCTGCCTTCATTCTGGGCTAATTGGAGTGACTCCAAAGGTCAGTTGACTGACCTGTGTGAGCTTTACGGACTCAAAAAGTTCTCCCTTCAGATTGCCTGCTGCAACCTGACCTGCCTGAACCCTAAACCCTGCGCTGGTGTTGAGTCCCTGATCCTCAAGATGTGCCTCCCCAGGTCCTGGACCATTGGGTGGCATCACAGTGTACTCCTCCTGAAGAAAAGGTGAAAATCCTGAAGTTTGGGTTCCTCATGACCATGAATGGGCCCATTTATGCCAATACCCTGCTGCTAGTGATGCCCACCAGCTCAAAGTTACTGGGAGACATGCTCTTCACTTAAACAGTGATCAACAGCAACGCTAGACCCGCACTTTGTACTAGAGCAGTGAAAGCCTACGACAATCGCCAGCGCAAAGCTACAGCAATGACTATCTGCATTGCAGGACTAGCAGTTCACTCTACAGTGACATCTGTCTTCGACACCTGACCTGTGATAAAACAAATGTCCCTCCTCCAAAGCCATGGGACTCTTTATGCCAGACTTTGAAGGTACTTTTTTAGTGGGATTCACCTGGTGCCTGTATTCCACCTGCACTCCATTACAGTCAGCCTCAATTTGTGACTTCCCCCGGTCGAGCTCAACCAGATGGCTGCAAGAGGAACTTTTTGCTGTAAGTAGCTATTTTTGCTTAAAACTTTAAAATTGAACATCTCCAGTTCTACTGATTGGAATTCTGTTTTTCTTGTATCATTTCATTTATAAACATATATTTTATTTTTCTAAATTGGTTTTCCTTTTTTTGTTATGTTGTGTTTTACTCTTTATTAATGTTTGTGTGCTTCATGAGTACTTCACACAATGCCTGTACATAAAAGCTGACTGTTTTGTGCCAGGCTACCGCATTGTTAAGTACAGGTTAATGTAGTGAATTTCCTGGTTCTCCCTGAGATGGGTTGTGATTGTTGTGAGTGGGACTTTAATACTTCTCGACCAATAACACCGTTTCTAACAATTTTACAATGCTAACACGTTTATCGGAGTTTATTAATGTTTCTTCTATGGAAAAAATAAAGGTTCTTAATGAAAAGGCGAGAGACTTTCACATTTTAATAGAGTATTCATTCTTTTTTGTGAAATTGATTTATTTTCGTGTTAAAATCTCAGATCTGTACTCTTCCATCTCTATATAATGAGTACCCGCTTCTATTGGGTATTAATTATTGGAGATTAGCATTTACAGCTACTGAGATTCAATTTCAACATGGCCACAATAGCCTTTGTAGAACAATGTTTGTCCTTTACTCTGGTGCAGCACATTCATCTGGCACAGCACAAGTGTCTTGACATCTGACAGTTTAGGCCAACCATCTGTCTGATCTGTTAGGGCAGCCGCTGAGCTGTTTTGCTTACTGGTAGTGGCTCTCGTTTAGTTGTTGGATCACTCAATCTCCGCTTTTCTTGTTTCTCCCAATAAGTTAAGGATCTGGTAAATATTTGCCAGGCATTCGCAGTAAGACCTCCTTTTGGTACTTTTTAATTGGTTAGGCAGTGGTTTATTAAAGCCTTTGTCTCTTCTGTAGTGGTTATTAATGGACCAGCGTTGTGATTACTTGTCTGATGATTAATCCCTCCTATTTGACACTGAATTTCTGTGAATTTTGTGTGTATGAAATACCGAGTGTTGATTTAAATATTGGGGGTCGCATATCCCCCCCCCATGCTCCAACAAAGAAGACAATTTTAGGGTGTAGTTTTGTTAATCTACTGAACTATCGATTTTTTCAGCTTTATTTGTGCTTTTAGAATGGCATTTCATGGTATTTGTTTTTTCAAGTACATATCGATGTAACCTTAGCCTAATAGCTATCCTAGAATGCGGTTTTCAACTATATATTATTTCCGGTATGCGGCAGACCTCCGAGGAATAATGTAATATTTTACTTTAAACTAGTTACAGGTATTGTTTCCATAAATCCGGTGTAAATGAACTTTACTAGACAAATCATGGCAAGATCTGCATTCCTATTTCTGAGCGTGAATAATTCTTAGGATTGAAATGCCATTTGCATGAACGGCAGCTTTATAGACCAATTTTCCAATAAAAGCCTTTAAAAATTGTCCATTCTAATTAGCTTCAAACTAAACTGTCATCCGACTTTATATTAAGCACTGTCTGCACCAGTTAGAGTTTGTATTTAATTAAATTAGCCCTTTATTTGAGTTGAGGAAAATGTAAATGCTCACGTTAAATCTTCTAGGACTTTAAAGGGAGCACCGAGGGCAACTCATTGTAGTGGCATAGGTTTGTGCAATATCAGCTCAACGTGAAGTGCATCACTTAGAAATTAGAAAAGAGCAGGGTGCACTTCCACAGTTGTCTAATAAATGGTTCCTAAGTGGAAGAGCTAACCTACATCATATCGGATATTATTCAGGTTTTGCACCAGCAGAACCCTCATGTCTTCGTAATGCACCAAGGGAAACGGCCTCTTGCAGGTAAGAGCAGTTTTAACATATGCTTGCCTATGTGTAAAGACCAATACTGGATTAAAATACTTTTAGAAATGAAGAAAGTGTTGGCTCTATCTGCACTGGAGATGTGCTCTACATGGCCTCCCAATGGCAAGAGTGCACGCGATTTCTAAAGCAAATCACAGACTAAAGATACCATCAATATAGTTCATTATTAGCCCCGCTTGTTTAATATCAGAAGAAAGGTGCACATCCTGCCCTTTGAGCGCTTCGCTTGCGCCCATTGTTGGTTTAAGGAGTGAAATGCTGATGTGAGGCTAATAGCTGAAGAAAGGGAGGACAATGGGGTGGGATGTGAAGGTCGCACAGCATCCATTTTGAAATGCTTGATAATGAGGTCGACTGGCTGTGCAGGATTCAACTATGGGGCAATTCTGGCTCTGTCCTGCGGACCTGTGGTTCAATGATCTTCTTTCCTCAACTGAAGAACCTATCCATATTGTGCTGAACTCACAGACTGCAGATGTGAAACCTACTCATAAACAGACTGCCGATGAAACCTTACTAAAAAAAAATGTGTATCATTACCAATGGCTTCAAACTGGTATGAACAAGAGTTTTTCATGGCACACCCTCGAATAACTGATGATTTCCTTTTAGAGATACAAAAAAAAAAATGCTTCGATTCTTAAATATTTACAAACGTTAAAACACCCGCTGGATAAAATCAGTGTTAACCTTATCTCCAGTTAGAATGCCTAATTCAGGTCGAAAATGAATAGGTGGATCTAGAAAGAATGAATATTTCAGAAGCAGGTAACACACCTAGCACAAACATAGGCATAATATTTCATTACCAGTCAAACAGCGGGCAGTTCATTTTCCAAAAATCCCTTATACTTTAGATTTACAAAAATTACCACGAAACGGCATTCTGGATTCGCTTTAGTTGTTTGTAATACTATTCTTGAAAA
Organism: Pleurodeles waltl; assembly: GCF_031143425.1. Classification (NCBI taxonomy): domain Eukaryota; kingdom Metazoa; phylum Chordata; class Amphibia; order Caudata; family Salamandridae; genus Pleurodeles; species Pleurodeles waltl. The sequence goes on along the minus strand of NC_090438.1, from coordinate 327,005,536 downwards.
GCAGTGGCCTGTTCAATCCTGGCTGGATGTCACTGAGCATGACACGGTTCAACAATATATGTGGTAAATCCATCTTCAAACACATTCCACACTTGCACATAGTCACTCTGTGGCTGATATCCATAAAATGTCATAAAATCAAAGCAATTCCACGTGAATGCGGCTCGTTGCTAAGTATTTTGTCCTTACAACTGTTTATTGAGGCTGTCATTCTACTGTCGCCACATATACATGATAGAGTTGGAGTGACATGCCGTCTTACTTACCATATGCGCCTGATACAAATCAAACTTTAATTTTGTTAGATTACTCTCTTCAAGAGTAAACATCTGTCTCCAGGGGCCTGGGGCAATAAATCATTAGCAGTTCAGATGCTATGTCTTCAAGTACCTTGTCATAGGATCCAAAGCTTCCTGTTGAAGTTTTTGAAGGGCTCTCCCCTGCAACTAATGTTGCAAAATCTGGCTCTAGGCAATTCACCTTTTGGACTCGAAGGCTATTAATTGTTTAGTGATTCTGTCTTGTACCCAACCGGCAGTTTACCAAATTCATTATAATGAAGTCTCGGCATATTTCACAATATTTTAGCTTGTCGATTTCCATTGCACCCAGACGTTCTACGTCACAGAAAGGGGAGGGTCAAAAGATTAGCATCAAACACCCTACTTATTGAAGCTAGTGGAGCGCTCCTATAGAGCCAAAAAAACTCCTTCAGCCCTATTATTGTCACCAGTGCTTTCTGTTCCAGTTTGGCCAAAATGTTCATCGAGGTGTCGTTTTTTGAGACCATATTTTCTAACTAACAAAATCTATCACCACCACCAGTTTTAAGGAACCTATTTACCAAGAATTGTGTGTACCAAATGTGAAGTTTGTATTTTGCAGTTTTCCTTACATATTTCTAAAGTACTCAAAATTGTTCTTAAAGCTCCTTCTAGGAATTTTCTAGCTTTATGTATTGTCTGCATATATTTTTTATGTGGCCCAAGCGTTGGCATGAAAACACCTGCTGCCTCCAAACACCAAACCAATTAAATGACTGTGTGTTAAGAGACAGGCTTCTTTCACAGCCCTTTTGAGTTTTCACGTCCACACCCTTGGCATTTTCAACACTAAATATCTTTACCTATATACACAGAAGTGCACGACAGTATGTAAAATATTTCTTTCTAATCCCCAAACCCTTAGGTATTGCGCCACAGTACGTCTATTTAATACACTGAATGCAGACATAAATCTGACAAAGATCCCAAACAGACCTCTTCTTCCTCCTACTTGATTTATGGCATACTGCAAAACCAAGATAAGTAGATGATTTTTGTGCTTTCAACCAGGATCGATTGTTTGCAAAACACCTTTCTTTCCCTAACCAGGACTCAAAACAAAGCCAGATTAACTCGGCCATTACTTTTCCACTCACGTCCAAAAAAAAAAAAAAATGGTATTTGGATGAATTTGTTTTACAACACTTATAATTTGGACAAAAAATCACTGCACCAGGACTGTGGGTAGATATGCATCATTAATATCCTGACAGATGTAATGCATATAGACCCTCCACCCCCATTGGGATCCAGTCTGTGACCTGAGGTTTCCCCATTTCAAATTCTTAAATACATCTAGTATGTCTGTCTAACTGGACTACCAAATTCTTGCTGGCAGAGTTCAGTCATCTCTATTTGCTTTACCTGGCATACACATTTATTAAGAAAGTAACACTCTTATGTAAATCAAGCTCTTCTATGACCTCTTTTCTCTCAAATCCCGTAGCAACAATTTGACAGTTTTTTTATAACTGTTTCAAGATAACACAAAACATGTCCTCTTACCTAGTTTCTGTGCTGCAGATGTGTTTGCATAGATGAGTACCTGATATATTAAACCTTTTTCATCTTTCTTCATTTAAAATCTCAGGTTAGGTTAATTTATATATTTGGATTTTGCAAGATGCATCTAAAAAAATCAAATACCATAATAAGTCGAAAGTCCATCATTTTCTCTTCTTCTCTTGTTCACAGTCAGTTTGTTTAAATGGTGAAGACCTGCACACTCTGGATTGAAAAGTTGATCAGTCATGATACTTTTCTATAGAAGGGAATCATTGCTGTTCATTTATGTCCTGTCCCATCTCATCTCCTTTCTTTACCATTAGGGGCTCTGCATCACAGAGTAAATCAGAGGTCACTGGTTCCCAATCCAGCATTCAATTTTGTGAGGCACTAGTCACAATCGATTTTTGGGGCCTACATTAATGTCTATACAATTCCTTCTCAGAGGACCAATGATAAAAAAAATACCCTGTTATCAAGGGTATTGCATGTCTCACCTTAATTGATTTCGCTGGTCTATTTATTTCATCATTAACATTTGGTTCCTAAGTGCTAAATTCAACATTTCTTCACTGCACATACCTTTTACGTGGGGTTTAAGCTCCCGTGGTGATATACTGTAGTTTCCTTTACTATCAACTGTATCAGTCAGGTTCTTGCCTTAATCAGATACTTATGTTTTGTCTACTTTTAAAGCTGTTCTCTCCCCAGGCAATTTTCATAACACCTGAAATTGATCTACACGTGTGCTTCATGAAAAGCTTCACTTCAAAGGAAGTCTCCCTGAGGGAGGTCTGCACATCATGTAATTTCCTATGTCACTTTCTCTCAAGGGAGTAAGGTCCCTTGGACAAAAGGTGAATTTGTATCAACTTTCTCAATGCAAAGGTTGATATATTTCCTTCTTTTTTACTACTGCCAATAAATCTAAGCCTGTCAGAACTGGTTCTGCAATGACCCATGTTTCCTAGAAAGGTAGGATGGTTTATACCTGATAGCTGACTAGATTCAAGGAAACTTGCCAGTCATTTGCTTGGCTATAATGGAATACAGGTGCTGCATGCCCATCTCATTACTTCTTAGTAGGATTGTGTCATTTGCGCACCAGTCAGCCACCAATATGAACCCAGAATTTATCAAACTGTAGTAATACTCCCTCAAGAATTTCTCCAACAACTGACTCAAGCAATGGCTTTTCACAATGTTGATCACAAATAACTCCTCAGCTACCTATTCACTGGCCTCCCTCAATCTTACCATTATTCTTCAGCCCCAAGTTAAAGAAGCTGAGCTGTATTAAACTGAAGCTCTCCAAATCATGGCTCTTTGAAGAACTCACCAATAGCACATGAGCTTATCTGCAAGCAATAATAGTGGTAAACAACTTTAACTCCATTATGTCATTACAACACTCTACTCTCTACTCATGAAAGCTAGTAACCAAAGCCATTGCCAACTCTTATAACAATGTTTGCAGAAAATTCCACCAGATACACAACGCTATTCAAAATCTTGAACCATTACAATTCAGTTTTTAACCAAAAAATAGATATGGTCCTGACATGGACAATCTCGCTCAACTACTGCTAACTCTCCCATCTTTATATGCAACATACCAGAGTGGAACTCCTTCAACACCCATACTTTACATACATTAAGTAAAAGCTAAAGATGCTCAATCACCACATACGTAGAATAGCATCTTCTCATTCAGCATTGTGAAAAATCCCCCTACAGACAACCTTACATCTGTTTTCTGCACCTTCTGTGATGCACACCCGATTGAGTAGAACCTCTCATTTTTAAAAACACAAACCTCATCCGTAACTACCTTTCCAGCCTATTGAACAGTCATACACTTAACATTCTATGGAAAGCGTATTGAGGAAGCAAGAACAGTCAATCTGAATATGAATGCAATCCTACCAAATGTCATTGTTTTTAGGTGATACTGCTGCAGTGAGTCAATAACCTTTCAGGCAGCGGGCAATGCCTTCTCATTTCAGATAATGATAACTTTGTCACTAGGTCCTCCTCATTGTATTGGCTGCTTTCAAGATATTCATTGTCAAGACCAGGTTATCATCCCGTCAATGCTTATAGAATGCATTGGCCCTTTGCTATATTCATAATAAATTACAAAATAATTGCAACACTCCGAGATGGTCACCTTCATATTGTAGCTGCTATAGGTATTGACTTGCATCCCAAGGGGTCCAGCATCTCCCCGAGGTCTTCTATTCATAATCATGCTTCTTGGCGTCCTTCTAGCCAACCACCATGTTAAAATGTATTAGTACTTCAGTTACACACAACTCTGTGTGAATGTCTGCACAAGCATTGATAATAATCAACTGAAATATGCCACCAAGTGAATGTCACAGTAAATCTCAAAACCCCACTAGACATCAAACAAAGCAATATCCTAGAAAGCCTGTTGTGGATGATTTTTAGCAATATGTAACTGGGTAAAGAGAACTGATTTTCTTTTTCTCCACACCGAGTGGCCCCTTTTAAGATTTCTTCAGCCACACCCAAGACTGGACGTTGGATGTCTATCTCAGACTACACGCAGCCTAGGTCAAAACCACCCTGACTGTCAATGTCAACAAAGGGTAAACATGCAGGATTTGCTATCCCATATGAAGTTAAATGGGTTGTTAGCAGATCATCAACTAATCATCTCTAATCATCAACAGTGACCGCTTGTGTGAAAAATATATTAGTAGGAAAAAGCAGAGGGCCTTGTTCCAGTTATGACTTGGACACAGATCAAAATGTCAATTTCAAAATCTTTAATATTTATAATGCACTTGCTGAATTTCTAAAGCACTAAACATACTGATTTTTTTTTTAAATATTAATTTTCAAGATGACAGTGGCGATAATTACAAACTAGTGATGGGGTAGTTTAAACCTTTATTAGAAAATGCACAATTGTCACTGGAAATATTGATTAGTGATCATGCTCTGAGTGTAACTTTCCCTATACAGGGGTATATATCTGGGGTAGGGGGTTGGGGTATTACACCCCCCTTAATAAATGTATTTTCTGGTAAATAGTTGAGGAAAAGATGCTTTCAGTTGGTTATGGTGAGGGGGTTTGTTGGATTTCACCAGGAATTTTTCCATACACAGACAAAAATGCACACACACACACACACACACACACACATTCTCTCTCTTTCTATCTCTCTCTCTTTTCAAAGTCTTCAAAAATGTTGCTTATGCTACAAAATATTGTTCTCTCGCTTAGTACCCCTACCAGTCCACATTCATTCAACTTTTAACTGCCCATTTAACCTCTGTAATGCATGTTGCCGTAATATATTTTGTTTTAACATTATATGCCAGTGTGATTGTTGCAAAATCAGAATCTCCCACTCCGGCCAATCGCGGTGATCAAGCTACACCCTGATCCTATAATTCTAAATATGCTAATGTTGCCTTCCCAAGGGAAGAAACAATTGTTCTAAATAATGTTCAGACATGGTTTTTGACCTCTTAACACTAGATTCCAGTTTGACATTGTAGCTCATTTTACCTTTAGAATGGGTCATTATTGTTGCAGTTGAGATTTCTAACAATATGTATACCAAACTATTGCCAGCATACATGGCCTTGTCCCCTTTTATACACAATTAAAGATTTGCCCTGAGTTAAAGAATAGCAATTATTTTTTAAAGCTGGGCAAGAACTACTGTGGTTAAGACCTTTATGCCTTTTGTTTGACAATATGGACAGTTTACCATCTTGGAAATCTGCTATTTAGAGTTCCTTTCGTTAGAAAGGGATTTGGCATGTGCCCATTTAAATATCAACCAATCTCTTTTGGACCTGACATCCTGGGTTTGGCTTTCTCCAACTTTATGCCTTCAATCTTCCTTTTTTTAATGATTTTGCTTTTGCTGGCCTTAGGACTCTGCTCACTTTACTACGACTAAGCATAGCTAAAGTACTTGTGCTGTCTCCTCTCATGAAGCCTGTGTGTGCAGTCTTAAAACTGATATTTCAGCTGCCAAAATAAGCCTTTTGCCAGGCCTAAACCTTCCTTTTTAATACATACGTCGCCTCTTGGGTAGGCCCTGAACAGCCCATAGGGCAGGGTGCAGTATATTTAAAAAGTTGGACATATACGTTGAGCATTCAAATATCTTAGTAGAAAATAACTTTTAAATTCCCTTTTCACTACTGTAAGGCCTGCCTCTCCCATTGGGTAACACTGGGTTACCTTATAACATAACCTAATTTGGAGCAGGTAGCAATGGACCTTCAAGAATTGAAATGTAAAATCTTCCATGATGGTAAATTTGGATTTTAAGTCACAATTCTGAAAATGCCCCGTTTAGAAATGTGCCATTTTCTTTCTAACCATTCGGTGCCTGCACATTGTTTCCTGGGTCACATGTCTATGTTTAGATGGAAGTTTGTCTTTTTGTATTGCTGACAGACTCTGAGACTAAAAAGCAAAGGTGTTGGCAGTATGGGTCATCTCAGACTTCATAGGGGGCAGAGCTGACACCTACCGCTCTTGCATTTCACAAATACTCTGTCTTAGACAGTCTCATAAGGTTTCATACTTGTCTTTTGTGACCGCAGACAAACTGGAGCCAAGGGCTGGGAGCCAAGAATTTTCAGACACCTCTGTAGTGGGAGGACTCTAGAAGCTCCCCCACTTCAAAGTGGGCTCTGGGTAAAAGTAGTGGACCCTCAGACCCAACTCTTTAGTAAACATCTGCACCGGTCGAACATTCAAATAAAGCACTGCTGTGCTACTCTGCTGCCCTCTGCTGATGACTGAGTAAGAAGTACTGTGTCTGTATCTTAAACCCAGGACCACCAGAGTGACTCCAAGGGCTGGTTGACTGGACTCCTGATCAAGGCCTCTGGGACAGAAAAAGCTCAATGTGTGGCCTACCACCCTCATCATACCTCCACAGACCTGATTCCTTGAACGCGGGGTTAAATGTGCTCTGTCAGACCAGCTGTGGTCTTTTCCCAGAACTAAAGCAGCATGATACAACCCCAAGGCAGCTTTTGGCAGTGCCTCATTGGAACTGATGCAGCATGATGCATCCCCAATCCAAGCCTGCAATGCAGCCACGGAGATGCCACTGGCCAATGCATCCTTGATGCAGACTTTGCAGCTCCTCATCAGAACTGATGCAGCATCACCACAAGTCCATATTGCACCCTTCACAACTCTGTGGGACTGCTGCTACACAATGCAAACTTGACAAGTGACCTCGCATCAACCCTGGGACCGCCGCTGTGCAACACAACACTCTACAATCATGATTTAAAGTACATTTCTGGGTGGGACAATTTGGTCCCTGTGTCCGGCCCACACTCCATCCTGTACAGCCATAACGTGTGACATTATCCTGGTTGGTGCATCCAGATAACCATAGTAGGCAATTTGTGCTTTTAAGCACAATTTTCACCTAAAAACCTTAAAATTGCATATCTCCAGTTCTGTTGCTTTGGTGTCAAAATATTTATATTTCTGATTTTGTGTGTTATTTTTCTTTCGTTGTGTTTTCACTTTATCACGGTTTTTGTGCTACATGAATACTTTACACATTGCCTCTATGTTAAGCCTGTCATCTTTTGTGCCAAGCTACCATAAGGTTGAGCACCGGTAAAGTTTGGGTTTGCTTGTGTTTCATCATGGCAAGAATTGCAGTTACTGCTTGTGTAAGCTGAACTAGTAAGCTGTATGGCAACTTTTTGGCTGCTTGCCTTGGAAATACTGAAGCAGGTTTTCTTGTTTTTCTTCTTAAGTTGATGTGTGTTACCTTGAGATGAATCAAACATTTTTGAGCTTTCATCAACAGCAACGTAGGAATTCAAAGCATTGATCGGGACTTTTTTAGAGACACTCATCACTTTTAACATTAGTAGGAGACTGATCAATGCCATCTTTTAGCTCTTGTTTTACACATTCTGTATGATTTCGAATACAGGAGAAATGACAAGATCATTTAAAGTTGATAAAGGAGTTAGATAAGGTTGTCTACTGGGCCCTCACCTTTTTAAACATATTTATCAGTAATTTGGATTTATGGCTAAGAGTCCACATTTGTAACTGTTCAATAGATATTGGTACGTTGAGACCTTATTTACTGAATAAACTCTGAGCTACAACTAAAAATGTTCTACAAACATCCGCTTTTTGTACATACCCCAGCTTTACATGTCTAGAAGCAGTTGTTACCAAATGTACTGCCAAGTGTTAATAAATGGCAGGAAGTACATAGCCAAACATTTGGTTAGTATAAATACTATGCTTCAACAAACTGTGGATGAATTTGATTATCAGGGTCCTCCGTTCAACATTCAGGGAACCTAGGGTATACAAATTAGTAAAGTTAACATTTTATTCATGTTTTGTATCCCAGTTTAAAGCAAAACTGAGCAGATAGTGTTTAACAGCTACCCTGGAAACACACAGATTAAAGATACTATTAAATGCGTTAAAGGGAGCTAAACGTTCGGACGCACTCACCTGTAACACCCTGCCAGCATCAGGAGTGGGAGAAGGAATATGTCTCCCAGCTTTTCTTGAGACATGGGTCGAACACAGTGCACAAAAGGCAGTGTTTGGCCATGCAGCATATTACATGCCCTGCCGCGTGCCCAGGCAATGACCAGGACAAGAACAGGCTAGTCTTCACCCATCCTCGCACGTAGGAGGCCAGACTGGGTCCCCTTTGTGGTCTATTCTACCTTGACCTGGATATTGTTTGCTTCTCTGACTTAAAACTGATGCTTAAGGTGAGATTCATCCAAAGGTCGCACTTACTCTATTGTTTCTGATTGTCTATTTTGGGGGCCAAGTGTACTTGTTGGGCCCATCTTGTTTGGCTTAACGTTCAACTCACTCTTGGATCAAGTAGTTTGTGTTGCACCCTGGGCAAACACAAATTGGGGGCACCTACCCTGTCAAATCTAGAAGTACTGGTTTCATTGAGTGAGCAGTGGTAGTCATTGGCAAAGAGTTCCAGATTTCTGAGCAGCAGCTGTCTCATGTTGCTGACAGTTTTGATCTGCCCATATCCATTGCTCCTGCTGCCTCACTTGTACCCACTGGAGGGTCTCAAAGTAGTGAGTCAGGTAGATGTAGCTCCAACTGTCATTCTCCTACATTTGGTTCACCAACTTTGATGTTCACTGTGCACCCTCTGGCACGCTCACCCCCCAGCGAAAAGCAAAAAGCTAGGTAAACACCCTAGACTGAGACTGCAGCAGGTTCTGCGATCCCAGATTCTTGTGACCCACCCTGCTCTTCCAGTCTTTCCCCCTGAGTTCTGACTGTGACATGAATGGCCTCCTTACTGGATTGTCTTAACAATTCACTTCAATGTTATCTTCTAACCTTTCACCTATGCTTTAGATACTCTCTGAAATTGAGAGAAAGCTGTCCGAAGCTTTGGGGCCTGGAGATAACACATGTGGCAGGGAGATTCCTTAATCTGTTTCAGAACCCATGGTTACTCAACCCTCACTTCCTGCGCATGTCAACAAGGACCTGACGTATTCCCGTTCACCTTCTCACTCACGAACACTGAGCGCACCACATGCAGCACCACCTTTCCATCTGCCTTCTGTACTGCCTTTTCATCAGGCCCCCTGGGGTGTCCGCCATACACCACCAGCATTGGACATTTCTAGGCTCAATTCACTGGTGCTATATCTCCCTCCATCTGCTTGTCGTAATTTTGTGGTACTTGCCAACGTTCCTGAACTTGAGCCTAAGGCATTTGAAAGGGACCAAACAGCTTATCTGCAAGGCCCCCCACTGGCTTCCCTCTCATGTTCGCTGTAAAAACAATTTGTTTTAAGATATCTTATTTGTAAGCAGAGTGGCATGGGTGGGCATTAGGGACAAGGAGTTGGAGGAAGTGTGTGCTATTGTTAACTGTGCTACTTCACTTGTTGTTGAGATTGGATCTGTTCTTCTGATGCAGGCTTTGCCAGCCCTAGTGATGTAGACTACATTTATAGGGATTTTGACCCGAGAGTTGTTGTACCAAAGGCTAGGTATGCTTCTCTGTCAGTGCGTATCCTACTCTGTTTCCACTAACAATCATTTCTCACTGCTGTCTGTGGTGTGTAATGTTGACTGACTTTTAAGCTGCGTTCAGTCATCCCCCGATGATCGTGGCACTGTAGGTAATGTACTTGCCAGGACGTCCACTGTGTCATCAATCAATGACTCAATCAGTGAGGCCATCCATGTTAATTCTAACAAGTTTCTTCTCATTTCTTCTTACCTTGAAAATAAGATTAAACTGCTTAGTTGGAATATTGCTGGACTCGCAGCCAAAGTTCATCTGAAAAATTGGGTGGACTTCATATTTATTTATGATATTGTTATTGTTTGACTTGGCATCCTTGGCGTGGTCTCCCCTAACTTTTTGCCTCTGTTTCCCAGGTTGTTGATGTATGCTGGACTCTGTTTTTTCTGTGTTTAACATTCTAAGCACTTTATAACTGCTATCCAGTGCTAAAGTGCAAGTGCTCCTTTGTAAAATATATGTGTAATTGACTTTCCATGATTGGCATATTTGATTAACTAGTAAGTCCCTAGTACAGCGCACTATAGATGCCCAGGGCCTGTAAACATGGCTCAGACCTGCCACTGCAGTGTCTGTGTGTGTGTGCAGTTTTAAACTGCCAATTCGACTTGGCAAGTGCACCCCTAAGGTAGGCCCTAGGTAGCTTCATGGGCAGGGTGCAGTGTATGTTAACCGTGGGACATGTACTTATGTGTTTTACATGTCCTAACGGGGAAATACTGCCAAATTTGTTTTTCACTGTTGCAAGGCCTATCTCTCTCATAGGTTAACATGGGGGCTGCCTTTTAAATATTATTAAAGTGCAGAATACCTGAAAGGGCTGTGCCTGCCCTCACACAATGCAGTCTCCAACCCCCTGGTATGTGTCTGAGGCCTGGCCTGGGTAAGGCAGGATCTTACAAGCAAGATTGACTTTCCTTGAAAGTAAGCTTACTTCAAAGGCAGAAAGGGGTATAAGAAGAGCCCCCCCAACCCCTGAAAATTAGATCACTTCTGGGATCAAGAGGAACCTCTGCCAAGGAGAAGAGCTTAAGAGCTGAGAAGTGCTGTCCTGTCTGTGACTGTGCTTTGTGGAGCTATCCTGCAGTTGCTGCTTCTGCCTGTGAAAGGGTAAAAAGACTGGACTTTGTGGTATATTGCTTGAGAAGACTCTCCAAGGGCTTGGACTGAGCATGTCGCCTGTCAGGGCATCAAAGACTTCCTTTACCAGCCCCTGGACACTCTGCGGAGACTCCTGCCCGGACAAGTGGTGCTCTATTCAGTCCCTGGGCCCTTGAAAGGAGAAGCTGGTGAGAATCCAAGAAAACCGACTTCGGACAACTCCTGTGACGCCGCCTGCAACTGACTCCATGGTCCTCGTTGGAGTATGAAGACCCTCGCAGGCCTGACATCGCTGCAGCCCCACAGAAGTCTGCGACTCCGTGGAAGTCGCCGCACCACGTCATGACCGCCTCACCTCCTCTTGACAGCAAGGAGCCGATGCCTCTTCATGATGCCTCTGCTCCTTCGCCCTGCAGCACCGGAACCAACGCCACCTCAAATTCGGCGACGCCACGATCCCCGCGTTGTGCACAGACTTGTTCCCACAGTTTACTTAGGTACTGTACCTGGGGGTCTGCGTGACTCCGTACCTGGTGCCATTGGCGTTAGATTGTTGGGAACGACTCCATCACGATGCTGTGTTATCACCTCATCTAAGCATTTTGTGTTTATCAGCGCTATTTTTAAGTTTAATCTTTAAAAATTCATAACTTGATTTGTGTATGTTGGATGTTTGTTATTATGGTCTTGTTTTGTTTCGATAAATATTGGCTATTTTTCTAAACCTGTGTTGTCATTTTGTGGTGTTTCTACTGTATTACAGTGTGTGTTGGTACAAATACTTTACACCTGGTCTCTGAAGTTAAGCCTGCCTGCTCATGCCAAGCTACCAAGGGGGAGAGCGGGGGTTAACTGAGTGTGATTTTCCTTTACCCTGACTAGAGTGAGGGTCCTTGCTTGGACACTGGGTAACCTGACTGCCAACCAAAGACCCCATTTCTAACATTGGTGATCAGCGGATGGGATAGGACTTGTACATGACATACAGTGATTAAGTATACACTACTGTTTCAGTGCAGACCATTACGTGACCACATACTACTTGTCTTTGTGATTTTTGCCTTTTTCTTTTTTGGATCCTTCCCTACTTCCATTTGGTGGTAATCTTTTATTGATTTTTGCACTCCATTTGGGAACTAGTTTTCTGCCTTAGAAACTTTGCACTTTTTAACTCTTCATCATGTCTCAATCTGGAGATGCACCAGCTGGAACTGCTTTTGATTTAGGGAAACTGGAGAGTTACACAGTTGCCCAACTTAAACAGTTCTGTAAGGATCTTGTCTATCCCATTAATGGAACTGCAAGGAAGGAGGAGCTGCAAAAGGCACCGAAGGCCTGGGTGACAGCCAAGAAAGCTGAGGTGCACACAGAAGATGAGGATGAGGGTGAGGAGGTGGAGACGCAGAGTTTTCACAATGGTGTAGTTGGTGGGCCCGTTATGTCAAGGGGTAGGGTCTCCAGGGCAGGTAAAAGTGTGTCATCCAAGGGTCTAACACCTGAAGAGTGGTAGGACAGGCAGGCAGAGAAGGATCACCAGTTGGAGTTGGAGAAAATTATAATGGCAATAAAAGAGAAAAAGTTATTGTTGGCTCATGAGCTCAGCTGGAGGGAGCTGGATCAGAGGAGCAAGTCTAGTAGGGATGGTGGCAGGAACATCACAGTGCAGCCTGAGAGAAGGGTGCACATTCCAAAAGACCTAGTGAAAGACTGCAAAAGGGAGGGTGACACATTATTGTGGTCCAAGGAGTACGAGTCTGCTCTCCATATGAATATGGTCCCCAAAGCTCATTGGAGGGCGGGTCTGTGGAAGCACTTTGAGGTAGAAGGGAGGGACACCTTGGCATCCTTAGAAGATCCTCAGGGACTCACGTACCACGTAATGAAAGAAAACTAACTCACAAGATATGATCTGACCCATGAGCAGTACAAGGACAAGTTTCTGTCCTACAAAAAGAAAGAGTCTCAAACCTGGTTGGAGTGTGTGGGGTCCTTCTGCAGGTCACTGGATGGTTAGGTGGAGGGCAGTAAGGTAACAATGTATGAGGGGCTTTACAATTTAATTGCTTGCGAGCACTTGTACAGTTTGTTTTCCAAAGCTGCGCCAGCACCTAATTGACAGCAAGCTAACTGACCCCAGGAAGCTTGCGCAGGAAGCAAACCACTGGGAGAGCACCAGGGTCCAGAAGACGTACAGAGGAGCCACACCAAGGGTGGTCTGGGTCCCACTCAGAAGAAAGGGGGGGGGAGTAAAGGTAAAAAGGGGCAGTTTTCCAAAGGGCCCCAACCTAGTTCCCAGGGTCGGGATTCCCAGCCCCCCAGTGAAAAGAAGCCATGGTTCTCCAAAGGGAGACCTGTGGAAGGAGGTCCCCCGCGTAAGTGTTATGCATGTGGCCAGCTGGGTCATGTGAGGGGGGGACCCCATATACCCCAAGAGTACACCAGCACCTACTAGTGCGGAGTCCCATGGTTAGGCTAGTGTAGCGCTTGGGGAGGAGTTGGTTCCAGGTGGGTGGGAGCCAGCTGAGACGACCCTTGTCTCACTAGGGGACAATAAGATGGTACAGAGGACCCTTGTAGGTGGAGGCTCTGAGAGACAAAGGAGCCAGTATGACTACAGTGAGGAGTCACCTGGTGTCTGAAGAGCAGATCGATTCCCATGTACTTCACCAAGTAGTTGTAGTGGACAACTCAGAGTGCCTGTGCAGAGTGGTGCAGGTTCCCTTTGAATGGGTGGGGTCCTCAGGTTCCTTAAAAGTAGCTGGAAGACCAACCATGCCTGTGGATTGTTTGCTTGGCAATGACCTGGAGTATTCCCCTCAGAACGAGGTGGAACACAGGTCACAGTTGGAGATGTTGGGTCTGCATGCATGGGTATGCATATTCACCAGGTCAATGGCAGCCCAGAAAGGTGGTCAGAAGCCCCTGGAGCCTGAAACAGTGACCCAAGGGACTGCCAAAAAGTGGAAGTTCAGGGGCCCAGGAAACTGGCCCTAGAAGTCCCCACGGTCCGGGAAGAGGTGGAGACTGAGCGTGACGCCCCGGAGCCTACAGGGGAACAGGTGGCTGAACTGGGGGAGGTCCCTGAGCTGTCACAGTGGCAGCAGGAAGGGGAACCCACCTGGGAGGCATTCTGTGAGGCACAGAGAACATGCACTACTCTAGTGGGTTAGTGGCAGCAGGCTGCAGACCAGGCAGCTGGCAAGGAGCCAGGATCTCACCTGATTTGTTTTTGGGAGGTCATCCTCCTGTATAGTGAGCCTAAAGTTGCTGAGCCAGGGTCAGCCCACGTGCTGGTGGTACTCCAGTGCTTCTAACCTTCCTACAGGGTCTGATTCATGATGTGCCATTAGCTGGACATTTTGGGCAGGACAAGACCTTTGAACGGCTTGTCACCCACTTTTACTGGCCCCTAATGCGCAGGCACTCGGATGCTCATTGTAGGTCTTTCCAGACTTGTCAGGCAAGTGGCAAGAGTGGGGGGAAATGTAAGGCTCCCTTCCAATCTTTTCCTGTAGATAGTACCCCCTTTGAAAGGATCGGTATTGACATTGTGGGGCCTCTAGGTAGGGTCAGGGTACCATCAATTGGTGCTGCACCCGGCATCCCGGCCAATAACCACCTTCTCGACGCACATTGGCCTCTGGAGATACACCAGGCTGAACTTTGGCATCTCTAGTGCAGCAGAAGTATTTCAACACACCATCAAGAAGGTCCTACAAGGACTCCCAGGGGTCCTCAATGTGAGCGACGACGTCTTGGTGCATGCTCCCAACCTGGAAAACCATATGGCAAGACTATGGGCAGTCTTTGTGCGACTGCAAGAACATGGGCTGACAGTCCACAGGGAGAAGTGCGATTTCCTCAAGCAAGAAATATGCTTCTTCAGCTACCGATTCTCAGAACAAGGAATCGGCCCAGACCTGCACAAGGTAAAGGACATCCAAGAGGCCCCAGCCCCTACATCCCTATCAGGAGTTCAGTGTTTTCTGGGCATGGTCACGTATTGTGGGCGATTCATGAAAAACCTGTCTGACATCACGGGCCCCCTGAGGGTACTCACCCGAGCTGACCAACCTTGCGTATGGGGTGAAGAGCAGGAGTAGGCGTTCCAAGACACCAAAAACGCCCTCTCGGCTGACACTACGTTAGCTGTGATTCACGATGAGGGTCAAAAAAGGCTATCTGTTGATGCCAGCCCTACAGGCCTAGGAGCCGTCCTGGCACAAAAACAAACCTCAAGAGAATGGGCCCCCATCGCCTTTGCCGGCCGCACACTCACGCCTACCGAACAGCAGTAGTCCCAAATAGAACGGGAGGCCATTGCCATCCACTGGGGATGTCGCCAGTTCCACCTATACCTGTATGGCAAGGCATTCTCAGTGGTGACGGACCATATGCCACTACTACCCCTTTTCAAAGGGTCTTCGTCCAAACCACCTCCACGGATCAAAAAATGGATCTTACAGGTGCAAGAATTTGACTTCACTGTTGAATACCAACCACGGACACGAAACCCTGCAGATTTTGTGTCCCGCCTAGCCCGCCAGGCCACCCCCTGGAGGTGTCAGAAGCCCTAGAAATGGAAGAGTATGTTCGATATGTCGTCGACCGGGCCAGACCACTGCCCATGCCGCTAGCAGAAGTGATAGCAGCTACGAGCCAGGATGAGTGCCTACAAAAGGCCGTAACGGCTGCCCGGTCTGGAAACTGGCAACCGCTCCAACACCCCCAAGCATTCCGCACAGCCGACGCCAAAGCCAGACTGCAAACCCTCTTCAATGTAAGGCACAAACTGTCGGTAAGTGAGGATGGGTGCCTGCTAAGGGGGTTCTGCCTGGTAATTACCGCCAGCCTCACCGCCCGGGCCGTGTCACTAGCCCATAGGACCCACCAGGGCATTGTTAAATCCAAAAATCGGCTCCGGAGCAAAGTCTGGTTCCCTGGTTTAGATAAACTAGTAGAGGACACTGTCAAGGGATGCCTTGTCTTCCAAGCCAGCGGAGCCCCGAATCCTCCAGCGCCGGTCGTCACAGAGAAGGGTCCCTCAGCCCCCTGGCAAAGAGTCAGCGCTGACTTCGGGAGCCTGTCCGGCGGCTCCCAAAGGCTTGTGGTAATAAACGACTACTCGAGATACCCTGACGTGGAACTAGTGTAGTCCACAGTGGCATCCACCATCATCCCAAAGATGGAGAAGCTGATGGCCACGCATGGCCTTTTTGGGGAAGTCCGAACAGACAACAGACCCCCGTTCAACAGCCGCGAGTGGGCAGACTTCATGTGCTCCAGCAACACAAAACATCGCAGAATTACACCCCGGTGGCCTCAAGAAAACGGGGAAGTAGAACGTTTATGAAGACACTTAACAAAGGGCTTCGCATTGCTATGGCGGTGTCCCGAAATGTCGAAAGCGCCATCTACGCTTTCCTCAGAGAATATCGGGTCACCCCCCATGCCACCACGGGTGTGACTCCAAGTCAGCTGTGTTTCGGGTGAGTGGTGACAGACACTATCCTGCATCACCCGTCATGGGCAGTCCAGCAGCCACCTCAAAGCCAATCGGAATGACGGAGGTCCTGCACCAACGCCTATGCATCTTGGAGGCAGAGAGCCCGCGAAGTGTCCATTCAAGTGGGAGACGCTGTTCTAGTGAAGGACCTCCACCCTGGAGGCAAGTGTCATTTACCTTTCGAGGCACGGCCCTGGACAGTGTCTGCTGTGAAAGGCACCATGATAACTGCACGCCGTGGGACAGAATAAGTAACCTGAAACGCTGCCCAGTTCAAACGTCTACCCTGCCCCAATCCCAGAGGCAGCAGTAACAACAGCCTCTCCATGACTAGAGTCCAGAACAGCCAAGAGAGAAGTCCAACCTTTTCAGAAGACATGGAAAGACAAGATGACCCTGTCACAGAAAGGACCTCAGAAAAACACTCAGAACTGGCATCCGCAGCAACGCCAACACCTGCAGAAGACACAGCCATAGAAGCAGGTGCCATCGGCCCAGACCCAAACCAGAAGACAACGTCAGGAAGGTCTCGAAGTGAGCGTTATCAGCTGTGGTCCAACCCCGGCCCGCCCAGTCGGTACACAGACTCTGCACTTGGCTGACCTGAAACCTTTGCGTGGGCGCCCACGCATCACCGCTGCCATAGGGACATGTTTGACAGAAGGTCACTGTCTTTACCCCGTTTTGAGTTTATGCCGTTGTTTGCTCCGTTTTGGGTTTTTATCATTCAGTTGGGGAGGGATGTAGTGTCTGACGTCAGACCTAGGGCTGGTCCATCCCGCCCACACTCCACGAGGGAGCCTGCAGTCCCCCCTGGTGTAAACAGGATTGATGGACACACCCTGGGTGATGTAGGAAAAGGTTTTAAATGGGAATACGGGAAGCGGGAAAAAGGTCAGTCTCTGCAGTCCTAAGAGCCAGCAATAAAGAAGTTAATGTTGCCACCTAAAAGCAGTGTCATCATTTCATTTGCCGACCCGACAGTATGCACTTCATGTCGATACAGCTGGCCCTCACTGGCTGCTAAATAACTCCGATTAAGCTAAAGGGACTGAAACTGACCGTCAAACATTAACTCGTCAGTCAGTGAAGCATAGTTGTACTTTTGCAGTACTGCTCTTTCATGTGTGATCGCAGAAATCGTGTTGCCTATAGATTTACACCACAAAGTCGTTCATCAGGATACCCCCAGAAGAAGCTTTCACTTGTTAGTCTGGATTAATTGTATGTCTCCTGCAGAATATATTGCATGTTTTTTTTTCCTTTCCTTCAATTGAACGCAACATTGCACGTTCTTGTGCATCATTTTACTTGAAAGAAACCTGTAACTTTCACATCTTTACAACTTTAGTAACACACTTTCACAAGTTAGTGTCCATGGCGGACATTTGTCACCGTAAATTGTAATTTAAAATGTGTACTCGTAGCTTTAACTTTAGTCTATGACCCTTTAAATCGAGTGATAAGCCCCACATTTCAAGAAAATAGTGATAAAAGTATCAACGTATACAAATGATTAACCTAGTTTCTTTTAAGTTAACACGTTCGATCGTGCCACTTTAAGTTATTACATCATCTCCAGCACAACCGTTTGCTTTGGCGGTTTTTGGGCAATGTACGCTGTCACCTTTCTGTGATAAAAATGATGCATACAAAATACTACATGGATTCTTTCTAGTAAGGATCGGTTCTGTGAATCCCGGTGCGTTTCATAGTTTCTTTCAAGCTTTGAGACATACCATATACACATACACAGGCCATCAGACACACGGTTAACATTTAACGCGAAGAGTCATAAACACGTTGCCAGATGTCACATTTCCCATTCGACCTCATCTCCTTTATAAGTGTTTTTTATTAAAAGCATCCCAGCACGCACATAGTGATTGAAATGGTTTTGTAATGTCTGCGTAATTAAGTCCCTCTGGTTCAACTCTCCTTCATATTCTTATTTTTCAGCAATTAATCAGAAATATAATTATTTCGCAATTTAATTAAAAAGTAAAGCAGTATATGGGTCTTGTCTTCGATGTGATCACGCTTGATCTACTGGTACATTAGTCACCGCGCTGCATATTATATGCCCTTCCTCGTTCTTACTGCTAAACCCATCCCTTTCACTGGATGCAGTGCTTAATTTGTGCTTGTTGTTTCCGGTGCGGAGCACCGGCACTTATTTTACTGAGAGCAAAAGACACATATGGGAAAGATAGAGGAAGAGAAAAACAAAAAGCGTCACAATGGGTAAAAGCAGAAAGCTACAAGGGTGAGCTGAAGGGGCATGGGGTGGCTCTAAATGGATTGAAGATGCCAGAGATGGCTTCAGGATTAAACTGCCTCAGTGTTCCGTGTTTACATATTTAATTGCAGCAGTCACATGTTTAAGAGGATGGCTTTGGGCACCGGCACCTTTTTATATACAAATCAAGTACTGTATGGATGTAATGGCTGAGAATCCCCTGGACCCATATACTCCTTGCTTCATGTGACCTTAAAATTGGATGTATTTTGACATATTTTAAGGGGTTTGAAAGTGTTGTATTACATCGGATCAGGCCATCCTTGGGGGTGCTCTCTTTTCGATTAGGAAACTACCGAGATGGCCACATCTCTCTGGACTATATTGAAAAGAAAAGGCATTTCAGTTGCCTATTGTTTTTGCTCATCACTTTTAAAAACGATACTGCTCATTGGGACTGGCCTGTGGAAATTACTTCAGGAGATGTATTGCAATCTAACCTAACAGTTTTACGATATTGGAGGCCATCAATGGGAACACTTACTTTTACTAAAACTTGACTCTAGAAAATATAGTCCATGCATTAAGTGAGAACGCTGTATAACTGAGTGCGATTATAAGGTACTTGCTTCTTGTGTTTAAATTTATTTCTACATGTATTTTTCTGTTGTATGAAAGTCTATATTTAACTGAAGGTGATGTTTAGTCAATTGTATCCTCTGACTTTCTTATGTGTGACTGTCTTAATCATTCTGAGTTTATAGTTCACACATGATAAGTTCATCAACGATTATCACTTAGAGTATTTTTGATCGCTATACCTGCATGACTAATGTTACTTACTATCTCACCCTCCACTTCTATCAAGGCTGGGGTTCCCATTTCTTGTCCCTTGCATGCAATATAAAGCTGATATATTATTTTAAATGATATTAAGTGTCTTTAAAACGTATTCTGATTTATGGTTGTGACAAATGGATGTCACTACTGTCCTCCTGGGATCCCGTACCCTGGTCCCTCAAATTGAGAACCAAGTACTGTTTTTAGCCCTTGACTTTCAAAGTAGTGAAGCAGAGCAGTCCACGCTTACTTAGAGTTACTCTAGGCTAAAGATCAAAAACGCCCCAACACAACAAACGCGTAGTAATAATTCACTGTCTAGTCAGTGCTTTTATTTTTAGTAAAGGAAAAATGTGTTTTAAAACACAGTATACTATGTGCATACTCTCTAAATTTCCACACAACATAGATCTGCACAAAGCAAGGAAATATTAGTCCGCTCGATGCCAGAGGCACATTGAATTGTTTTCACTTCATCAAGCACTAAAACCTAGAAATACACCCTCCCCCTTTTGCATGTTAAAACAAAAGTCACGCATAATGGAATGGTCAACTTTCGGTAATAAAAAAAAGTCTTAAAATTTTCAACCATGTCTCCAATGTAAAACCATGTAGGGGGTGTTGGACCTGGCCCTTTTACAGGGTCATTCCCCAGACTTTTTGCTTTCGCCTCCTTATTTTTCAGAACTTTGTTGGCTGACGTTTTGACTCTGAGCACTTTTTCACTGCTAACCAGTGCTAAAGAGCATGTGCTCTCTCTTTCAAATTTGGTATGATTGGATTATACCTGATTGGCATATTTAATTTACCTATAAGTCCCTTGTAAAGTGGTATCCCTATACCCAGGGCCTGTAAATTAAATGCTACTAGTGGGCCTGCAGCGCTGCTTGCGCCACCCACTGAAGTAGCCTGTCAAACCTATCTAAGGCCTGCTAGCGCAGAGCCTGTGTACGCAGTTTCCTGCCACAGGGACCTGACATCTAAATTTACTTGCCAGGCCCAGAACTCCCCTTTTACTACATGTAAGTCACCCCTAAGGTACGCCCTAGCTAGCCCTTTGGGCAGGGTGCCATGTATGTAGAAGGCAGGACATGTGCCATGTTGCGTGGCCTGTCCTGGTAGTGACAAACAGCCTAACTTGGTGTCTCACTGCTGTGAGTGCTGCCCTCTCATAGGATTGCATTGGAAATGCCCTGCCTTATGTGTAAGGTGTATTGTCTGACTTATGAAGGGTAGCGCAGGCATGTTTGGTATGGTTGTGACAGTAGTAAGAAATGCTGCTTACTGGTGTAGGTGTATTTTTTATTACTATCACAGAAATGCCACTTCTAGAAAGTGCACATTTATCTGTACTTATAACTTTGGTGTTTTGCAGCTTGTCTCCAATCAACGTCTGGGCAGACTGACAGTTGGGGCTTTGTGCATACTTCTCAGACAGCCTGAACACAGGAAGGGTGGAGGTGACACAGAGGTGCATCTACATATTGTAAAGCCTTCCTGGGCTGAGAGAAGGGAGAGGCGGGGCACACCTGCATTTGTAAAGACTGTGCCCTGGCCTCACACAATAGGGTCGTTAACCCCCCCACTGATTTTTGGAGCCCTGAACTGAAAGGAGAGAGGGGACACTCCCAGAACCAGTTGTAACTGGCTGGAACCTCCTCTCCCTACCATTGGAAAACACTGTAAGAACTGACTATAAGTACACGGGAATTTTCCCCACAATTTGAACATTCTTGGAACTTGAAACTACACAGAACGCTGATGAATGGACTCACCAGGAAACCACCTTGGACTGCTGCTGTTGTGCTGACCTGTGACCTGCCTGGTCACTAGGAGGAACTGCCACCATCTGCACCCCTTGGGCTGGCCTGTAGCTGGGCCCACCAGCCCTGTGCACCTTCTTGTTTTGGTTTGCTCCCAGGGACAGGGTGCTGTGGCCCCTCACCCCTGCAAACCCTCTCTACAACTTTGCCCACAGCTTGGTTCCAAAGTTGCTCTCTTTATTTACCAAGGAAAAATCACTGCCGCCGCCCAGGCTGCAGGCCTGGCTCTAGCGCTGTGAGAAACGCGCTTATTTTGCCTCCCAGATCACCGCCGCAGCCGGGTTCACTGGTTACCTTGGAGCACGGGATCGCGCTCCTCTCTGTGCCCCCGGGGCACAGCAACAAAGGAATTGGAGCAAGTGTGCTCCTCGCGGCACCCCTCAGGCACCTCCCGCTTCCGGGAGCGCCCCCGAGGCACCAGCCACCTTCCATTTTAGAGAAAGCCTCCCGGCGGCTCGGGAGAGGCTTCCCTCACTCGCGCACCACATCGGGTGCGGGCGAGTGTTCCCTCGGGCCCCCGGAGGGGTCCGAGAGTCATCCCTTACAGGAGGCAGGACTCTGGGAAGGCGCAGGGAGCGCCCTTTCCCCGGTCTCTGCACCAGTAGCAGGACGCTCCTTTTTCTTTTAGGGGGACACTTCGTGGCAGCACAAGTTGAGGAGGGAGACCTCGATGGAGGTCCCTTCCCAGTTTTTGGCCCCAACATTGGTTAGTGGGCAGCGCCTGGCCCCCACCCCACGGACAGGGTGTGCGAAGGCCGAGGCCGGCCCCTGCCCCGAACGGAGGCCCCCAGAGGGGCCCATTCGTGAGGAGAGGGTGCCAACCACCCCTCTTCACCTCAAAACGTCGTGTGGCTCCCTGTTTTGCACGCCGGAGCGCGGGGGGCCCCCCACACTCACCTTTAGGCACTGGAAGTACCTCTTCAGCCAGAAAACAGGTACCTTCTAGGGAATCTAGTCTCTAGGAGCCTAGTACAGACTTTTGGTTGTTTAGATTTCCTACCTGTTGACTGTACCTACATATATGTGCTAATGTTCCTTTCTAGGCATGTCTAACTGACATGTATGTAAATGACTTGTGGTATATTCTCTAATGTTCCTTTTATGGGTATTTAGGAATTGTTCATGACAAGTTCATATACCTTCTACTATAATTCCTGACTACTGCTTATGTTGCAGAATCCTGAGTACTTACGTGTTCTAATGTGACAACTGCATATTCCTGCAGAGTATTAGTAACTTGTGTAACATTCTGACAACTGCTTAGGTAGCAGGGTAATACTTAAGTGGAATGTTAGTCTAATTATGTTTTGTGCAATACAGATTATTTTTACATAGCTCAGTGTTGTGTTTACTTTGTGGTGTACATTTTGCGTCACATGTGTTGTGTGTTGTGCAAACGCTTTACACATTGCCTCCAGGTTAAGCCTGACTGCTCGTGCCAAGCTACCAAAGGGGTGAGCAGGGGTTATCTTGGATGGGTAACTCCCAAGCCCTGACTAGAGTGGGTAGGTTCTGCCTGGCTGAGGTGCATACCCTAGCCAACCAGAAACCCCATTTCTAACATTGGTTGTCAGCGGTGAGGATAGGACTTGCGCTTGCACAGTACCTTATTGCTCATTTTTGCACCGCAAATTGCACTCAGACCATTACATGTTTTAATTCTCTTTTCTTAAATTATTCTCCTGTTCTCTCAAACTAGTCATTTTAATTTTACTCCTGTGTTGTATACTTGCACTTTTGACTCTTGTGTTTACGCTAGTGTTGTGCTCTTAACAAAATGGAGTCCACCTTTGACATGGATGATATGTTGTATTACACTCTAGAAGAGTTAAGGGGATTCTGCAGGGAGAGAGGTATACCTTTTATAGAGGTTGAAGCCCATGAAGGGACTCTCAGAAGAGCCCTGTTTAATTTTGAGGAGGCAGACTTCATTGCACAAAAAGAGGCCCAAGAGATGGAGGGTTCAGAGGGAGAAAATGACTGGCCAGGGACGCCAGTAGAGGGAGAAGACCCCATAGATGGGGATTACCTTACTGGGTACTTGCGTAGCAGCAGCGCCACCTCCCATTCCCTGTCACCTGAGGAGTTCAGAGATAGGCAGGAAGAGAGGGACCTGAAGCTACAGCTAGCTAGGCTGGCTGTAGAAGAGAGACAGGCTGAGGTTGAAAAAACCTTAGCCCAGGAGAATGGCAGAGGATGAAAGGGCCTTTACCAGAGAAAGGCTTGCTCTAGAGAGCAGTCTTACAAATCTGGACTCACCAGTAATGCAGGTGGAGTCCAGTGGTGGCAGCATTTTGAGTGTTAGGCACAATCCTTACCTACCCACAGATTTGGTATCTGGGTTCAAGGAGGGAGATGACATACGTCAGTGGCTTAAGGGGTATGAAGAAGCTCTAGTTTTGCGCATGATTCCTGTGACAGATTGGGTAACTGTCCTAGAGAGCTATATTCCTGAGGTGGAAAGGGATGTCCTACTGGCCCCAGAAGGGAGTGACAGGCAGGGGTATCCCCACATCAGAAAGGCCCTGATAGAAGAGTATGGTCTCACCCCTGAAGACTACAGGTTGAGGTTCAGAGGCAGCAGGAAGCAGTCTCACCAGTCTTGGGAGGATTTTATGGGGACTTGTAGCAAAGCACTAACAGGATGGGTGGAGTGTAGCAGAGCAACCACTTATGAAGGGCTGTTTAGTCTCATTCTAAGAGAACACATGTTCGGTTGCTGTTTTTCAGAGCTACGCCAACACTTGTCTTACTTTAAGTTCTCTGACCCCAGGGAGCTTGCAAAGGAGGCTGAACTCTGGCTTAGTGCCAGGGGAGCTGGTCAGACACAAAGGGCTGTCTTAGGTTCACCCCTGGAAGGGGTGGGGGAGGTTCTGGGTAATTCAGGCCAAATTCTGAGTGGGGAAGGTGCAGGATCCAGAGGGACCTGTCCTCTTACGCATGTCTTGGAAGGCACCCGGAAGGGGCTCCAAGACTGGAATTTAACTGTTCCAGGTAAAGTTTTCAGCGGGGAGGAAGTAGGATTGTTAAGGACCTATCCTTTTACGTATGCCTTAGGGGGCTCCTTATCGGTACACTGAGGCGAGAATTTAACCAACCCCGACAACGTTCTGAGCAGGGAGGGTGCAGAATCCACAGGGACCTGTCCTCCTCCTCAGGTCTTGGAAGGTACCCGGGAGGGACCCCAAGGCGGGAGGGTAGTCGTTACCAAAGACCAATCCTGTAAAAAGGATGTTCTAAAGTCTGAAGGAGAAGGGGGGACATCTGGGAACAGGGTTGCTCCAACTCTGGAGATCAGCAGCACCACCCCGCAGAGGGGGGTGCAGGTGCTTCCTTTTGAGGGTTTGAGGGAGGACACTCCTCTGACTCCTGTCCAGCAAAAGGGTATCGTCCCTAGGTTGGAAGACCAGATCCTGGGCAACCCCCTACATCTGAAAATAGAGACTGCTGTAACCAGCATCTCTACTGACTCATTCTCTAGGGATTCAGTTCCTTCAAGAGGGGATTCACGGGAAGACACTTCCCTGACTCCTGTCCAGCAAAAGGGTACCGTCCCTAGGTTGGAAAACCAGATCATAGGGAACCCCCTAGATCTGAAAATAGAGACTGCTCTAACCAGCCTCTCTACTGATGCATTCTCTAGGGTTTCAGGTGGTCATTACAACCCTGGCCGACGGTGTTAAAGCGACGGTAAGACCGCCAACAGGCCGGCGGTAAAAAAACTGCAATTACGACCGTGGCGGAAACCGCCAACATAGACAGCCACTTTAACACTCTGACCGCCACGGTGGTACAAACAAACAGCGCGGCAGTCACCAACAGACAGGCGGGAGACAATGTACCGCCCACACTATTATGACAGGCCAATCCGCCACCTTTTCCGGGGTGGATTCACAGCGGATAAAAACACGGTGGAAACAGGAATCCTGAAGGAAGGACGCTCACCTCTACACACCCCACAAGGAACGAGGACACCATGGAACCGGAGCTCCAAATTCTACCTGCGATAGTCTTCCTGCTCCTCTACCAGGAGCACGAACGCCGGCGGCGAAGACCATGGTGAGTACTGCACCTACGACACAGGGGAGGGGAGGAGGCAAAAAACAGGGACACGCAACACCCCCACCCCCACCCACTACAACACACACACTAATACATGTTGATACATTACACTTACACCCCCCAAGCCCCTTGGAAGAATGAAAGACAAAAGGAAATGATTGTAACGATTGTAATCTATTAAAATCAAGTACTCCAAAATATCTATACACCATAAACAAATATATACACCAATAATACAAGTCCAGGTATTGCACCATTTATAGTCCGTGGACCACTGGGCCCAAAATGCATGGGCGAGGCCCACACTCAATACCCGATCAAAACAGAGAGAACACTGCAGGGGCATCAGATAGAAATACAACAGGCACCTTGGGGGTAAGGGAAGGGGGGGCACCTCAGCCGGATGAGTGTACAACGCCAGATCCACGAGGGGGCTTGAGTTGGCGGTGCCCTGTTCAGTGGTGCTTGTGCTGCCGGTGCCCTGTTCAGCGGTGCTTGAGTTGGCGGTCCTTCATGGCCCAGCAGGGCTTGTGCTGGCTGTGCCCTGTTCAGCGGTGCTTGAGTTGGCGGTCCTTCATGGCCCAGCGGAGCTTGTGCTGGTGGTGCCCTGTTCAGCGGTGCTTGTGCTGGCGGTGCCCTGTTCAGCGGTGCTTGTGCTGGTGGTGCCCTGTTCAGCGGTGCTTGAGTTGGCGGTCCCTCATGGCCCAGCAGTGCTTGTGCTGGCGGTGCCCTGTTCAGCGGTGCTTGTGCTGGCGGTGCCCTGTTCAGTGGTGCTTGAGTTGGCAGTCCTTCATGACCCAGCGGGGCTTGTGCTGACGGTGCCCTGTTCAGCGGTGCTTGAGTTGGCGGTCCTTCACGGATCAGCTGGGCTGGGGCTGGCGGTGGCCTCCTGGGCAGCTGGGCTGGGGCTGGTGGTGGCCTCCTGGGCAGCTGGGCTGGGGCTGGCGGTGGCCTCCTGGGCATCTGGGCTGGGGCTGGCGGTGCCCTCCTGGGCATCTGGGCTGGGGCTGGCGGTGCCCTCCTGGGCAGCTGGGCTGGGGCTGGCAGTGGCCTCCTGGACAGCTTGGCTGTGGCTGGCAGTGGCCTCCTGGACAGCGGGGATGATGGCAGTCTTCTCCGCCGTGCAGCTCTTCCCAGACTTGCCGGGTTCCCTGTGGCCCTTCCCCACCTTGGGAGGTGTCACAGCTGACTCCACACTCCCACCGGGACCCCTGGGAGCGGCTTTGGTGGCTGGAGTCTTCCCCCTCTCCCGCCGGGCACTGGCGAACTTCTGATGCTTCACAGGTGGGGGACTGGCTGTGCTGTGGCTCCGTGCCACACTGGCTGTCCTGGTGGCCGGTGCACTCCACATACCGGTGACTACAGGCACCACTGGTCCCGGAGATGTTGTGGCTGAGGTGCTACTTCGGGACCTATGAGATGGACGGAGTGGGGGAGGTGTGGGAAAGAGGTCAAGGGTGGACAGGAAAAGTTTCTTGGACACACTTGGACGGGTAGCTGGAAGGAGTTTGGGAGTGGAGGAAGAGGTGGTGGTTGTAGGAGGTGTACGTTTGGTGACTTTGGGTGCAGGTGCATGCGCTGGAGGCTGTCGTGAGGTGGATGGCTGTTGGGTGGGTGTGTGGCTGTGTTTGTGTACCTTGGAAGGGGGCGTCACAGACACACTGGGAGAGGACACAGGGGACGTGTGAATGGTAGTGGGGGTGGTGACTGCACATGAGCGGGGTGTGCTGGTGGGTGTGCTGGTGAGGGACGTAGTGGCTGTAGAGGTAGTGCATGCAGGTGTGAGTGTAGACGAGACTGGGAGGGTGGAGGGAGACGACAAGGAGGGGGACACAGTGGAGGCAGTGGATGTTGGTGTGTTTGCATGTGTGTGTTGCTTACATGAGTGCCTGTGGGATGTGTGGTGCTTATGTTTGCCTGAGCTTCCCTTGTGTGGTGAGGTGTGTGCAGGCTGGTCTGATGGTGTGCTTGGGATAGGCAGAGGTACAGGGGATTGGGTCTGGGTGGAGGAAGTTGGAGGGTGAGGCTAGAGACTGGGACAATGGCTGCCATCAGTGATGAAGCCAGAGTTTGAAAAGCTCGGTGAAGGGCCGCCTGACCAGAATGAATGCCCTCCAGGAATGCATTAGTTTGTTGCAACTGCCTTTCTACACCCTGGATGGCATTCAATATGGTAGACTGCCCAACAGTGAGGGACCAGAGGAGGTCAATGGCCTCCTCACTGAGGGCAGCTGGGGTGACAGGGGCAGGGGCTGAGGTGCCTGGGGCGAAGGTGATGCCCACCCTCCTGGGTGAGCGGGCATGGGGTGAAGGCAGAGAGGCTGCTGGGAGGGCGGTGCTGGTAGGGGGGGTGGTGGCTGTACCTGTAGATGCGGGGGGCACAGATGTTGCTGCCACCACGAGGGAGCTCCCATCAGAGGACGTGTCCGTGTCGCTGGTGTCAGCTCCTGTCCCTGCCGTGAAGCTCCCCTCGCCCTCTGTCCCACTGGTGAATTCCGAGTCCGTAGTCTCGCCCTCCAGGGCCATGTGGGATGCAGCTCCCTCGTGCTCCGGTGCCACTGCTCCTCCACCTGATGATGCTAATGCACACAAGAACAGTGAGAACACAAAAAGGGGGGGGGGACAGAAGAAAGACATGTTGAGTGCATGGATTCCCGCTACAGTTGGCGAACAAGACAGACACAGAAGCCCCCTGCACTACACCGCGCTCTTGGGCTCCACTGTTCAATTACTGAGAAATGGCCTACAAGCTTATGGACGACATCTGCACACATAGATGACACAGGGGCATGACTAGCTGTACTTGGCACTCTACAGAGGTGGGCTGGGGTGCCACCTGGCCTGCCTTACAGAGGGGCCTTGCCTAAGGAACTCGCCCTGGCCTGGCGAAACCCGCAGCCCTCCTCCCCCACCCAGACAACTCCACTGAGGCAAAGTCAGCAGAATGAGAGTGTACTCACCCCCTTGTGTCTGCTGTGATGCCCTCAATCGCCCATCCAACTCCGGGTAGGCCACCGCCAGGATCCTGAACATAAGGGGGGTCATGGTGCGACGGGCACCCCTCCCACGTTGGGAGGCCATCGCCAGCTGAGCCTCCGCCGTCTTCTTGCTCCAGCGGCGAATGTCCTCCCATCTTTTACGGCAGTGGGTGCTCCGTCTGTGGTAGACCCCCAGGGTCCGGACGTCCTTGGCGATGGCACGCCATATATTTTTCTTCTGGTGGGCGCTGACCTACATGAAATGTACAGGGGAAGAAGAGAAGTCATTACCAACTGCACTGTCAAAGTGATTGGCCCCCATCCCTGCCCTTGCCATGTGGCACATGCATTCACCGTCTTTCATGCACGCAGCACTCTGCCCCTTCCTTCTTACATCAAGCCCTCTCCACACAGGCATAGCCCATACAACATGCTCCCTGTGTACTTACCTGTTTGTCTGGAGGACCGTAGAGTAGCGTGTACTGGGTGAGGACCCCATCCACGAGCTTCTCCAACTCCTCTGATGTGAAGGCAGGGGCCCTTTTCCCAGACGCACGAGCCATTGTCTCTTCCAGACCGAGGTCACAGCAGCACTTGCAGTGTAGGTCCTCACCTGTCGAAGATCAGGTATTGAGTGATTGAAGTGATAGAAAATGGCGGTCACGTCCACGGCGGTGCGTACCATCACCGCCGGCGTACATCGTCATTGGCTTCTGGGACCCATAGGGTCCAATGTTAACCAATGCAGCATTGCGCCGCGGTCTCCGACCGCCTACCGTGACGGTGTACAACGCCAGCGCAGTTACCTCACATCCCATTGTCACACTTTAGAGGTCAGGCAGCTGCCATTTGAGGGGCCCGCATGACCTCATTTTCAACTGTGTGTCACATACCTAGGCCAAGTCTCAACACACATACAGGATACCTTTTGTGTATGATTGGTGTTCTGTGTAAACTGTGGGTACGTACCTCTGAGTTGGTTGACTCTGTGCTCGCTGTTGTCCTTCATAGGCACCGTCCACTGAGACATGTGAGGAGATGGCGGCATCCTCTGGTGTACCGACCGTTGGTGGACCTGTCGACAATGGAGGAGCGACATTTGATAATCACCTACAGGTTTGACCGTGCCACAATCCAGGAACTGTGTACCCAGTTGGAGCCAGAACTGATGTCAGCAATCCGCCATCCCACAGGAATCCCCCCTCAAGTGCAGGTGCTGTCAGTGCTCCATTTCCTTGCAAGTGGGTCTTTTCAAACAACTGTGGCCATGGCATCAGGGATGTCCCAGCCTATGTTTTCCAACGTATTGTCCAGAGTGTTGTCTGCCCTTCTGAAACACATGCGGAGCTACATCCTTTTCCCTCAGGTGGAGGATTTGCATACAGTGAAAGGTGATTTCTATGCCCTGGGGCATATCCCCAACATCATAGGTGCTATTGATGGGACCCATGTGGCTTTGGTCCCCCCCCACAGGAGTGAACAGGTGTAGAGAAACCGGAAGAGTTATCATTCCATGAATGTACAGATGGTATGTTTGGCCGACCAGTACATCTCCCATGTGAATGCCATGTTCCCTGGCTCAGTGCATGACGCCTACATCCTGCGGAATAGCAGCATCCCTTATGTGATGGGTCAACTCCAGAGGCACCGTATGTGGCTATTAGGTGAGCACCTGGAAGCACGACAGTGGGAACGGTTGTCTGGGTATATCCCTACAGGTTAGTGTGTGTCTAACAGTTGTCCCTCACCATTTGCAGGTGACTATGGTTACCCCAACCTGTCATGGCTACTGACCCCAGTGAGGAATCCTAAGACCAGGGCAGAGGAACGTTACAATGAGGCCCATGGGCGAACTAGGAGGGTGATCGAGCGGACCTTTGGCCTCCTGAAGGCCAGGTTCAGGTGCCTCCACATGACAGGTGGATCCCTATTCTACTCACCAAAGAAGGTGTGCCAGATCATCGTGGCCTGCTGTATGCTTCACAATTTGGCTTTGCGACGACAGGTGCCTTTTCTGCAGGAGGATGGTCCAGATGACGGTGTTGTGGCAGCTGTGGAGCCTGTGGACAGTGATGAGGATGAAGCAGAGGAAGAAGACATGCAGAACAGGGACTCAGTGATCCAGCAATATTTCCAGTGAAACACAGGTAAGAATACAATCCTGCCTACTACATGTACTTTTACACTACTACCTCTCTCCTGTCTGTCGTTTTCACCCAGTGTATGGTCACTGAGTTGTCACTTTCCCTTACGGTTTCACAGATGTGGGTCCCACTGTGTGACATCTGCTTAAATTCCTCATGGACTAGAGCTGTGTGACATAGGTATGTTGAAATTACTATTTCAAATACATTTTGTCATTGTAATTGCTAATACACTATTTCGAAATCACAGACAGACTCCAGATCATTTTGTGCTTTAGGTGTGTTTATTTAAATGCAAGATATTGGAGAGGGAAGTTAAATGGTGAGGGGTGATGGTGGCGGAGTGTCCGTGGCAGAGTCCAGTCTATTAGTCTCACAGGTGCATTGCCCATATGGGCATAGGAAGTGGAGCTGGGGCAGTTTAATTATGGACAGGGTGACAAAGTGGGACAGTTGGATGACAATCAGGGTGGTCTCATTTCTTGGCGGGGGTCCTGGCATCGTTCTCTGTCTTGTTCCTGGATCTCAGGGACCGTTTGCGGGGTGGTTCTCCCTCTACAGGGGGTGGGGTGCTTGTGTGGTGGTCCTGTGGCGGGGCGTCCTGTCCACTAGTGCCGGCGGAGGTGGTGGGCAGTTCATCGTCCATGCTAGTGTCAGGAGCCCCTTGTAGTGCCACAGTGTCCCTCCTGGTGTTGAGTAGTTCCTTCAGCACCCCCACGATGGTGCCCAGGGTGGAGCTGATGGTTCTGAGTTCCTCCCTGAAGCCCATATACTGTTCCTCCTGCATGCGCTGGGTCTCCTGAAACTTGGCCAGTACCGTTGCCATTGTCTCCTGGGAGTGGTGGTATGCTCCCATGATGGAGGAGAGGGCCTCGTGGAGAGTGGGTTCCCTTGGCCTGTCCGCCCCTGTCGCACGGCAGCCCTCCCAGTTCCCCTGTGTTCCTGGGCCTCCGTCCCCTGGACCGTGTGCCCACTGCCACTGCCCCCAGGTCCCTGTTGTTGTTGGGGTGGTGGGTTATCCTGGGTTCCCTTTAGTGGTGGACACACAGCTGATTGACGTGTCCTGGGGACGGAGGTATGGGCCCGCTGGGTGGGTGCTGTGCTGGTGTTTCCAGAGGGGGGAAGGTCTGTGGTGGCCTCTGCCTGTGTGAGGGGAACCGACTGTCCAGAGATCCCCGATGGTCCGGGCTGGTCATCTAGATCCAGTTGGACAGAGCTGCTGTCATCACTGTGGGCCTCTTCTGTGGGTGGAGTGGACATGTCTGGACCCTCCTGTCTGGTGACGTTGGGTAGGGGTCCTGCAGGGGTGGAAAGGCATGATTATTGCATCTGTGTGTGGCATGGTGTGCAATGGGTGGGTCACCCTGTATCCCAGTGCTTCCATTCTTGTGTGGGACCTTCTGTGATAATGGTTTAGGGGGGTGTATGGGTATGTGCAGTGGGCATGCTTTGGTGATGGGTGTCCATGCTTTGGTGTTGCATGCAGGGCTTGGTGTTGGGATGGGTGGTTTGTGTTATTGGGACATTTGTGAGGAGTTGGAGTGATGGGGGTGAGGGTGGGGGTATGTGATAGCATGCAGGTAGGGTGGGGGATGTAATAGTAAAGCTTTGACTTACCAGAGTCCTTTCCTCCACCTACTCCTGCGAGGCCCTCAGGATGCAGAATCGCCAAGACCTGCTCCTCCCATGTTGTTAGTTGTGGGGGAGGAGGTGGGGGTCCGCCGCCAGTCCGCTGAACCGCCAGGTGGTGTCTTGAGACCACGGAACGCACCTTCCCCCGTAGGTCGTTTCACCTTTTCCTGATGTCACCCGATTTCTTGGGTGTTGTCCCACTGCGTTGACCCTGTCCACTATTCTTCGCCATAGCTCCATCTTCCTTGCAATTGAGGTGTGCTGCACCTGTGCTCCGAATAGCTGTGGCTCTACCCATACGATTTCCTCCACCATGACCCTGAGCTCCTCCTCCGAGAACCTGGGGTGTCTTTGCCGTGCCATGGGGTGGTGTAGATGATGTATGGGGTGGAGTGTGTGGTGATAAGTGTGGTGATATGTAGTGGTGTGTTGTGTGAGGTGCGTGGAAGTTGTGTGGGTGATGGTGTTATGTGCCTGTGGATGCTGTTGTACTTGCTGGTGGTGTCTCTCTCTGGCCTTCTTTCTGAATGTTTTGTCATGGGGGTTTGTGGGAGTGTGTTTTATATTGTAATGGGTGTGTGGGAGTGGTGTGTGTATGTCTCTCAGGTGTGTGTGTTTTGAATCGTCCAATGTGGGGATGTTTTGTAGAAGTGTGTGTATTTTGAGCGCGGCGGTGTGTACCGCCAATGGAATACCGCGGTTGAAAGACCGCCGCGTGGATTCGTGTGTCATGATAGTGTGGGCATATTTCTGTTGGCGTGACGGTGGAGGTTTTGTTATCGCCAGTATATCACTGACCTTTGGTGTGGCGGACTTGTGTGGGTGTCTGAATTTTGGTGGGTTCCGAGATGTGGGTCATAATAGCTGTGGCGGAATTCCGCGGCCACTGCGGTGTGTTGGCGGTCTTCTTCACGGCGGTAAGTGGCTTTTACCGCCAATGTTGTAATGAGGGCCTCAGTTTCTTCAAGAGGGGATTCACGGGAAGACACTTCCCTGACTCCTGTCCAGCAAAAGGGTAACGTCCCTAGGTTGGAAGATGCATGCCTTAGGGATTCAGTTCCTGTAAGGGAGAGTTTGAGGGAGGACACTCCCCTAACTCATGTCCAGCAAAAGGGTACCGTCCCTAGGCTGGAGAACCAGCCCAAGGGTACCGTCCCTAGGTTGGAAAACCAGGTCCAGGGTAGCTCCCTTGACCTGGAGGTGGAGAAGGCTGTCCCCAGTCTCTCTACCATTATTTCTGGGGGTATCACTCCTGATGGGAGGGTGCGGAACTCTAGAAGGAGGGGCAGGAGGAGGAAAGACTCTTTCCTGACCCCAGCTCAGCCAGAGGGGAAGGACCCTGGGTTAGGAGACCAGTTACAGGGGGGGATCCTCTGAACTGGTGGGTGAGCTGACCAGGACAACTGTAACAAGCGCCCTGGCAGTTCTGGATTCTGGGGGTACAACTCCTTCTCAGAGGAGGCGGAACCCTAGAAGGAGGGGCAGAAGGAGAGATTCTCCCCTGGGCCCTATTCAGGCTATGGGACCAGTGCCTAGGCTAGAAGACCAGTGGCAGGGGGTAACTCCTGAACTGGTGGGAAGGAGAGTGGAAACAGGATGCTATGCACCTGGGGCTCCCGCCCCCCACTCTGAGAGGTTCCAGAGGCCAGTGGCCCCGGGCTGACCTGGCTCTGGCCACAGACAACCAGGACGCCTCCCTGGGTTAGCTGAGATTGTCTTGGGAGCATAGACAGAGGAATTCAACTGGGTTCAGATTGGCGTAGAACTGGATCATGTCCCTGCAGTTGGGGGTGATGACGCAGAAAAAGAGGGTTCGACATATATTCATGTATACTGTGTAACCGACATATATATTGAAGTGTGATTTTAAGTAAAAGAAATAATGTACAAGGGAAATTGTGCCCTCGGGGCAGTTCGCCATCATTATAAACGAGCTTTATTAATCATGAAGTATTAAAAATGTATTAATCCGTCATAATCGCAAATGTATGCTATGATTTCTTGTTTGAAAACTGTTTTGCTTAGCTTAAATTTAGTACAGGCTTTGGCCTAGTTGCTTGGTTTCAAATTCTAACTGCGTGATTCTTTTCTTCCTTGAATTAATTAAATATATTCTTGCTTGAAGTTGTATTTTTCCAGTAGAAACTGGCTGGTACACTTATCTCCAAGGTTTCGTGCTAGGCCGGTTACATCCCCTTTGATACAAGGTCAGTCTCTGCAGGTGCGGACAATGAAGGTACAGATAGTAAAATAATTGGCAAACCATGATACAATTTGTGTTCCAAGGTGCCAAGGACAGTGTATGCATAAATGGGCGCTAGTAAAAGACAATTTTTGATTGGACAATTTGAAGCCAACCTATGAACCCTCCAATGGAAGACCCTACAGAATTTGGAATGTTTCTTATTTAAACCCACCGGACAAAGAGAAGTCAGCCATTTTCCTCGATGCCAGTTTGAAGCCTGATGCCAGACTCCATTTTGGACGACACCCTGATGCCCTTTTCTCTATCTGAGAGAAGGAGACTTTAAGAATTCTCACCCTAGAGACTTTAACTTTGATTTGCCCTGCCTTGCCCATGCAGTAACTTTGCCCTATTCTCCTTGCCGTTGCAAGGAAGCTTGCCCTTAACTTTGCCCCTTTGAAATTTACCCCATGCTGATCAACCGGTACCTGAAGGACGAAGACTTTTCTTGAATGCTGATTGTATTTGGTAAATATGAAAGGATAAATGTATTATGCATTGTGTTTTTTTTTTTTCCTTTTAGGTACCAACTCCTATTTTGATAGGATCCTAGCTAGAACTTTTCCAAATTTGTGTTGACTAAATTCGTTTTGCATGAAGTCCCACATGCCAATGCTAATTAGAGGTTAGTCGAGGTATTCATTCAATGTATCATGAAGAATTGAAATCTTGTTATGCTGACCGAATGTATGCAATTAGTCAAATACAGTTAGTCACATTGGTGATTTGCATTGCTATAACAGAGTGTATCATTATTCAGATTTTACGTAGATTGCGTTTCTTCCGCCGTTATGGACAGCTAGTAATGTTCATATACATATATCAATTGGTTTTGAGACATATATATATTGTGCTAGCTTTGTTAATATAGGGAAATAAATTCACTAACTTTTAATAAACTGGTGTGGTTATTCATGACTGAAAGGTCATGGTGCGCCGAAATACCAACTGTTATTGATTTCTGATGTGTTATATTGATCTATTAAGTGAGTGCTGATAACCGATTACAACAGTTATTGATTATTGATCTGAGTGACTCGACTATTGAGGATGAGGAGAGCCCGACTCGGTTAAAAGATTCACCGACCTCCAACGTGTCCAGGTACAGGTCATTTATAAGGGCTGGACGCGTTATCAGGGGCCAGGGTCCCGGTTCTATTGCCCTAATCAGGGAAGTCCATCAAGGGATTGATTGTTCTCCCCTGGCTTTGGGCTGGTAGGGAGTCATGTTGGACCTGGCCCTTTTACAGGGTCATTCCCCAGACTTTTTGCTTTTGCCTCCTTATTTTTCTGACCTTTGTTGGCTGACGTTTTGACTCTGAGCACTTTTTCACTGCTAACCAGTGCTAAAGAGCATGTGCTCTCTCTTTCAAATTTGGTATGATTGGATTATACCTGATTGGCATATTTAATTTACCTATAAGTCCCTTGTAAAGTGGTATCCCTCTATCCAGGGCCTGTAAATTAAATGCTACTAGTGGGCCTGCAGCGCTGCTTGCGCCACCCCCTAAAGTAGCCTGTCAAACCTATCTAAGACCTGCTAGCGCAGAGCCTGTGTACGCAGTTTCCTGCCACAGGGACCTGGCTTCTAAATTTACTTGCCAGGCCCAGAACTCCCCTTTTTCTACATGTAAGTCACCCATAAGGTACGTCCTAGCTAGCCCTTTGGGCAGGGTGCCATGTATGTAGAAGGCAGGACATGTGCCATGTTGCGTGGCCTGACCTGGTAGTGACAAACAGCCTAACTTGGTGTCTCACTGCTGTGAGTGCTGCCCTCTCATAGGATTGCATTGGAAATGCCCTGCCTTATGTGTAAGGGGTATTGTCTGATTTATGAGGGGTAACCTAGGCATGTTTGGTATGGTTGTGTCAGTGGTAAGAAATGCTGCTTACTGGTGTAGGTGTATTTTTTATTACTATCACAGAAATGCCACTTCTAGAAAGTGCGCATTTATCTGTACTTATAACTTTGGTGTTTTGCAGCTTGTCTCCAATCAACGTCTGGGCAGACTGACAGTTGGGGCTTTGTGCATACTTCTCAGACAGCTTGAACACAGGAAAGGTGGAGGTGACACAGAGGTGCATCTACATATTGTAAAGCCTTCCTGGGCTGAGAGAAGGGAGAGGCGGGGCACTCCTGCATTTGTAAAGACTGTGCCCTGGCCTCACACAATAGGGTCGTTAACCCCCCACTGATGTTTGGAGTTTGTACTGAAAGATGAGAGGGGGCACTCCCAGAACCAGTTGTAACTGGCTGGAACCTCCTCTCCCTACCATTGGAAAACACTGTAAGGACTGACTATAAGTACAGGGGAATTTTCCCCACAATTTGAACATTCCTGGAACTTGAAACTACACAGAACGCTGACGAATGGACTCACCAGGAAACCTCCTTGGACTGCTCGTGTTGTGCTGACCTGTGACCTGCCTGGTCACTAGGAGGAACTGGCATCATCTGCACCCCTTGTGCTGGCCTGTAGCTGGGCCCCCCAGCCCTATGCACCTTCTTGTTTTGGTTTGCTTCAAGGGACAGGGTGCTGTGGCCCCTCACCCCTGCAAACCCTCTCTACAACTTTGCCCAGAGCTTGGTTCCAAAGTTGCTCTCTTTATTTACCAAGGAAAATCACTGCCGCTGCCCAGGCTGCAGGCCTGGCTCTAGCGCTGTGAGAAACGTGCTTATTTTGCCTCCTGGATCACCGCCGCAGCCGGGTTCACTGGTTACCTTGGAGCACGGGATTGCGCTCCTCTCTGTGCCCCCAGAGCACAGCAACAAAGGAATCGGAGCAAGGGTGCTCCTCGCGGCACCCCTGAGGCACCTCCCGCTTCCGGGAGCACCCCCAGGGCACCAGCCACCTTCCTTTTTAGAAGAAGCCTCCCGGTGGCTCGGGAGAGGCTTCCCTCACTCGCGCACCACATCGGGTGCAGGCGAGTGTTCCCTTGGCCCCCCGGAGGGGTCTGAGAGTTATCCCTTACAGGAGGCAGGACTCAGGGAAGGCGCAGGGAGCGCCCCTTCCCCGGTCTCTGCACCAGGAGCAGGACGCTCCTTTTTCTTTTACGGGGACACTTCGTGGCAGCACAAGTTGAGGAGGGAGACCTCGACGGAGGTCCCTTCCCCGTTTTTGGCCCCAACATTGGTTAGTGGGCAGCGCCTGGCCCCCACCCCATGGACAGGGTGTGCGAAGGCCGAGGATGGCCCCCACCCCGAACAGCGGCCCCCGGAGGGGCCTGTTTATGAGGAAAGGGTGCCAACCGCCCCTCTTCACCCCAAAACGTCGCGTGGCTCCCTGTTTTGCGTGCCAGAGCACTGGGGGCTCCCCACACTCACCTTTAGGCACTGGAAGTGTCTCTTCAGCCAGAAACAGGTACCTTCTAGGGAATCTAGGCTCTAGGAGCCTAGTACAGACTTTTAGTTGTTTAGATTTCCTACCTGTTGACTGTACCTACATATATGTGCTAATGTTCCTTTCTAGGCATGTCTAGCTGATATGTATGTATATGACTTGTGGTATATTCTCTAATGTTCCTTTTATGGGTATTTAGGAATTGTTCATGACAAGTGCATATACATTCTACTATAATTCCTGACTACTGCTTATGTTGCAGAATCCTGAGTACTTACGTGTTCTAATGTGACAACTGCATATTTCTGCAGAGTATTAGTAACTTGTGTAACATTCTGACAACTGCTAAGGTAGCAGGGTATTACTTACGTGTAATGTTGGTCTAATTATGTTTTGTGCAAAACAGATTATTTTTACATAGCTCAGTGTTGTGTTTACTTTGTGGTGTACATTTTGCGTCACGTGTGTAGTGTGTTGTGCAAACGCTTTACACATTGCCTCCAGGTTAAGCCGGACTGCTCGTGCCAAACTACCAAGGGGGTGAGCAGGGTTTATCTTGGACGTGTAACTCCCAAGCCCTGACTAGAGTGGGTAGGTTCTGCCTGGCTGAGGTGCATACCCTAGCCAACCAGAAACCCCATTTCTAACAGGGGGGTACAAGAAATATGCACTTATTTTAACCTTCACTGTTCTGGATTTCTGCAGTGTCAAACAAAAATACAGTGAACATTTAATTTCAGTGTCTTTTTTCCACCTAAACAATGTTTCCTAAAAGCCATAGAGACCCCAACAAGGGTCCATCTTCCCAAGAGCCTCTGGGCAAATGTGTAAATCTAGGTGTGCTTGAAGAAGATAATTGTTCCTTGAGCAACACTTGCAATGGCAAATTTTCCTGGAGCTTTCTTTAGATTGGTCTTTTTTCATTGAGAAACCTTTGTGGAGCTGCTCTCCTCCTCCTAGCAATATTGTGGATGATAGTCCAACATCAGCAACTCCCAGTCACTCGAAGCAGACAAAATTCTACCAGACTCTTATCCACTTGCAGGGCACCTACCTGTCTTGCAGGAGTCTATTGTATTCTTCAGGATCATTCCCAGCTAGAATTAGTCCACACAATTTCAAGAGTTTTCCCTTCCTTTATGTTGTCAAACAACTCCACCCTCATCTCTCTCCTTGAGAACATGGGGAAGCCAGTGTCACTGGCCCTAAAGTAAGAGTACACAGATGTCTATCTTTCCAAGTCCAGAATGGGTTGATCCACTTGCGAAAAAAGTTTGTCCATGCATTGTGTCGATCACATTTCACCTTCTATGGTTCCAGTCATCTCAAACTCTGTCTCCATACAGTCATTAAAAAGTGAAGACAGCAGTGTTCTAGAAGGAGGTGCCCCTACCCAATTCAGATATATCACATTGCCTTTCCACACCTACCATTTGCTGGGAACAGTTCACTGGCTGGCCCACCCCTTTAATATTATTCTGGAATTTTAGAAAAATGGCAGATTCAAGTAAGGATCTGGAAGGTGTCTTCTCTGACTTTTCTTTGGCCACTCAATGCTGGTTTGTTCCCTCACAGACAGCATAGGAAACCCTTGGTACCCTTGGTAGGACTGGAGCCCCGAGTACCACCCCATATCTCTTGGTCTCTGTGAGAAATAGATGCCTGGGCTTGCCCGGTAGGCAGTGAACTACCCTATGCAGATCCCCACCAATCTCATTCCTCTTTTAAGAGTTGGCTATTCCTCCCAAATATCCCTATTGTCTGGGGAGAGGCTTTGAACTGCAAACTGGCCAGCAGCATAATTAATTTGACTGAGTAGTCTAATTCAAAACAAAATTCTCATTTGTGCTGGCTCTAGAAAATATCACAAATCAAAAGGCATACAAAAATGTATATAGGAGAAAATGTTTTTTTTTTTTTTTACATTTGTTTGGGAAAAAGGAATGTGAAGAGAAACCACATCAGTGTTTGTGCTACATTCAGGCAATCCAAAGTTGTACTGGGTGCAGTGAATATTGTTAAGAACAACAATACCTAAACTTTGGTCAAGAGAAAGGGTGCATTTGCTTTCCCAATTGCATCATTAGGTCTAGCAGGTCACACCCAGTTTATTCTGGGTTTCATCTGAGACTTAGAAAACTGTGCAAATACCAGGCTGAGTTGGAAGCAGTCTTTCTTGCTTAGCCAGCACAT
Source organism: Pleurodeles waltl (assembly GCF_031143425.1). Lineage (NCBI taxonomy): Eukaryota > Metazoa > Chordata > Amphibia > Caudata > Salamandridae > Pleurodeles > Pleurodeles waltl. Next base: position 326,965,522 of record NC_090438.1, on the reverse strand, counting down.
ATGTGATCGTATGTAACTGGTGCAGGGGCTCATAGCCTAGCTGTGCAGCATGGGCGTTAGTGTAGAATGTGGGCAATGGTGGCTAAATAGTTTAGCACCATTGATGTAGCAGCTGCATACCACTAGATTGAACTTAATCATTCATGTTGCATTTGACTTCATTTGTAATACCTTTTGGGGCATAGTAGAACTAATAATACAGTTTGTGAGACATGTTGATGGACACGCATGGACAATGGACAAAAAGGTAGAAAGGATGGTAAAATACTGTGGTATGTGTGTGAATAGTGATGAGATACTAGACACTCATTCAGCCTATGCAGCCTGCACGGTTCCCATGAAACCTTAGGAGAAAGTTGCTATAGATGTTATGGGACCAATTCTACGCCCCCACCCGCCAACTCCGCTCTGCCAACCTCGCCCTCGTTCCCCACATCCAGCGCAAGATCTCCGGTGGCAGATCCTTCGCCTACCCTGCCGCCAAGACCTGGAACACCCTCCCGACCTCCCTGCGACAGACCCAGGACCTTCTCACCTTCAGGAGACTTCTTAAGACCTGGCTCTTCGACCAGTTGCAGCCCCCCCCCCCCTTTTTTCAGCGCCTTGAAACCCTAACGGGTACGTAGTGCGCTTTACAAATGTTGTGATTGATTGATTGAATGGATATTTTTGGTGTAACAAGATGAGATAACAACTTTTACAGCATTGTGGGTTTGGGAACACTAAGAGAAAGAGTAAATGAGAAACCGCATATAAAAATAATTTTGATGAGACGAGGAATCCGAGGTGTGTAAGTGCAAGTGAGACAGTGGGTACATACAAAATCACTTTGTTATGTACAGAAGGGTAATTCCTGCATTCCAAAACCCATGAATGCTATAGGACAAAACTGTGTGATAATAGAAGATGGCACTGTGTGGAATAAAAGTAGAGTTGTTGGTGGACTGCCATACTTGAAGGTAATTCAGGAGGTGAGGGACTGCAAGAGGATAGCTTGGAAAATAAAATGAATTGTACAGAAGCCAGAAAAAACTTGAAGATTGCATATGAATTTGTTTCATTGATATTTCTACTGGACTTCAAAGAATACACTTGTGAATATTGAAGATCCAGCTTAGTTGTGCTGCCACTTTGATCTTTCCTGTGGGCCAGGGTCAGGACAAATTGAGCAGACAAGTCCTGGTGACAGGCAGAATTTCTGCCATGAAACAAAGCAGCAGATGTTCGTACCCCATGTACTCAGAAGTTGTGAGAGAGATGGTGACTAGATGCTTTAGTAGTCTTTTGGTGCCAAAAGAGGTACGTTTGTATTTTAATCTTTGTCTCTAGCATGCAGTGGTTGTTTGGGCAGTGAATATTTTATTCTCAAGGAATCGGAGAGAAGACATATCTAATTTCTGCTACACTATAGGACTGGGCACTTCGACGTCCCAACCAACGAATAATGAATGATGTCTTCTTTTAAATTATTGATGTTTTTGATGTCTTCATGTACTTGTAATAACAAAATAAATCGCAAGAGATTTTAAAGCAAAGAAACTCTTCCATATAGTATATTCCTCAATATTTCTAATGCGGTGCTATGGTGTAATTGATAGCCTTCATGTGTTTTACGGAGCGAATCATTGTTAAATGACCTGGACCACGACAATTTAGAGGAAGTGGGCACATAATTCGAGTTACTGATTTTATTTGATAACCTTCAACCACAAACAAATCTAGACATATACAGTGCCAGATAAAATGGATTTGCCAGCAGAAAATGTATTGAATAGTATTTTCAATTAGCCTTTTCTGCAGTGATGCAGCCTGTGTCTTTGCTCAGTGGGTTATGATGCTTGCTGCTGAGTTCTTGGTGATGCTATTTCTGAAAAAAACATATAACCATGAATTTTGAATCACCTGATGTTTCCAGTAATTTTAACCTTTACATGTTTTTCAAAGATGTGTGGATGTGAGGTTCAAGGAAACGGAGAGGAGGCACTTTATATCAGCCCACGGCCTATATCAGCCCACGGCCTTTACAATCGTTTCTGCTTATTTACTTTCCGAATGACAAACGGTTTCAAAAACGTGTGTTTTAACTTGTACATAGTATACTGACTAATATCAAGGATGTAGTCAGCCTCCTTTCTCTATCAAGGTTTACTGTCCAGTGCAACCGTCTGCTTACTGCGGATATAGTAATGGAGTAGTCCAACGTTTGACGGGGAAGAAGAGGAAGTATGACGTAATGACCCGAAAAATTGTAGCTAAAACTTTAACCCTCTCAGGTATATTTCCTCTGAAGTGTTGTGCCCGCCTCTATATTGCCTGTTTTTCAGGCGTACAATGCTCTACAGCGTCCAGCTCCCCTACAAAGCCCTTCTAATTAATATTAAATAGGAAAAATGGACACTGCCATGAGAGACCGTCAATCATACAATTTAGAAATGTACAGTGCTTAGAAGCTGTAAGCCTACGACCACAGTGTGTGTACATGTTACATGATCAAAATTGTTGTGGTGTTCATTATGGTTTACAGATACGTCAAATCTAAGTATAAGAAATGAATACGCCTTAGTAGTATAAACCATATTTTTGCAGCTGAACGTTCACGCTCCTAATTAAACAATTTGAGTCTGTGTTTTTAGTGCTGGACGAGGAGCAGTACCTTTCCTTTCCTCTATTTTACAGACGTTTTGGCTATCAGAATATTAACTAAAAATTGAAACTAAAACAGTTTCATAATTAACAACATGCCCAGACATTCCTCCTACCGCGGGCACAAACCTATTTATTCATATGCATTTTAATCTGTTCTGCTGTTCGTTTATCCCTGTAATGTCACCCCAGTGACGTTACTGGGGCGTGGTATTTTGAACAGTGATCTGTAACCCGGGAGGGGGGTTTCCCCTCAAGGATAGGAATAATGGTAACATCCCGTCCCCATGTGGGGCCCACCTAATAAATGTTGGGGAAGGCAGGCTTCCGAGCTATAAACCGCATCACTGTCTCTTTACTAGAGAACTTCTTAGGCTTATCTCCGTCGTATCGTCAGTCCCATAGCCCGAGAGTACACGACATGACATAATCCCATATTAGCCCTAATTTTATTAAACGGATGTTTTCTCTAATGGATATTGTGGTATGGGCCTTCCCTGATAAATGATAACACACAGTTCGCTTACAGGTACAGGGAAAAACTGCATCAGTGCAGCCCGGTCTTTATTTATAGCTTCTGTCCGCGCTCCGCCCGGACGCGCTGGACAGGGTGGCTCTCCTTACAGATCTCTACATCCCTCCCATGTTTTGCTTCACACAGAAGGGACGTGTTTGCAGATACGGATAATCAACAACTAAACAACGGACCCCAAGACTGGAGTGTAAAAGAAAATGTAAAGAAGAGAGAAAAAAAGAAAAACAAACCAGAAAGTTTACTAATCGTGCAAATGTCACTCTGGCACAAACCCAACCATCTGTCCGTAACCATCTCAGTTCTCCAGATCTCAGAAAACGTCCTCCTGTATCCAACACCTGTCCACCGGGATCCAGCCTATGAATGGTGACACTGGACTACAGTTCAGGATTAATCAGCTTTACAGACAAAATCTCTCAGCTGACTGTTGGGTGCTGGATTGGGACGTAAACAATACTTAGTGCTTCTAACGAGCAATCCTCCCCGTCCAGGATCTCCATCCGGCATGTCCATCACAGTAGGTACCGGCCCTGGAACACTCACCGCTTCTTCATTTCTGCTCAACGAGACACCAGTCGCGCCCTCCACATCTTCTTCTTCTTCAGAGAGAACCAGACTTCCCGCTTTGCGGAAATGTGCCATGTTCCTCGTGACCCTTTGTCTACCTCGGGCGGGCGTTATCATTGTACCACGAATGCCAATGACTTCCCAGACCTCAGGTTCAAATGGTGTTCTGAACTTTCCTCCTGCCCGACGATTTTTCACTACCACCCAGTCACCTTCCTGAAACTCTCGATGCTTTGTTCGCTGTTTTTCATTGGCTTTCTGATTACTAACTTCTCGACGCCTCTGAGTAGCTTTCATGTCTAATGCAGGTGGCTTCCAGTGAGGACCAGCCGAACTCGTGGCGAGACATTGAACATCAAAGCTGCTGGAGCACATCCAGTGGTGCTATGGGGTGTCTGGCGATATGCACTCAGAAACTGTTGCAGACATTGCTCCCCCTCTTCTCTTTGTTCCACCCCCATCCTCAGGGCTCGATTCAAAGTCCGCATGAATCTTTCAACATCGCCATTTGCCTGAGGCCAGTATGGCATGATCTTGTGGTGGCGTATGGCCAACCCATCAAGGAAAGAGCGAAATTCTTGTCCCTGAAACGGTGGCCCATTGTCTGTTCTGACCTCATTCGGGAGCCCAAATAACGCAAATGTATTTTGAAGCACTGGCCGCACATTTTCAAACACAGTACAGGATGTGACTTTGACCACAGGAAATTTGGTATAGGAGTCTATCAGGACAACTGTCAGCCGCCCATCAGGAAATATCTCCCAAAAACCATGCTTACTTTTGCCCATGGCTTTAGACTAGCAGGTTTAGTAATGATTGGGCAGCTGGGCGGTTCCACAGCAGTGATAATACAGGAAAGACACTTTCCCACCATTTCATCAACTTGGCAGTCCATGCTAGGGAACCACACCTTGGCACGCAATCGAGCCTTTGTTTTTGCAGCACCTTGGTGCCCCTGGTGTGCTAACTCTATCACTCTAGTCCACAAGCATTGAGAGAGTACGATCCTTCTTCCCCTCAGGACCAGTCCTTTGCTGTCAGTAGATAGCTCATCACGCACCTTCCACATTCCTTGCATCGCCACTTTGTTTTCCGGATTAGATATCTTTGACTTTTCTAGGAAGTGCTTCCATTTCCTGTGAGCTAATGCCTCCTTGATCTGTTTCAGTACCTCATCTTCCTTAGTGGCATTTATGATATCCGCTACGAGAAGAGCATTGGGACATGCAGATTGTACAACCATGCTAACAAAAACTTCTGTGCTCTCTTCATCGTGTTGTTGATAGGCATCAAGTGTTTTCGGGGACGGGTGACGAGATAAGTAATCCGCCGGGTTGTTTACCCCTGGTCGATAAACGACAGTGAACTAGTAAGGTTGAAGCAGGACAGTCCACCGTACAATCCGAGGAGGTGCCAAACGTGGGCTTCCTGAAAATAGTGACACCAAAGGTATATGATCGGTCACCACCTGGAATTCATGCCCGTAGAGATATAAGTGAAAGTGCTTGCAGGCCCATCGGATTGCCAAGGCTTCCCGCTGGATCTGAGCGTACCGTGTTTCAACTGCTGGCAGCGCCCTGCTGGCATATGCAACCGGAACCCACTCCTGATGCCTTTGTTCCTGGAGAAGGACAGCTCCCAGCCCCACAGGGCTCACATCCACCACTACTTCCGTCTGCTTGAGAGCGTTAAAGTAGGCCATGGTTTACTTGTCCAGCAACGCTGCCTTAATGTCCTCAAATGCCTTGCTAGAGGCCGGGGTCCATTCCCAGCTATGTTGTCCTTTAGTGAGTTGCCGAAGAGGCTCCGCCATCGTGGCAAGCTGAGGTATGAATCTTCCACAATACGTTGCCATTCCCAAAAAACTCCGTACCTCCGTGAGACTTTGTGGAATTGGGGCTTGACGAATGGACTTGGCCTTGCGTGGATCTACTTGTAAACCATCTTTCGAAAAGATGTAACCAAAAAATTCTACATATGTTTGATAGAATGCACACTTCTTCTTGTGAAGCATCAGCCCCGCTTCCGACAGTCTTTGCAACGTAGCTCTCAGATGGCGATGGTGCTCATCTCTTGTCTTGGAATGTATTAAGATGTCGTCACTTAAGTTGATCAGCCCCGGCAGCCCTGACAAAGTCTCTCTGATAGCATTCTGGAACACCTCGGCCACAGAGGATACTCCAAAACTTAACCTCCGGTATCGTCGGAGTCCCACATGTGTTGAGAAAGTGGTGATGTTTCTGCTATCGGGGTCCAGCTCCAGCTGGTGGTAGCCAGCGTTGAGATATAGTTTTGAAAAGCACTTTGCCCTGTTCAAGTCTGCTATAATGTCATCCATAGTGGGCGTTATGTGCCTCTCCCTCCGGATGGCTTTATTGGGTATACGCATGTCAACACAGAGGCGAATTGCCCCGGGCTGCTTGGGCTTCGAAGCTATCACCAAAGGCAAAACCCACGGCGTCGGCCCATCTACCTTTTCTATGACTCCCTGCTTCTCGAGCAGCTGCAGCTCCTTTTCCACTGCTGGTCGCAGGTGAAACGGCACACGGCGATGTCTCAGAGCGATCAGAGTAACACTTGGGTCTATGTGGAGTCTAATGTGTTTCCCTTTCAGCCGTCCCAACCCCTCAAAAAGTTGTGGAAATTCACTGATAAGGCGTTCTACATGCGAGTCATATACTTGGCGGGCAAAAAAACCCAACTCCAAATCTTCTGCAGTATGGCATCCCAACAGGGTGCCTCGATCTCCTTTTACCACATAAAACCTTGCTTGTGTCGAACGTTCTCCGCTGGTTACTGACCACCACCGTGCCTTTCAGAGGAAGGGGCTCCCGTCCTCCATAGTTGTATATCTTGGTGGCTGTTGGTGTGAGGGACGGTGTAGGAGTTAACTGTTGGAATAGGGTCTCATCCATTACATTGACTGACGCCCCTGTGTCAATAAGTACTGAGGCTAGCGTGCCGTTGACTTGTACGTTACTCATGGGAGGGGGACGCTTCTTTTGTTGCCTCCCTACCGGTGAATGAGATCACAAAAATGTCCTCCTCCTCGTCTTCCTCAAAGACAGGTGTTCCAGATGGTGCATTCTCCCTCAACTCTTCATTCTCTTTAGTTACACTCCTCCCCTTGACATCCTTTCCCTTTTGGTCTCCTTGCTTGTTCCTTCTGGACCTACACACCTTTGCGAAATGATTTCCTTTGCCGCAGTGATTGCAAGATTTTCTCTTTGCCGGGCACCCCATTTTTGACTTGTGCTCATACCTGCAGCTCCCACAAACACGTTCACCGGGTCTAAAGGGGTTTTGTCTGCGCCCTGGTGTTTGGCATGCCTGAATGGCGTCTACTTGTTCTTCTTTTACCTGGACTGGACGTGTGGATGAAGCTGCTGCCAACAATTGTCCTCGCACTGCCGCCATGGCAGCTGACTGTTGGGTGCTGGATTGGGACGTAAACAATACTTAGTGCTTCTAACGAGCAATCCTCCCCGTCCAGGATCACCATCCGGCATGTCCATCACAGTAGGTACCGGCCCTGGAACACTCACCGCTTCTTCATTTCTGCTCAACGAGACACCAGTCGCACCCTCCACATCTCCTCCTTCTTCAGAGAGAGCCAGACTTCCCGCTTTACGGAAATGTGCCACGTTCCTCGTGACCCTTTGTCTACCTCGGGCGGGCGTTATCATTGTACCACGAATGCCAATGACTTCCCAGACCTCCGGTTCAAATGGTGTTCTGAACTTTCCTCCTGCCCGACGATTTTTCACTACCACCCAGTCACCTTCCTGAAACTCTCGATGCTTTGTTCGCTGTTTTTCATTGGCTTTCTGATTACTAACTTCTCGACGCCTCTGAGTAGCTTTCATGTCTAATGCAGGTGGCTTCCAGTGAGGACCAGCCGAACTTGTGGCGAGACATTGAACATCAAAGCTGCTGGAGCACATCCAGTGGTGCTATGGGGTGTCTGGCGATATGCACTCAGAAACTGTTGCAGACATTGCTCCCCCTCTTCTCTTTGTTCCACCCCTATCCTCAGGGCTCGATTCAAAGTCCGCATGAATCTTTCAACATCGCCATTTGCCTGAGGCCAGTATGGCATGATCTTGTGGTGGCGTATGGCCAACCCATCAAGGAAAGAGCGAAATTCTTGTCCCTGAAACGGTGGCCCATTGTCTGTTCTGACCTCATCCGGGAGCCCAAATAACGCAAATGTATTTTGAAGCACTGGCCGCACATTTTCAAACACAGTACAGGATGTGACTTTGACCACAGGAAATTTGGTATAGGAGTCTATCAGGACAACTGTCAGCCGCCCATCAGGAAATATCTCCCAAAAACCATGCTTACTTTTGCCCATGGCTTTAGACTAGCAGGTTTAGTAATGATTGGGCAGCTGGGCGGTTCCACAGCAGTGATAATACAGGAGTGACACTTTCCCACCATTTAATCAACTTGGCAGTCCATGCTAGGGAACCACACCTTGGCACGCAATCGAGCCTTTGTTTTTGCAGCACCTTGGTGCCCCTGGTGTGCTAACTCTATCACTCTAGTCCACAAGCATTGAGAGAGTACGATCCTTCTTCCCCTCAGGACCAGTCCTTTGCTGTCAGTAGATAGCTCATCACGCACCTTCCACATTCCTTGCATCGCCACTTTGTTTTCCGGATTAGATATCTTTGACTTTTCTAGGAAGTGCTTCCATTTCCTGTGAGCTAACGCCTCCTTGATCTGTTTCAGTACCTCATCTCCCTTAGTGGCATTTACGATAGCCGCTACGAGAAGAGCATTGGGACATGCAGATTGTACAACCATGCTAACAAAAACTTCTGTGCTCTCTTCATCGTGTTGTTGATAGGCATCAAGTGTTTTCGGGGACGGGTGACGAGATACGTAATCCGCCGGGTTGTTTACCCCTGGTCGATAAACGACAGTGAACTGGTAAGGTTGAAGCAGGACAGTCCACCGTACAATCCGAGGAGGTGCCAAACGTGGGCTTCCTGCAAATAGTGACACCAAAGGTATATGATCGGTCACCACCTGGAATTCATGCCTGTAGAGATATAAGTGAAAGTGCTTGCAGGCCCATCGGATTGCCAAGGCTTCCCGCTGGATCTGAGCGTACCGTGTTTCAACTGCCGACAGTGCCCTGCTGGCATATGCAACCGGAACCCACTCCTGATGCCTTTGTTCCTGGAGAAGGACAGCTCCCAGCCCCACAGGGCTCACATCCACCACTACTTCCGTCCGCTTGAGAGCGTTAAAGTAGGCCATGGTTTACTTGTCCAGCAACGCTGCCTTAATGTCCTCAAATGCCTTGCTAGAGGCCGGGGTCCATTCCCAGCTATGTTGTCCTTTAGTGAGTTGTCGAAGAGGCTCCGCCATCGTGGCAAGCTGAGGTATGAATCTTCCACAATACGTTGCCATTCCCAAAAAACTCCGTACCTCCGTGAGACTTTGTGGAATTGGGGCTTGACGGATGGACTTGGCCTTGCGTGGATCTACTTGTAAACCATCTTTCGAAAAGATGTAAGCAAAAAATTCTACATATGTTTGATAGAGTGCACACTTCTTCTTGTGAAGCATCAGCCCCGCTTCCGACAGTCTTTGCAACGTAGCTCTCAGATTGCGATGGTGCTCATCTCTTGTCTTGGAATGTATTAAGATGTCGTCACTTAAGTTGATCAGCCCCGGCAGCCCTGACAAAGTCTCTCTGATAGCATTCTGGAACACCTCGGCCACAGAGGATACTCCAAAACTTAACCTCCGGTATCGTCGGAGTCCCACATGTGTTGAGAAAGTGGTGATGTTTCTGCTATCGGGGTCCAGCTCCAGCTGGTGGTAGCCAGCGTTGAGATCTAGTTTTGAAAAGCACTTTGCCCTGTTCAAATCTGCTATAATGTCATCCATAGTGGGCGTTATGTGCCTCTCCCTCCGGATGGCTTTATTGGGTATACGCATGTCAACACAGAGGCGAATTGCCCCGGGCTGCTTGGGCTTCAAAGCTATCACCAAAGGCAAAACCCACGGCGTCGGCCCATCTACCTTTTCTATGACTCCCTGCTTCTCGAGCAGCTGCAGCTCCTTTTCCACTGCTGGTTGCAGGTGAAACGGCACACGTCGATGTCTCAGAGCGATCGGAGTAACACTTGGGTCTATGTGGAGTCTAATGCGTTTCCCTTTCAGCCGTCCCAACCCCTCAAAAAGTTGTGGAAATTCACTGATAAGGCGTTCTACATGCGAGTCATATACTTGGCGGGCAAAAAAACCCAACTCCAAATCTTCTGCAGTATGGCATCCCAACAGGGTGCCTTGATCTCCTTTTACCACATAAAACCTTGCTTGTGTCGAACGTTCTCCGCTGGTTACTGACCACCACCGGTCCTTTCAGAGGAAGGGGCTCCCGTCCTCCATAGTTGTATATCTTGGTGGCTGTTGGTGTGAGGGACGGTGTAGGAGTTAACTGTTGCAATAGGGTCTCATCCATTACATTGACCGACGCCCCTGTGTCAATAAGTACTGAGGCTAGTGTGCCGTTGACTTGTACGTTACTCATGGGAGGGAGACGCTTCTTTTGTTGCATCCCTACCGGTGAATGAGATCACAAAAATGTCCTCCTCCTCGTCTTCCTCAAAGACAGGTGTTCCAGATGGTGCATTCTCCCTCAACTCTTCATTCTCTTTAGTTACACTCCTCACCTTGACATCCTTTCCCTTTTGGTCTCCTTGCTTGTTCCTTCTGGACCTACACACCTTTGCGAAATGATTTCCTTTGCCGCAGTGATTGCAAGATTTTCCCTTTGCCGGGCACCCCATTTTTGACTTGTGCTCATACCTGCAGCTCCCACAAACACGTTCACCGGGTCTAAAGGGGTTTTGTCCGCGCCCTGGTGTTTGGCATGCCTGAATGGCGTCTACTTGTTCTTCTTTTACCTCGACTGGACGTGTGGATGAAGCTGCTGCCAACAATTGTCCTCGCACTGCCGCCATGGCATCTGCCTGGACAGCTGATAGTTCATGCGAGCGACCAGGATCAGAATTTCGTCGAGGGAGATACCTTGCTGGCGTAAAATGAGTTTTCTTAGAGTATTAGACCAGCACCCCTGGATAATCTGGGCTCTGATTTCTTCCTGCTGGTTGAGTCCTACGCACAAGCTTGCTAGCTTTCTCAGTCTCGCGTAGAACATGTCCATTGACTCAACCTCTGTTTGTTGCGCCTGTCGAAGTTTGAATCGCTCATAGTCTGAGTTCAGTTGGGGGTCAAAGTGCTTATTGAGAACTATTACAACCGCATCAAAATCAGATTTATCGCCGGTGTCTGGGAGTGAATCAAACAACTCTTGCAACTCATCTCTGCCCATCAGTAACATGAGTGACCTGCGCACCGCCCCATCCATATCCCTTGTAGCGCAGAAATAGTTGTCTAGGTGATTTAACCATAGGCACCATCCTGGCGCCGCTGTGGCCGGATCAATAAGTTGGCTGAACGGGGGTAGCGATGTGACTGAGGAGTGAACACTGTTGTTTGGATGCGCGGGGGCTGTGGATTCTCTTGTGGTGGCGCACTCATGTTGTCCCTCTCTGTATGCCCTATCTGGTTGGCTGCAGCTCTTGTGTTGATCTATATATTGATGTCTCTCTTTTTTTTCTGTTTATTCTTTCCCCTTCTTTTCTGGACACGCCTGGGTCATTATTATATATATATATATATATATTTTTCTTCAGTCCACCTTCTTTTTTTTTCTGTAATATTGCCTTTTTTCTTATAAGCTGTGGTCCTTCCTTTCTGGGCACCCCTCTGCACCTTCTTTTTTTTTTTTCTTGTGATATTGCCTTCTTTTTTTTTCCTCTATAGTCTGTAGCCCTTTCTTTCTGGGCACCCCTCTGCGTGTCAATTTTATTTTTTCTTCTTTATTTTATTTTTTTCCCGTGGAGGGACACACCCCTCCACTGCAGTTCACCTTGCTCCCAGGGCCTCTGCCAGCTGGGAGCGCGAGCGGTGCTTCCTGTTGCCGTTGCTTGGCAACATTAACCCTCAGGCACTCGCCTCCTGCCGTGTGGTGCTTTTCTACCAGGGCGCGCGCAGGGCGAGGCTCATGGGGCGGGGCTCACCTTTCTGGCCCAAAGGGCCTTTCTCTCCGCACAGCACGCCGGCTGGGAAGAAACCGCCACCAACGGCCGGAACACCTCGCCTTCCTCGTCAGAAAGACCGCCGCCACCGGACCGGACACCTCCAGGCCAGCGCTCACACCCTGGGATGCAGTGCGGCCCTCCTGCATGAGGTTAGATGGTGGCGCTTCCTTCGGCTGTGCTGCCACCACTCCCCTCTTTGTCGTGGGGGGGGGGGGGGAAGAAGCACTCTTCCAGTACTTTATTCGGCACAGCACGCGCAATGAAGATGGCTGCACCCACCGCTTGTGTGGTGTCGTTTTTTTTTTGTTTTCCTCTTGCCGCCTTGCAGCTTCTTTCAGTGCGCTGATGGCCCATGCGGGTGACCGTGATCCCGCTCATCGCCAATGTGGTATGGGCCTTCCCTGATAAGTGATAACACACACACACAATTTGCTTGCGGGTACAGGGGAAAATTGCGTTAGTGCAGCCCCGTCTTTATTTATAGCTTCTGTCCGCGCTCCGCCCGGACGCGCTGGACAGGATACAAAGTATAGGAGAGGCTGGGTGGCTCTCCTGACAGATCTCTACAGATATGTAGTTGCATACTGTTTTAGAGACTAACAGAGGGTGGCCTTTTTTCAAATGAAGTTTGGGTATATTTTTTATACATCACTTTGCAAAGAGTTAAAGCATACTTTTAATATCAACCTGCATTTAGGATGTTGCTCTTTCACAGTTTCTAAAAATTATAGTAAAAGGCAAAAACTGCACAATAGTCGGTTGAGTAATCCTAATTTATGAAATGTTTTGAAGTCTATTAAAATTCGACAGTATAAGTTCAGTTATTTTCCTTTTTAGAAAGTTATTTTCTGTGTCTTTATTTTCCAATGACTGAAAAGAGTCTAAGTGGAACACTAAGTGGCTCGTACGTACTTAGTGTTAGCAGATGTGTAGAGCAATGAACAGGCCATCGGAAACTCTTCTGTCATGCAGAATACTTTTCTGCATGCAGCTAAAGTTGGGGAATTGGCAGATGGCTGAAATCCAGCACCTCTGTTTAGGGTCGTGTGCAAAGCGATCCTCCCTTGTGTAATCTCTCTGTGTGCTTTCAACGACGCCCATGTCAAGCCCATCCGTTTGTTTGGTTCGCAGGCTTGCCTTTTAAAATTAACTTGATTTCATTAGTGGAAGGCATGCATACGTCATGTCTCTTCCTGTGTTTAGCCCGCCTCGAGCGCACCAGCGAACTACTGGAAACATACCTGGCTCCATGTTTTTAGTATGGTTTCTGCACTATTGTTTTCTCTTTATTTCATAGGCAGCGCCATCTCGCTGGTCAGTAGTTATGCGCTTTGCATGACATCGACTCTGTTACATGGATAATTGCACTTTTGCTGTTACATGGATAATTGCACTTTTGCCCATAGATTTCACTGCAAGCGGACTTCTGTTTCCTTTTGTGTGTTTGCTTTGCGCTCCTGGTGGCCGTCGGCTCACTTATGTGAAACTGTTTTACTTTTCAGTTTAAGTGGCAAGTGAAGTCTGGTTCCGAGTTTACAATCCTAATAGCTTTAACCCGAGTAAACGCAAGACCCATTGCATTGCAAATGTTTGTGAAATAGATTCTATCTGAATCCCATTGTTTTATAAGGCCCTAGTCTGCTGAGTAAAAACTAAACAAATGAAGATGTTTTCCTTTCGGTGGGGATGGTACCTCAGGAAGTGCCGTACTCAGTTCAGAAGTCCTTTTTCTCGCTGAGGAGGAAGTGGTTTAAGACATGTTCTTCAGGGAAGAGTTATAAACAGAAAATGTTTGAGCTTTATTCACACGCAAATGAAATGAACATATCAGACCGAGGACCCAGCACGAAGGGTTGTATGTCACCACCTAAACGGAGTCCATATACCGCTACATAGAATCTTCCACATTGAAATCAGCCCCTCTGAGATTACCACTCCTGAGATTACCACTTCTGTGATTACTACCTCTGAGATTGCCAGAGCAAAGATTACATCTGCTGAGATTACCACCTTTGAAATTACCATTGCAACGATTACCACTGCTGAGATTACCACTACTGTGATTACTATCTCCGAGATTACCACTGCAGGGATTACCATTGCTGATTTACCACTACCAGTTTGGTCTGGTCTGATCATCACTTAATTTCATTTATGCTCCCCGTTCTCTCTGTCCCTACTCACCAACTGCCTACAAAGCTGAACTATCATCAGTGGTCAAAATTGAAACGCAGGAAATGGTCGGCCACCTTACAACTCTCTCGCCCTACCTTTCCCATCTACGAGCTGTGCTCAGCAGAGAAATTCAATAAGTGAATTTCCATCTCCCTGGACACCATACTGCTGACCAAGACTGTTTTTCGAAGTACTGGTTGAAAGAAGTTACCATGGTTCACTCCCCAACTTCAACAGTTAAAATAGAAGTGTAAGTAGCTGAAAGAAAGTGGAGGAGGAATTATGAGATCTCTCCAAGCTCGAACATAGGAATGCGATTAGATCTTTCCATGCGGAAATTAAATCGGCGCAGGCAGCCTTTTATGCTTCCAGAATAGAACAGTCCTCCAGTACCCCTAAAGAGATCTTTCTAATTCTTAAAGAAATGATCCAGGATCTGCCTTCGAATAACTTAACAGAAGCCTCTAAGGAACACAGTAACAACCTGGTGTGCTTCTTTCAAAAGAAAATTCTTGATATTCATATAACCTTCTCTCATAATTCCTCTCAAGAGGCAGATCTGCTAGCCCAGGACAAATCTCAGCTTCCCAGTGCTGTACTGTTTTTCAGCTACTGACTGAAGACTTGGTAACAAACTACCTATGCACTATAAAATCTGGATCTCCTCTAGTTCCCACTCCCCCGTATATTTTAGCTTTGAGCTCTGATATCATAGTACCTGTATCAACTGATATTTTAAACGACTCCCTGACATCTGGCCATATACTGCAATGCTGAAAGCATGCAGTTGTTAAACCTCTATTAAAAAAAAAAAAAAAAAACAGGCTCGAAGCAACCCTTCTTAGTAATTTCAGACCAATTGCTCTTCTTCCCATAGCATTTAAAATAATCAAAAAACATGTCAATAGTCAATTTAAGGGCTTTCTTGAAAATCATAAGCTTCTCCATCCCACTCAAATGGGCTTCAGACCACAACACAATACCAAAATGGCCCTCTTAGCTGTCACAGAAGACACCTGACAACAATTAGATGCAGGTGGGTAGGCAGCTATCATCTTATTAGACCTAAGCGCTGCATTTGATACTGTGGATTACAATATACTACTTCAAAGAATATCAGTTGTAGGAATTGAAGGGACCACTTTCAACTGGCTCTCCTCTTTTCTAAGAGATAGGACCTTACAAGTTCTTGACCGTTCATTCTTTTCTACCAGATTCCCCCTCACTTGTGGCATTCCGCTGGGCTCTTCTTAGGGTCCCACCCTTTTCAATATTTATATGTCCCCTCTAGCCAAGATTGTGGAATCTTACGGTCTATCCTTAGTATCTTATGCTGATGACCCTCAGCTGGTCTTCTCTTTCGCTACCAATGCCAACTTTGAACAGGCTAAATCTACCTTCTTGTCTTCTGGATGTGGCCAGATGGATGGCTGACTGCAAACTCAAACTTAACGACGAGAAATCAGAGGTAATGATGGTTGGGAACTTCTCTCTTCCCAAGTCCTCTGCCCCTATTTAGGAAGGATTAAAAGATCTCCCTCTGCCTAAAGAGAACATAAAAAGCTTAGGTTTCTAGCTGGACCCCCGTTTCTCCATGTAATGCCACTCCCAAAAACTTGCAGCTACCTGTTTCAGCTTGTTAAGACCTATCAGGAACATTTTCAAAGTTCTTCCATTTTTGGCCAAAAAACTCACCATTCATGCCCTTATATTGTCATGCTTAGATTATGGAAATGCTCTATTCCTGAGTTCCCCCCACTACGTACTAAAGAGATTGCAGGTTGTGCAGAATGCAGCTGCTCGTTTACTCATGAACATGCCCAGACATCTCTGCCAAATCAGCGCTAGCTTCGCCCCACTGGCTCCCCATCGATCAACGTATTCATTTTAAAGCCATGTGTACGGTACACAAAGCCCTTCATAATAAGGGTCAGGCCTTTCTTAGGCGAATCATAACATTTTATATCCCTCAGCGATCGCTCAGATCATCTTCCGCCTCGCTAATTAACACCCCTCATGTTAAGAAATCATTATGGGGAAGCAGATTCTTTGCCTTCAAAGTGGCCAATCTCTGGAACTCTCTCCCTCTGGAACTTCATCAAGACAACTTAGAACCCTCCTTTCGCAGGAAATTGAAGACATTATTCTCAGTAGAGGCTTTTCCTAATTCATTGTCCCCCCTTTAGCGCTGGGAAGCCTTCGTGTAGCCATGCACTTTATAAATGCAGTAAACTAAACGAGTGTGATTAATACCTCTGAGAGTACCACTGCAAGAATTACCGCTGCTGTGATTACTATCTCTGAGATTACCCTTTCAGGGATTACCACTGCAGAGACTACCTCTACTGTGATTACTAACTCTGAGATTACCACTGCAGGGATTACCATTGCAGGGATTACCACTGCTGAATTACCACTAATGTGATTACTACCTCTGAGATTACCAGTGCAAACATTACCTCTGCTGAGATTGCCACCTTTGAAATTAGTATTGCAGCAGTTACCACTACTGAGATTACCACTACTGTGATTACTATCTCTGAGATTACCCCTGCAGGGATTATCATTGCTGATTTACCACTATTGTGATTAATACCTATGAGAGTACCACTGCAGGGATTACCATTGCAGGAATTACCATTGCTGAATTACTACTATTGTGAATAATAGCTATGAAAGTACCACTGCAGGAATTCCCACTGCTGTGATTACTACCTCTGATATTACCCCTGCAAGGATTACCACTGCTGAGATTACCTCTACTGTGATTACTATCTCTGAGATTACCCGTGCAGGGATTATCATTGCTGATTTACCACTATTGTGATTAATACCTATGAGAGTACCACTGCAGGGATTACCACTGCTGAGATTCACTGCTGTCATTACTACCTCTGAGATTACCCCTGCAGGGATTATCACTGAAGAGATTACCTCTCCTGTGATTACTATCTCTGATATTACCATTGCAGGGATTACCACTGCTGTGATTGCCACTGGTGTCATTACTACCTCTGAGATTACCCCTGCAGGGATTACCATGCAGAGATTACATCTACTGTGAGTACTACCTCTGAGATTACCACTTCAGGGATTACCACTGCTGAGATTACACTACTGGGATTACTACCTCTGAGATTACCACTTCAGAAATTACCAATGCTGAGATTACCACTGATGTGATTACTACCACTGAGATTACCACTACTGATATTGCCAATGCTGGGATTACTACCTCTGAGATTACCACTGCAGGGATTTCCACTGCTGATATTACCAATATTGATATTACCTCTACTGTGATTACTACCTCCGAGATGACCACTGCAGGGATGACCACTGCTGTGATTACCACTACTGTGATTACCACTGAAGAGATTACCACTGTAGGGATTACCACTGTTGATATTACCACTTCTGAGATTACCACTACATTGAGTAAAATAGATTCAAGAGATCCTACACCTTGAAATGAAACCTTACTGTCTGACTATCCACCACCCTACCTTTATGGCATACAGTTCCCTCTCCTAAACCCAGTGGTTACATTGCGCTGGGGCGGGCAGTGGGCCCACCACTATATATTTTGGAGAACCAGGGCTCTTCCACTCTCTCCCATGGTGGTCCTATTGGTCTTTACAATGCATTGGCCTTCCATGTCCATTAGTCCCACCCAGGCATAGACATGACTGTAGTTTTCTCAGGTGGCAGGGACACCAAGCACTTCATTTTCTTGCATCCATTCTTATGCTAAACCATTCTGTGCCCAGGCAAAGACACTTTCATTTTAATAAAATAGTGTTTTGTACCTTGTAACAAGTCCAGCATTTCAGGATTTTTATTGAGTATTTCCCTGTTCTTTGCCATGTACACAGGCATGCTATCAGTTTTAGGTAGACCAGCCCAATTGATATTATAGTAGATGCTGCTTTGTTTCACTCTGCCTTTTTTTTCCGATAAAACACAAAAAATGTGTTCCCATGACATCGATCCTGTTACATGGATTTTGGCACTTTTGCGGTTCTATGGATAATTGCTCTTGCCGGTAAGTTTCACTGCGAGCGGACTTCTGTTTCCTTTTGTGTGTTTGCTTTGCATTCATGGTGGTTGTCGGCTTGCTTATGTGGAACTTTTCAGTTTATCTGGTAAGAAAAGTCCAGTTAGGAGTTTACAACGCTAATAGCTTTAACTCGCAGTAAACACGAGACCTATTGTATTGCAAATGCTTGTTTTCAATGGCTGACATAAACATCTTTCACTGTGGTTGTGATACTTTCCTCAATCGAAGTAACATTGTGTGCTGATAAAGCACTGATTAACGTATGCCCTGCTTTGCACATTGCTGGAGAGTCATGTAATGACAGTGTATGAAACCAAGGAAGGTGAAATTTCCCACCCAAATTCCTGATAACATCATAGTCCCCAGAGATTTATGATTTTTATGAAGTTTTTATAGTCAAACATGTTTGGTTATTAAACATGTGTGGTATTTTACCTTTTGCGCAGTCTTTTGCAGAAAGATGTGATGCTTTACATTAGAACCGCTATTCAAGAGAAATATACATTAAAGCAGATTTCAGACCGGGAGCTAAAATGTACTAATGCATGTTTTGACCCCCGAATCTACACTGCTGTTTGCTTAGTGCCTAATGCTTCTGCTAGCGCGCCTTGTCCTTAGTAAGTAAACTTACAAGGGGACGTGTATAGGTCGATGAATTTTTTGGATCACATAGGGTATTCTAGCCAAGCCGTGTCAGTGGAAAACATCACCAACTATTCCAAACAACATTAAACTCCAAAAACGAGTCTACTAAGAATTTCCATTCACTCAGAAAAAGGTTTAGTTTGTTTTATTCCCTATTAGTTACAATTCTAATCAAAAACTTTTATTCAACGAATCCATGATTAATCAATTTTTATTAGCAACATGAGCAAAAATTCTTCACAATGATATTAAGGAGCGAAGACAACATCAATCTAAAATCGGCAATTTTTATACCATTGATAAATTCAGCAATGCAAGTCAGTCAGTCAAAGTCAAGTCAACAATAGTCACCCTGGTCCGCCTATCTAACTCTGATTAGCATCAGCATTTGGGTCTTCATGCGAAAAACAATTTTAGTCAAAAATCATTAATTTGGAAAAATATATCTAAGAGAGAAAACATGTTATTACAGCGCAGTTGGTACCTAGAAAGGAAAAGCACACATCTGTCAAGTTATAGCTACCTATCCAAGATAGATTAGCAACGAGTCCATCTTCGTCTCCAGCTCATCAGTCATCAGCAAGGCTCGGGCTCACAGGAAGCAAGCCCAAGTTTCAGCACTTCGGACAGCGTCTCCCGACATCATCAACTTTCGCCTCTCCGTTCTGATTTTTCCTCTCATGTCATGACTTTTTATTAGGGTCTCTCAGTCCGGCCCACAATTTGCCAATTGGTCAACCTTATCAGGGGTTATGACTCTAACCTATAGTTTTTGTTTACCACTTGTCTACGTTATTTTGAGAGTCAAGTTCCATTAACATGATTGGTTCTTCTGTCGATGAGAACATCATCTGGCCCTTCAGGTAAGGAAATTGTTGCCCCTAGCTCTTAGTCAGGAGCTCCATTGTTCGAGTCCTGGGAAAGTACATTTAGCCTACTCTACACAGAATTGTATCAATTTGTTCTGATCGTCTCCTGTCTGCTGGTGAGTTTGCAGATTTCTCTAGCAGAGCTAGTCTCTGAACTCTGTATAGTTCAAGGTCCTTTTCTCCAGTTACAGTCTTCGGCAGCTCATCGCGTCTCCACGTTTTAAGCAAGCAAGGCCCAGCGCCGACCAGGCCTCTGGTTTGGCTAAGTTAAGAACACGAAGCATCATAAACATGGATTATATCATCAGTTATGGCATATTAATACAAAATTTTAAAACTTTCACCTTATTTAGCACTGTTAACACAGATGATGACCACTCCCCGTGGGCACATTTTGCACATTACACGTTATTTTCATTTATTAGCTTTCAAATGTCATTTTTCATATTAGTATGTGTTAGAAATGGGGTCTTTGGTAGGCAGTCAGGTTATCCCCTGTCCAAGCAAGGACCCTCACTCTAGTCAGGGTAAGTCACACACAATCCAAATTATCCTGTGCCCTCCCTCTGGTAGCTTGGCACTGAGCAGTCAGGCTTAACTTAGAAGGCAATGTGTAAAGTATTTGTGCAATAAATCATACACTAACACAATATAGCACCACAAAAATACACCACACAGTGTTTCAAAAAATATATAATATTTATCTGGATATTTTCAGGTCAAAACGATAAAAGATGCAATAAGAAATTGTAGAGATATCACTGGAAAGTGATATGAAGTGTTTTAAGTCTTTAAAAAGCGAACAAAGTCTCTTTCAAGCACAAAGTACCTGGTTTGGAGTGAAAAATCTCTGCAAAGGGCCGCAGAGGAGGAGATGCGTGGAAAATGGTGTGTGCGTCGGTTTCACCCCTTCACACACGTACTTGCGTCAATATTTTCCACGCGGGGAAGACGTTGCGTCGATTTCTGGCGCGCGGACAGGTCTCCTCTGTGGGTCGTGGGGTTTTCAGATGCACCGGGGTCTGTGCATGGAATCCTGGGCTTGTGGTCTGGCTGCGCGTCGTTCTGGTGGGCTGTGTGGGGAATTCCTTTCCTCACGGCAGGCGATGCGTCAATTTTCCCTCTGGAAGTCGGGCGGCGTTGTCCAGGTGGGCTGTGCATCGAAGTTCCGGTCACACCGCAGGCATGGCGTCGATCTTTTCCTCGTGGGTTCGAGCGGCGTCTTTCCAGTCCGGCGTGCAGTGAATTTTTAACTGCGGAGCAAGCTCTGTGTCAAGTTTTTCACCGCACAAGGAGTCCAGTTAAAAGAGAGAAGTCTTTTTGGTCCTGAGACTTCAGGGAACAGGAGGCAAGCTCTATCCAAGCCCTTGGAGAGCACTTCTTCAGCAAGGCAAGAGTTCAGCAAGGCAGCAGGGCAACAGCAAGGCAGCAGTCCTTTATAGAAAGCAGTCAGGTGAGTCCTTTAGGCAGCCAGGCAGTTCTTCTTGTCAGGGTGCAGGTTCTGGTTCAGGTTTCTTCTCCAGCAAGTGTCTGAGGTGGTAGGGAAGAGGCCCTGTTTTATACCCAAATGTGCCTTTGAAGTGGGGGAGACTTCAAAGAGTGGCTTAGAAGTGCACCAGGTCGCCTTTTAGTTCAATCCTGGCTGCCAGGGTCCCAGTAGGGGGTGTGGCAGTCCTTTGTGTCAGAGCAGGCCCTCCACCCTCCCAGCCCAGGAAGACCCATTCAAAATGCAGATGTATGCAAGTGAGGCTGAGCACCCTGTGTTTGGGGTGTATCTGAGTGAATGCACAAGGAGCTGTCAACTAAACTCACCCAGACGTGGATTGTAAGGCACAGAAAGATTTAAGTGCAGAGAAATGCTCACTTTCTAAAAGTGGCATTTCTAAAATAGTAATTTTAAATCCAACTTCACCAGTCAGCAGGATTGTGTATTACCTTTCTGGCCATACTAAATATGACCTTCCTACTCCTTTCAGATCAGCAGCTACCACTTCAACAATGTATGAGGGCAGCCCCAATGTTAGCCTAGGAAGGGAGTAGGCCTCACAGTAGTGTAAAAACGAATTTAGGAGTTTTACACTACCAGGACATGTAAACTACACAAGTACATGTCCTGCCTTTCACCCACACAGCACCCTGCTCTAGAGGTTACCTAGGGCACACATTAGGGGTGACTTATATGTAGAAAAAGGGGAGTTTTAGGCTTGGCAAGTACTTTTAAATGCCAAGTCGAAGTTACAGTGAAAGTGCACACACAGGCCTTGCAATGGCAGGCATGAGACAAGGTAAAGGGGCTAATTAAGTAGGTGGCACAACCATTGCTGCAGGCCCACTAGTAGCATTTAATCTACAGGCCCTGGGCACATATAGTGCACTCTACTAGGGACTTACAAGTAAATCAAATAGTCCAATTTGGTGTGATCCAAGGCTTCCATGTTTAAAGGGAGAGAGCATATGCACGTTAGCACTGGTTAGCAGTGGTAAAGTGCACAGAGTCTAAAAGCCAGCAAAAACAGTGTCCAAAAAGTGGAGGGAGGCAGGCAAAAAGTTAGGGGTGACCACCCTAAGGCTGTCAGGTCTAACAGTATGTATACGCAAATGATTAGAATATTCTCATTTTAGCATATCAGGTGCAACACTTCCACAGCACATTTCTTGCACAGATGGTGTGAGTTAAAGGCCTGTCTAACGCTATATCATGTTGTTCATGGCCATTGTTGAATTCTGGCGGTCTGCCACAGCCTGAAAGTGTGTTGTAATGAGATGCCTTCATACATTTCTGACATTTCTTCAGGTTTCCTTTTGCAATCAGACGTGCAAAGTTTGGGGCATAGGGCACTCTGATAGGCACAGCAGAATGTGATCAGTGGGTTAGTTTAGAATGGTCCATAAAACAGATTACATTAGTCCAAAACAAGTATAATACCTGTGCAGTAAGACCATAGTGTCACAAAATGTGACCACCACTAGTTCATGCAATGAAAACATGTCATGTTATTTGTAACCATCTGTGACATCTACCAAATCCATAAAACAAGAGTACAGAAAGCACCACCAAAGTCTATTAATGAAAACAGAAACATACATCTTTTTTGGGCGGAGGTTATTCAAAATCCTAGTTATCCCAGATCAGGATAAGATCAATCAGTGAGCATCAAATAGGGCCCAAAATACTTTTTCAACTCTACCAATGTAGAAGCACAAAGCAATACATATATTTCCAGTCCAAATAAAAAAAAAACTAAGGTTCAGTACTGCCTAACTAGGGGAGTGCTGCATAGCACTGGTATGTAAGATAGCAAGGAGGGGAGAAGAAATAAATACTTGTCGGAATGATTATTCACATTTCCATTTGAGCATATGCAAGGTACAATGAAGAAGGATTCATCATGTAAGAGCCATAAAACCAATACGAGGCCCTCCTAAGCAGTCCTAACTATGAAGAAAATCATAACCCACATCAAAAAAAGTCAAAATCTGTCCCAAAATCCAAAGAAAATGGCATACACCTACTTAACCCATACGGGTGCAAAGTTCTTTACCTGGGTCCAAACAATCTATCGTGGTCCAACAAGAGCTTCCGCCACTCTCAGCTGATCGGGTAACGCTACACTCAAGGCCACTAGATTTTTAGGTCCCGATCTTCATGTACTGGATCAATTAGAATGTAGCACATCCTTTAGTCATCATGCACAGGGAGCATGTACAAAACAGCCCCTATTCACATGCTGTCGGCAATATTAAAAGGTAAAAAATTAATGAAGCGATCAATGCTGTACTCTGAGACTACATCCCGAATAAAACTGGTAAAAGAACCTAAAGAAACATGACAAAAAGGGGAAAAAGACCCAAGGGATCACCCTCCAATGAAGTACAAAATTATAAAAATCAGAATGGAATCCTATATTCCTAGAATGTCTTTGGTGTATCTGCAGCAATGTTGGCAATAGTGAAAAGTTACCCCCTTGTTGTTTGAGCTCAAAAGCGGGCATTTAAGAGAATGCTTGCATCTCTAGAAAACCTACCTAACTTAGAAGAAAGAATGTACAGAGCTTCACCTACTTCCTAAAGACTACTCTGAAACCCATTGGACAATGTGTGTTCCTCCCTGGTGACTCAAAAATACACCTACCTTATTTAAGATGTATTGTAAAGAGTGGAAGCTCCTGACGAATATAAGCCGATTCCTAGTGGAGGTGGCAAAGCAAAGTATATGCAGTCAGGTCCCAAGTACTTCCTATAAACTAAAACCTCTAAAAACTCTACAGCCCTAATGAAAACAACTGTACTATACCTAGTAGAAAAGGAGCTAACGAGACCAGGGGGAGAGAAGTAAAGCTTCTGAATACTTACATAAAAGCAACTAAAGTGCATTTTCCCATGGTATTGTCATTAAGATCCTTTTTGACTGAGTCCAAGTAACAGATCCAGAATAATTTCCTCTTTTTCCTGTACATGTTTTGATTCTTGGTATGGATATTACTCAGGTTCTCCAAGATGCTCTATCGGAGCTCATTCTCTCTGTGCGCTAGCTCCAGACGGTGTTCAATCATAGGGTTTTGAGCTCTTTTTTTCTTCTGAATGGGCGATCTATGCTCGCTAAACCTGGTTCTGAATTCCCTCCCTTTCTCACCAACATAGCCCAAATTACTTGGGCAAATGATGAAAAAGATGATGTTACTGCTTTTACAATTGGTCATATTCTGGAGTTCAACTGTATGGTTACCATAAGTAAGACTCTCTATGAGCACAATGGCACTTTCGCAGGCATGGCATTGACCACAGTGATGATTTCCATTAATGGGGTTGTCCCCTACAATGGACTTCTGGACAAACTGGGACTGATTTTTAAATTGAGCTTGTAACAACCTAGCTCATAAATTGCTATTTAGCTTGAATGCAAATGCTGGTTTGGGCAAAATGAAACCATCTTCAATGGCATTCAAAATATGCCACTGGGCATTAATTACTTGACTTATCCTGTTGATGTTGGAGTGTTCACCACACATACCTAATTGTCCTGATTTTCTATCTGTTAGTTGACAAACATGCTCTCTCTGTTTTAACACCTGGCCCTCTTGTATGCTTCGCGTATAAGTCTTCTGAGAAACTTGTTCCTCAGAATAGATGCTTATATCTCCTATTCTTGCACGGTACTTCATTTCCTTTGGATACAAAGGAATTGACCAAAGGGGATCCCCCGGCACTGGCAACGTAGGTGAAAGCTCCTGAAGTGTAGTAAGGTGTTCTATGCAGTCGGTTTAGTATATAGGGATACCTGGAGTTGTCCGCTTTCCTCTTAAATCCAGATATCCAAAAGTGTCCCTCTGTTGTTGCTTATGTTGGGGATGAATCCAAGGTTATCACTGTATGCATTTATCTATGTGATAAATTAATTCAGAGTATTAATGTCTCCTTCCCAGATGAAAAAAACATTGTTGATGTACATGGCCCAACTTTTAACATTCTCAAAAAGTGGGGCAATTTCATTATAGATATATCTAAGTTCATATAAGCCCATGTATATATTTACTAAACTGGAAGCTCACGCCACCCCTTGCTTACACCATTAATCTTCTTATAGATATTGCCATCAAAATCAAATTCAAAATAGTTCTATTTCAAGACACTATCAAGGCATTGGAGAATTAATTCATTCAGTGACTTAGGGGCCTTTTGAGAGAGTACTGATTTGACCGCCTCTAATGCTTCAGCTTGGGGCATATTGGTGTAGAGGGCCTCAGTATCCATGGTTACCAAAAATTCCCTATCAAAGTTAAAATTAAGGCCCTCTACCATGGAGATCATGTGCCCCATGTCTTTGACATAAGAGGTCTATCTGGGAATTAGTGGCTCCAGAAAAGTGTCAATGTATTTAGACAACAGTTCTGTAGCCGATCCAATAATAGATATGATAGGTCTTAAATGATGATCCCTCATATTTTTGTGGGTTTTTGAGACCCCATACGTTATAGGAATTCTAGGACCTGAAGCTTGAAGGTACAAAAATTCTGGTTTGGATATCATTTTGCTTTATAAAGCTCTTACAAAACGCACCAAAACAATTGTCGGTACCTGTGCAATGGCATCTGTGCAATAGTCTCATTAGACTGGACTGAAGGATCTTTAATTAAGATGAAGCAATTTGTCGTATGCATTGAATTGTGGTTACGGTTACTTAGGAGAGACCAGAGCAGTTAGATAAGCGTGACAATCCTTCATTATATAGAGTTATTTATAATTATTTTGTTATATGTTTTCTCTTTCACTTGTGTTGACATGTCAGGGTGGGCTTTGAACAACACAATCTCTTATTGGTATGAGAATGTGCAAGGTATGATTGATATACTTGGTATTGATCTGTGTGTTGTATTTTAGTGTGTAAGGGTGGGAGGGTTCTCTGCTGTTGTACTATTCGGTGTAGATTTTTACATATCATGGTTGATTATGAATGATACAATATAGAAAATAAATAGATACAGTTTTGACGTATCAATAAGTGACTTGTGACCTATGGTTTGAGTGACTATTTATAGAGCTTAATTTTGGAGGTGAGTAGTTTTGTTTCCTGTTTATTCTAGCTTTCATGTTAAACCTGGACATAGGTAGTGCCTCACAATGGCTCCAGGTGATCTTGCAAATGGAGAAGGATGCAGTTTCTGAAAGCACAGCAGTAAGGGATTTTTCAGACATGAGGACAGTCATGTTAGCATAGGATTTTACGTACCTTAGCATGTAGGTACACCCCTATGTTCTTGGTATAGCTAATTGCCTCCAGCAGTGGCTTTGGCACCATTAGAAAAAGCAAGCGAAAAAGTGGGCAAGCCTGATGGGTTAACCTTCCTGGCAATTCACCAGGGCTATCATTTTATGCAACCACTTGATCTTTCTCTTAAGCCATGTCCAGACCTGCCCTCACTATAGTCCTAAAAAAAGCCCCACTGAATGAGGTTAAAAGCTTGCTCTGCATCGAGGGAGAATGCCAGCACCTCGTCTGGACGGCTCTGCTTATGCCAAAGACAACCAGCCAGCATTTGAAGATGTTTCCAGAAAGTCATATATCAAAGAGGTTTTAGCTCTTAAGTAGCCAGGCTAGAATTTTGGCCAATATTTTGATGTCAGTGTTTGTTAGGGAGCTGTCTCTCTGATGCACAAATAAAGGATTTTGGTATTTTGGTTGCATTATTCTCAATGTTTAGGGGTTGAGTGGGGTCATCTTGTTTAAGTCCCCTAATGCTAATTATTTATTGCGAATGAGGATCACAGTTGCATATGTGTTTGAATGTTCAAAGATCTGCAATATTAATGCAAACATTTCTCTGTGAGGTGTAAGAGCAAGGCTCTGCCTCAATCTTTGTGTTTTGGCTTGCTTCGTAAAGCCAATAAGGCCAGCCAATACCAACAAAGTATATTTGGAGACTTTCAGAAATGGAGTAAAAATAATGTGGTGAAGACTACGACACCAAGAGGATTACTACCTTCACTATTTTGACAAAGTCCACCCTGTTAAGCTATTCCCCAATTTCATGGGCGTATGCACTGGAAGCATCTTTGGCTCATATATTCATATCTGTGATAATTAAAACTCTGTTTGAGATGTGGTTATATCATTTGCTATATTGAGCAAGTCTACTAGGAAAGGGGTGACACCTTTGCTGTGGATTGGAATACTACTGCATACATGCCAATGTTTACTGGCCTTCTGATATTTTTAAGCAGCAGCTATTCGAAGGAATTACACGCTAGTCATTTGATGTCTTCAAAGGCCACTAACTATAGATCAAAGATTACCACTCTTCTGCATCTTCCATTGACCTTGTTTTTGGTTATTATCTGATGTACTGGTAAGATGTCTGCACTACTAGGTACATGTGCCTTTGTAAAAGGACATGATAAACATGATATTGTCTATGACAAGGATGCATACGTGTGACACGTTTTTGGATAGCTCTTGCATTTAGAAACACACCCAAGAAGATATTAGTTGTGTTGAATGTATTGTAGGTGCTTGTTGCTTCTGCCAATGGAAGTTGAAAAAGAGCCCTGTTCCTACTGTTGGTGTGTGACAGTTAAGGTGGCACTTGAGTTGACAAGTGGAGCTTTTGACTGCGGGTAGTCATTTGCTTTACCATGCATATTCACTATGTTTGCACAGGAGCAGTCCTGTTAAAAAAAAAATGCAGCATATATGAACGCCTGCTTTAGGAAATAACTTGGGGCCTCTCTCTTTCGATCCATAAATGGGAATATGCAGTGTGAACATGGATACATAACATAGTTTTAAACTGTAGCACTGGTATGTTCTCACCTGTTGGGTTCAGGTTCCAGTGCCCTTGGATTTCTAGGAGAGACTGGTTTGACCACAGGGGCTTGAGACTGCATCATGCTCCAGTGTAGTTACACTGGCACAGCCCTGATACATGTATACAGTGACATAAGCTCATCCAAGAGGAGCAGTCCCATTTTCCAGGGATTTCTGCTCTGCAGGAGATAAATAATTGCCATGTCACAACAGCTCCCACAGTGTAAAGTGAATGGAATGACACTAAGGTTAAGGGGTGCTCATCAAATCATATGATAATATACTCCTACAATTCCTGAATATCACCCTTGTGCATTCTTTTGTTAGACTGTTGGATTTTATGTTAAAAAAGTAAATAAATAACAGGATGATTCACAGATCTATTTCCAGGTGTAAGTGGTGCACTCACCCTGAAGAAAGGTAGAGAGCTCCTAACACGCCACAGAAACCTAGCTATTATCAATACTGAATAGTGGTTTCAGCACTAGAGGATGATGGATCGAAGCAACATAGGTTTGAGGGGATGTCACCAATGGGAGGTGTGAGGACTATCAATAATAACAACAATCAATATTATAAAGTTTCAGTCAATAACTACAGGAGTTTAGTAATTAAAAATAATGGATTTATTTCCCTATATTAACAACTCTAGTGTCACAAAAATAACTCAAACACAAATGATAAGCATATAAGATTAATAGCGGCTGGTTAAAACAATGTATATATCTTAATCTAATTAATACAATTAAACAAATTATCTCCAAAAGAATCACACTTATTAATAATACACAAACTGGTAATAATGGCAAATAATACATTAGTTCAGCATCAAAATGATCTCAGGACAAGCCATGAGCATAGCATAGAATTAATTCCCTAACTAACCACAAATTAGCATTACATGTTTGGCTTCATGTGAAAAGAATTTAGTTACATTAATTTAGAAAACTCTTAACTTGATTATAATATATAAAAAAGACTGTCAATGTGCAGCAATAAAATCATTAGTTGCAGCTCGTATCTGGAAAGCAAGACAGACACAATTCACATTTAATAACATACATTACCACAACAGTAGTAACAGAAAATGATCAGCTTCATCTTGAGAACACCATCAGCTATCTCATCAGAAGTTGTGGGCCTAATGACAGCTAGTCTTGAACCTCGTCTGCTCTAGAAGAATAGCATTGGATGACGAAAGACGAACTCTGCCTCTAATCATTCTACACAGGTTGTTATACTAAAATCTAATCAACTCCTGATTGGTCATTCTATGGGGTGGTTTCATTTCAGCCAATCGACAACTAAATTGATGACCTAAACTTAACAAATCTACGCTAACTAAAACACTTTCTTTCTATGTATCTTTACTTCTTCCGCCTCGTCTGTAATCCATTGTCTCATCGCCTCTAGAATATCTTGTTTTCAGGAAGAAACTTTTACTGTATCCGTTTACTTCCATCCTTGAGGAAAGACCAGATATTAATAACAAATCCAACCAATAGGACATTTCAACTTATGCAATGCTCAGTTAATACACAACCTTGTAGGACATAACACTGAAACCCACTAGGGGTAGCTGTGGATACATCTACACAAGCTTTGAAAACACCTATTATGAAAGCTTTGAATCATGGAAAATAACCACAGCATTTGAATATAATTTTGCTTAGCCAAGAACAGAAAAAAAATAAATTCAGGAGTTTCTTGTTTTACACGTTAGTTCATTACACATTTTTATATGAAAATCATTAATAAACATATTAGAAAATTCGCACTCCTCTGATGACTATTCATGTC
The DNA here is from genome assembly GCF_031143425.1 of Pleurodeles waltl. Taxonomy (NCBI): domain Eukaryota; kingdom Metazoa; phylum Chordata; class Amphibia; order Caudata; family Salamandridae; genus Pleurodeles; species Pleurodeles waltl. The sequence goes on along the minus strand of NC_090438.1, from coordinate 326,935,797 downwards.
ATCACATTACTCTTTAATAAATGTATTTATTATTATCAAACTCAAATCTTTTCCTAATTTATTTCTGAATTATTTATTTTTCTCTTATTATTTTCTTTGTAAATTTTATTCATTTCTATTTCAAAACTTTGTTTATTCTTTTTTAATTTTCTCTTCTTAACACATTTTATTACTTTATATGTCCACCAAATCCGAATTAAACAAAACACGATTGACACCCATTTTGCTATTGTCAGAATAACATTTCTTCCCACACTGCTAAACCAATTTCCCACAGCTTCAATTCCTTTTTCAGCCTTTTCCCGAATTGTAGTTTCTGTTAGTTCTTTCAAATCTTTAATATTAGTGTTAGTCACATTAGTGATTAATTCTTTAACCTTCCCCGAATTATCAGGGATAAAAGAACAACAATGATTAGAACCAATTAATTTACAAACTCCACCCTCTTTTGCCAAAAGAATGTCTAACGCAAGGCGATTATAAAGTGCCATAGTTCTTGTAGCAGCCAACTCTGTATCCAGAAGAATAATATCTCCGGAATATCTTGTCAACATGTTATCCACCATTGTGGACAACTTCTGAATCTTACTCGAATTTAAGACTATTCCCACTGAAGGAATTATAGCCCCAAATATGCCTCCCATAATGCTAGAAATTGATTCTCGCTTGTGTCTCGTTTGAAATTTAATTGAATCAGGAATCTTACTCAGGTCTTCCAACTGATAGATTTTTGGGAAGACTATTCCCAGATAACATGTCCTGTACCACCCTCTAGGAAGACGGTAATATGCAGTTCTTCCACAAATATAGTAAATCCCAGGTATCAGAGGGTCTTGTCCATTCATCATTAAATCCCACTTACTCCTAAACATAAGAACATGCCTACATTCACTCTTTCCAACAAACACTCTATCATTCATACTCCAAGGCCTCTGTATACAAAGTTTTCCTACATGCTCAGCATCCATTGTTAGTTTACCCTGTTTAGGGATGTCAGTATAAGCCTAATCTTATTCCAGGCTTTCTACTTATAATTGCCTTATCCATTTTTGCCTTTATTTTTCTCCTTCTATCTTCTGTATTATCTAAACATTTCTTCTCCACTGGCATTAGTAAACAAGTTAAGTCATTACGATGAGCAAAGGCATTTCCAAAAGTTAAAGTAGGCTCAAAGAAATCTCTCATAACTACTATGTTATTTTCTCTGGCTATTTTATTCAAATATCCTCTGACAGGTACAAAAGATAATACCATATCATAGTTTGAATAAAAATATTGAATATATTCTTGATTATAGAAACGTTTTAGTAAAAGACTGCAGCTTATAGCATAAGTCACAGGTAAGCTGTGATACGTAGTTCCTCCTTCTACTGAAGTTGGAATCTGCGTACATACATAACAATCAGTTGCATCCATCACTTCAACATACTCATGCAATAAGCAATCGAAAACATTAGAAGAAAGCTCTTTTTCCTCATGTAAGTATTTTACATCTATCCTAAATTTATCTTTGGTCAATGATTTATCAGCCAAGTCTAGAGAACTCATTTTCACAGTCTGATTTGCTCCATCAATCTCATAAACAGATGCACCTACAAATAACAATAACCATATCAACACACTTGTTACCGCTAAACCAATACCAAGCACTTTGCAACAACTAATTCTACAGTTTTGGTTATGTGAATCACTCAATTTTTTGTTAGAAAAAATAAAATAAAAAAACATTTCTCCAAAAATTTCAGAAAAACTTCAAAAATCGATCCTATTTTTTTTTATAATGAATTCATTCACTCTTGGACAGATCCTCCTTTGTCAAGTTCGGTATAGCAGCTCGTCTAAGTTCAGTTGTTTATTTGTTTTCTCCAGTAGTTTTCAATTTACGTCTTTGCAGCATAAATTGTAATACTCAATTTTCATTCACTTTAACCCAATATCCCTTTCTTGTGAATGTTCACGTCCGGAAATCAGAATTTTCTAATTTTCTGTCAAAACAATAACTCAAAAATTCTTCTTGCTAGCCACTTGTATTCAAATATGCCCTTTCAGGTCCAGTATATCTCCTACTTGCAACTCTTTTCCTCTTTGGTCGCCTTCCACTTTCACTATCTTCTCCACTAGTGTGTTCTTCTCCAGGCAACCCTCTCTCTTCTGGTATTGATGGTATCACATCAACCTTTCCTTTGTCCACAGTTTTCTCTGGCCAATTGTCTACTTTCAATATTCCTTTTGTCAATAGTCTTCTCAATATTGAATCTTCACTTGCTTTTGGACCTTTCCCTTCAGACGTTCCCGCAATTGGTTCTGGAAGAGTATAATCCACCTGGGCGGGACTATTCTCAATTTCTTTCCCAACAGGGTCTGTCTCGTCTTCGGTTTGGTTGGTCAAACCACCTGCTACTGAGGTCATCCTCCTCTGAGCAGATCTTTCTTCAGTTATTCCCTGTTTTTCATTCTCATTTGAGGACACCCCCCTCGGATCAAAATCAGTCTCACTTCTTTCCTCTTGAACTGATTCTTCTACTCCTCTTACAGCTTGCTCATCCTCTTCTCTGTTTTGTTCTCTTTCATCTGTTATAGGAGTAGGTACATCTCTGTTATTCTCGATATTTCGTTCACTCTCTTCTCAGTTTCCGATATTCTTGACTGGTGGTAATCTCAACAGTTCTTCTTCTCTTTCTGTTGGATCATGCACTTTCCTCTTATGGCTCACATGCACCCAATTCATCAAACCAGCACACTTCACAGCAGTTGTTGTAGTGAGCACGACTTGATATGACCCCTTCCAACGTGGTTCAAGGCAAGACTTTCGCATGTGCTTCCGTATTATCACCCAGCCTCCTGCTCTCAGACTATGTCCTTGACCTTGTGTTTGCTGGGCTGTTGCAACTTCCACCTGATGAGAAAAAGACCGAACCACATCAGCCAGGCTTTTGCAGTATTCTAGCACCATAGCATCTGTAATATTCACAAGAGCGTTTGCAGGTATTGCTGGTAATCTCATTGCTCTCCCCATCGATATCTCATGTGGAGATAACCCAGTCTTTTTGTCAGGTGTACTTCTCACTGACATTAGTACTAGAGGTAGAGTATCTGGCCATTTCAAATTTGTTGATGCACACACTTTTGCCAATCATGATTTCAGTGTTCCATTCATTTGTTCTACAATACCTGTAGCTTCTGGGCGATAACTGCAATCCAATCATTGCTGAATGTTTAATGCCGAAAAAAGCAATTTTATCATTTCATTATTGAAATGTGTACCCCTATCTGATTCAATTGAGACCATAAAACCAAAACGTGGAATTAGTTCTCGCAGAAGCAATTTAGCCACAGTTAAACTTTCATTTCTCCTTGTCGGGTAAGCCTCAATCCAATGACTGAAAATGCACACAATCACCAACACATATTTCGAACCGGCACATGAAGGCATCTCAATGAAATCCATTTGGATTCTACTGAATGGACATCCTGCCATACCTATGTGACCCATGTTGACAATTGTTCCTTTGCCAACATTCATCTGCTGGCAAATTATGCACTTATGGCACACCAGCTCTGCCACTTGTCTGAATTTTGGATTGTACCAGTATTGTTTAAAACTCCTAATCATTGCATCCCTTCCAATATGTGTTTGACCATGGTAGTACCTCGCCATCTCCGTCAGTAAACTGTTTGGCAGGAATACCTTTCCTTCTATTGTCACCCAAGTCTCATCTTCCCTTTGTATGCAACGATGTTTAATCCAGTCTCTCATTTCCTCTTCTGGCACATGTTCTGTATTGCTTTCAATTCATCCAGTGTCTCCACTATCTGTACAATGAAATTGGCATAAATCTCCTCATTTTCAGACATTAATTACCAATTACCCTTGAATTAGATTACATTTATGGCACAAAATGTTGACACCTGGTCTGCATAAACATTTCTCAAAGTTACATAATCTTGTCTTCACTGGTGTGCACTGCATTTGACCACAGCAATTTTCTCAGGTTTTTGCACTGCTTGTAGCAAATCATGTATCCTTTCCCCTTTTCTTACAGGTGATCACTAAGAAGTTAGGAACCCTCTCTGTGACCAAATCTGCCCAAAATCATGCACAATTCCAAATCCGTATTGACTAACAGTATAGATTGTGACCTTCATTTGATCTGACAATTGGCATGCTCTTGTAAGAGCCACCAGCTCTGAAAATTGTGCAGATCTTACTCCTTTAAGCCATGAAACTGCTAGTATGCCTGTGACTGTACACACTGCATACCCCACTCTCAATGCACCTCTTTTGTCCCGTAAGCAAGAATCATCAACAAAAAGAATTTGATCATTGTCTTCTAAACAAGTATCTTTAATGTCTTCTCTTGGTTTAGTACAAGGTCCTGTCACTTCCAAACAATCATGTTCAATATCATCTATGTTGGACAGATCTTCCCCCTCATTTGGTAGTAATGTTGCCGGGTTAAGCACTGTGCACCTTTTTATTGTCTCATTTGGTGCCCCTAGAATAACTGTTTCATAACGAGTCAATCTTGCATTTGTCAAATAATGTGTCTTTGACCTTGTCAACAGTATTTCAATTGAATGAGGTACCATTACTGTCAGAGGATAACCCATCACAATATTTTCACTTGGAGTTATATTCTGCTCAACAGCTGTGACAGCTCACAGACATCCAGGTAGGACTGATGCAACATTATCCAAGATAGCTGAAAAATGTGCTACAGGGCGATTGACACCACCATGCTTTTGTGTTAAGACAGACAAAGAACATCCATCTCTCTCATGACAAAACAATAGGAAAGGTTTTGTGTAGTCAGGCATACCTAAAGCTGGTGCTTGACACAAACTCTCTCTGAGCTCAGTGAATGCTTTCACGCACTCCTCATCCATCATTATAGGATCTGAAACATCCTTATGTGTCAATCTTTGCAATGACTTTGAAACCACTGAAACATTCGCGATCCACTGTTGACAATAACCCACCATTCCCAAAAACATTACATTCTCAACTCCTTTTGGGAACTCAGCATTTTCATTTTCATTATTGCCACCACTCTCTCTCTGGAAATTCTCCTCAACCCTTTCTCAGTCAGATGTCCCAAATACTTCAGCTCATGCTGACAGTATTGCAACTTAGCTGAAGAAACTTTATGACCATTGTCTCCCAGGAAATTCAACAATTCAATTGTATCCTCCCTACAGCCTTCTTTTGTCTTCTGTGCAATTAGTAAGTCATCCATGTGCTGCACTAAGGTCGACTTATAGGGCATTACCAATAACTCCAAGTTCTTTTTCAAAATCTGATTGAAAATCGATGGTGATTCTGAAAATCCTTGAGGAATCCTGCACCTACAGTAGACTCTAGTCAGGAATTTCAAACAAAAGAGATATCTGCTGTCCTCATAAAGAGGTACTGAGAAAAACACTTGGCACAAATCTAAGACTGTAAACCACTCTGCATCATATGGAATCTGACACATTATTACTGCTGGATTGGGTACCACTGGACAACACTTCACTACAATGGCATTTATTTTCCTTAAATCCTGAACCAAACGTATTTTCCCATTCAGCTTATTCAAACCCATGATTTGATTGGCAGCGCATTGATAGAACAAAACAGTGAACTCAAGTCCACATTTCTATTAACTACTGCAATCATCATTCCTCGTCCTCTACCACGACCTTGATTCGGAAACAAACCATTCCCTGTGGTAACTGTTATAAATTTCCCTGCATTCCTGTCTGCGCTGCCTTGATCTGCATCACCATCGCCTTTTCTTTCAGCTTCTTTTGTTTCAACTCAATTTCATCACTACAATATTTAGCATACTGCAGAACCTCATCAATCTGCTTTGCCTGCCAACATATCAAGTGATTCTTAATCATTTGACTCACTTCTGGTTTTAACCCATCGACAAAACTGAACACCAAATGATTCATGTTTTCCTTTTCAATAGTTTCTGCACCACTAAATTGTTTGAATGCCTTCAACAATCTCTCATAATACGCATGAACTGACTCCTTCCCTTCTTGTGTTGTTCTATCAATGCGCTGCCAATCAATGCTTTTCGGCGAAACTCTTGTTTTCAGAAATTCATTGACTTTATAGTAATATTTCATTACTTCAGGAGATGGCGCAGCTGTTTTCAAATCTCTTTGCGGTTCACTCGTTGGCCAATCAACACTCCTTTTACATTCAACCCACAAATCAGCTGGTACCACAATCTCAAAAAGTGTATTCACATCTTCCCAAAGAAACTTTGAAAGTTTCACAAACCTATCTGTCTGTTGATACCACTCCATAGGCTTCTCTCTCAGTCGGATTGAATGTCCGCCGTGGTGATTTGTGGGTCATAATGTGATGGGCGTTGTTCTGTTGGCATAATGGTGTGTGGTTTGAGTCCGCCAGTTTCACTGACCTTTGGTGTGGCGGACTTGTGTCTGTGGCTGAATAGTGACAGATTGGTGTGTGTGTGTCATAATATGGTGAACTGATATCTGCCGTGGTATGTTGGCGGCAGTCAGCATGGCGGTAAGTGGGGTTTACCGCCTATGTCATAATGAGGGCCATAATCTACACAGGTACATGTCCTGCCTTTTACCTACACAGCAACTTGCCCTATGGGTTACCTAAATCATACCTTAGGGGTCACTTATGTAGAAAAAAGGGAGTGTAAGGCTTGGCAAGTAATTTTAAATGACAAGTTGAAGTGGCAGTGAAACTGCACACACAGGCTGTCAGGCCTAACACACAGTGAACCAAATGGAAGACCTACATTATTTAACCACTTGTTCATTCTCGTTCAGAAATTAAGGTGGTCATTACAACCCTGGCGGTCGGTGTTAAAGCGGCAGTAAGACCGCCAACAGGCCGGCGGAAACAAAATGGAATTACGACCGTGGCGGAAACCGCCAACAAAGACAGCCACTTTAACACTCCGACCGATCCGGCGGTACAAACAAACAGCGCGGTGGTCACCGCCAACAGACAGGTGGGAGACAATGTACCGCCCACAGTATCACAACCTACCAATCCGCCACCTTTTCCAGGGCGGATTAACTGCGAACAAAAACATGGCGGAAACAGGACTCCGAAGGCACCTACGACACAGGGGAGGGAAAAAACAGTGACACACACACACGCAACACCCCCACCCCCACCCTCACCCACTACAACACACACACTAATACAGCATGATACATTACAGTTACACCCCCAACCCACCCGGAAGAATGCAAAGACAAAAGGAAATGAGCTGGACGATTGTAATATATTAAAATTCAGTAGTCAAATAATATACATACACTATTTACAAATATATACACCAAGAATATTAGTCCAGGGTATTCCACCCTTAAAGTCCATGGACCACTGGGCCCACACTACATGGGCGAGGTCCACACAAGATGCCCAAACGTGACGGAGAGAACACTGCAGGGGCATAAGATAGAAATAAAACAGGCACCTCAGGGGGAAGGGAAATGGGGGGCACCTCAGCCGGTTGAGTGCACGACGCCAAATCCACGAGGGGGTTCCATGCCCACTGTTCAATCCTGGGGAGTGCAAAGCCACAGTCTCTCAAGTCCCTACAGTGGGTGGGTTGCCCACTGTTCAATCCTGGGGAGTGCAAAGCCACAGTCTCACAAGTCTCTACAGTGGGTGGTTTGCCCACTGTTCAATCCTGGGGAGTGCAAAGCCACAGTCTCTCAAATCTCTACAGTGGGTGGTTTGCCCACTGTCCAATCCTGAGGAGTGCAAAGCCACAGTCTCACAAGTCTCTACAGTGGGTGGTTTGCCCACTGTTCAATCCTGGGGAGTGCAAAGCCACAGTCTCTCAAATCTCTACAGTGGGTGGTTTGCCCACTGTTCAATCCTGAGGAGTGCAAAGCCACAGTCTCTCAAGTGGATAACAGTCTCCACTGGTTCTGGAGGGGGCTTGGTGCCCAGAGTGCTTCATCCTGCCAAGGACAGAGATAGTGGATGTAAGTCTCCACTGGTTCTGGAGGGAGCTTGGTGCCCAGAGTGCTTCATCCTGCTCGTGGCGGCCTCAGTAGCGTCAGTGCATTTTGTGCTCATGGGCCTGCGGTGCTTGTGGCAGTCCTGTCTTTGGCAGCGGTGCTTGTGGCGGTCCTGTCTTTGGCAGCGGTGCTTGTGGCGGTCCTGTCTTTGGCAACGGTGCTTGTGGCGGTCCTGTCTTTGGCAGTGGTGCTTGTGGCGGTCCTGTCTTTGGCATCGGTGCTTGTGGCGGTCCAGTCTTGGGCAGCGGTGCTTGTGGCGGTCCTGTCTTTGGCAGCAGTGCTTGTGGCGGTCCTGTCTTGGGCAGCGCTTCAGCTGCTGGCGGTCCTCTCTGGGCCAGCTGGGCTGCTGGCCGTTGCCTCCTGGGCAGCGGGGCCGCTGCTGGCGGTCCTGTCTGGGCCAGCGGGGCTGATGCTAGCAGTCCTCTCTGGGCCAGCGGGGCTGCTGGCGGTTGCCTCCTGGGCAGCGGGGCTGCTGCTGGCGGTCCTGTCTGGGCCAGCGGGGCTGCTGGCGGTCACCTCCTGGGCAGCGGGGCTGCTGCAGGCGGTCCTGTCTGGGCCAGCGGGGCTGCTGGCGGTCGCCTCCTGGGCAGCAGGGCTGCTGCTGGCGGTCCTGTCTGGGCCAGCGGGGCTGATGCTGGCAGTCCTGTCTGGGCCAGCGGGGCTGATGCTGGCGGTCTTCTCCACCGTGGTGATCTTCCCAGACTTGCCGGGTTTCTCGTGCCCCTTCCCCAGCTTGGAAAGTGTCGCTGCTGACTTCACACTCCCACCTGTGCCCCTGGGAGCGGCTTTCCTGGCTGTTGTCTTCCCCCTCTCCCGCCGTGCACTGGCCAACTTTTGATGCTGGACAGGTGGGGGACTGTCCGTGCTGTGGCTCCTTGCCACACTGGCTGCCCTGCTGCCTGGTGCACTCCAGAATCCGGTGACTACTGGCACCACTGGTCCCGGAGATGTTGTGGCTGAGGTGCTAGGTTGGGACCTTGAGAGTTGGGCCCTAGGAGACAGAAGGGGTGGGGGAGGTAAGGGAAAGAGGTCAAGGTTGGACAGGAAAAGTTTCTTAGGAACACTGGGGCGGGTAGCTGGAGGGGTTTGGGAGTGGAGGAAGAGGTTGTGGTTGTAGGAGGTGTACGTTTGGTGACTTTGGGTGAAGGTGCATGTGCTGGAGGCTGTCGTGAGGTGGATGGCTGTTGGGTGGGTGTGTGCCTGCGTTTGTGTTCCTTGGGAGGTGGCGTCACAGACACACTGGGAGAGGACACAGGGGATGTGTGAATGATAGTGGGGTGGTGACTGCACGTGAGCGGGTTGTGGTGGTGGGTGTGCTGGTGATGGACGTAGTGGCTATAGATGTAGTGCATGCAGGTGTGAGTGGAGACGAGACTGGGAGGGTGGAGGGAGACGAGGAGGACACAGTGGAGACAGTGGATGTTGCTATGTCTGCATGTGTATGATGCTTGTGTGAGTGCCTGTGGGATGTGTGGTGTTTATGTTTGCCTGAGCTTCCCTTGTGTGTTGAGGTGTGTGCATGCTGGTCTGATGGTGTGCTTGGGGTGGGCTGAGGTACAGGGGATTGGGTCTGGGTGGAGGAAGTTGGAGGGGGGAGGCTAGAGACCGGGACAATGGCTGACAACAGTGCTGAGGCCAGAGTCTGAAAAGCTCGCTGAAAGGCTGCCTGACCAGAATGAATGCCCTCCAGGAATGCATTGGTTTGTTGCAACTGTCTCTCTACACCCTGGATGGAATTCAAAATGGTAGACTGCCCAACAGTGAGGGACCTGAGGAGGTCAATGGCCTCCTCACTGAGGGCAGCAGGGGTGACTGGGGCGAAGGAGATGCCCACCCTCCTGGGTGAGCAGGCACGGGGCAAAGGATAAGGGGCTGCTGGGAGGGCGGTGCTGGAGGGGGGGTAGCAGCTGTACCTGTAGATGCGAGGGCACAGATGGGGCTGCCACCACAAGGGAGCTCCCATCAGAGGACAAGTCTGTATCGCTGGTGTCAGCTCCTGTCCCTGCCGTGGAGCTCCCCTCGCCTTCTGTCCCACTGGTGAAATCCGGCTCCATAGTGACGTCCTCCAGGGCCATGTGGGATGCAGCTCCCTCCTACTCCGGTGCCACTGCTCCTCCACCTGATGATGCTAATGCATACATGTACAGGGAGACCACAAAAAGGCGGGGAAGACAGAAGAAAGACATGTTGAGTGCATGCATTACCGCTACCGTTGGCGGACACGACAGACACAGAAGCCCCCTGCACTACGCTGCGCACTTAGGGTCCACTATTCAATGCCTGGTAAATGGCCTACAGGGCTAGGGCCGATATCTGCTCACATGGATGTCACAGGAGCCGGACTAGATGTAGTTGGCACTGTACCCAGGTGGGGAAGGTGCCACAGGGTCTGCCTGAAAAAGGGGACCTAACTAGCACACTTGCCCTGGCCTAGGGAAACCCACAGCCCACCTCCCCCACCCAGACATCTCCACTGCACGCTGAATCGGCAGAATGAGAGTGTACTCACCCCCTTGTTGCTGCTCTGATGCCCTCAAGTGCCCATCCAACTCCGGGTACGCCCCCGCCAGGATCCTGAACATCAGGGGGGTCATGGTGCGACGGGCACCCCTCCCACGTTGGGGGTCATCCCCAGCTGGGCCTCCGCCGTATTCTTGCTCAAGCGGCGAATGTCCCCCAATCTTTTCCGGCAGTGGGTGCTCCGTCTGAGATAGACCGACCCCCAGGGTCCTGACGTCCTTGGCGATGGCACGCCAAATATCTTTCTTCTGGTGGGCGCTGACCTAAGAGGAATTTTACAGGGGAAAAAGAGAAGTTATTACCAACTGCACCGTAACAGTCATTGGCCCGCATCCCTATCCTTGCCATGTGGCACATGCACTCACCATCGTTTTATGCACGTATCATTCTCTCCTCCCCCCTCTCTTTCATCCACCCCACTCCACTCAGGCATTGCCCATACAGCATGATCCCAGTGTACTTACCTGTTTGTCTGGAGGACCGTAGAGTAGCGTGTACTGGGGGAAGACCCCATCTATGAGTTTCTCTAACTCCTCTGTGGTGAAGGCAGGGGCCCTTTCCCCAGACTCACGAGCCATTGTCTCTTCCAGACTGAGGTCACAGCAGCACTTGCAGTGTAGGTCCTCTCCTGTCGAAGATCAGGTATCGAGTGATTGAAGTGATAGAAAATGGCGGTCACGTCCGCGGCGGTGTGTACCGGCACCGCCGCCGTACATCGTCATTGGCTCCTGGGACCTATAGGGTCCAATGTTAACCAATGCAGAATTGCGCTGCGGTCTTCGACCGCCTACCTCGACGGTGTACAACGCCAGCGCAGTTACCTCACATCCCATTGTCCCACTTTACAGGTCAGGCAGCTGCCATTTCAGGGGCCCACATGGCTTGATTTATAACTGCGTCACACATACCTAGGCCTTGGCTCAACACTCATACAGGCAAAATTCTGGTTATGAATGGTTTTCTGAGTAAGCTGTGTTTACGTACCCCTGAGTTGGTTGACTCTGTGCTTGCTGTTGTCCTTCATAGGCACCGTCCGCTGGGACATGTGAGGAGATGGCGGCATCCTCCGGTGTACAGACCACTGTTGGACCTGTCGACAATGGAGGTAAGACATGTAATCATCACCTACAGGCTTGATCGTGCCACAATCCTGGAACTGTGTGCCCAGTTGGAGCCAGACCTGATGTCAGCTATCCGCCATCCCACAGGAATCCCCCCTCAAGTGCTGGTGCTGTCAGTACTCCATTTCCTTGCAAGTGGGTCTTTTCAAACAACAGTGGCTATAGCATCAGGGATGTCCCAGCCTATGTTTTCCAACGTGTTGGCCAGAGTGTTGCCTGCCCTGCTGAAACACATGCGGAGCTACATCGTGTTCCCTCAGGTGGAGGATTTGCCTACAGTGAAAGGTGACTTCTATGCCCTTGGACATATCCCCAATATCATAGGTGCCATTGATGGGACACATGTGGCCTTTGTCCCCCCCCCCGCAGGACTGAACAGGTGTACAGAAACCGGAAGAGTTACCATTCGATGAATGTGCAGATGGTGTGTTTGGCCGACCAGTACATCTCCCATGTTAATGCCAAATTCCCTGGCTCAGTGCATGACGCTTACATCCTGCGGAATAGCAGCATCCCTTATGTGATGGGGCAACTCCAGAGGCACCGTGTGTAGCTATTAGGTGAGCACCTGGAACCAAATCGTTGGGAATAGTTGTCTGGGTCTTGGGATATCCCTACAGGTTAGTGTGTGTCTAACAAGCGGGTGTCTTGGCATCGTTCTCTGTCTTTGTCCTGGATCTCAGGGACCGTTTGCGGGGTGGTTCTCCCTCTGCAGGGGGTGGGGTGCTGGTGTGGTGGTTCTGTGGCGGTGCCTCCTGTCCACTATTGCCGGCGGAGGTGGTGGGCAGTTCATCGTCCATGCTAGTGTCCGGGGCCCCTTGTTGTGCCACAGTGTCCCTCCTGGTGTTGGGGACTTCCTTCAGCACCCCTACGATGGTGCCCAGGGTGGAGTGATGGATCTGAGTTCCTCCCTGAAGCCCAAATACTGTTCCTCCTGCAGCCGCTGGGTCTCCTGAAACTTGGCCAGTACCGTTGCCATCGTCTCCTGGGAATGATGGTACCCTCCCATGATGTTGGAGAGGGCTTCGTGGAGAGTGGGTTCCCTGGGCCTGTCCTCCCCCTGTCGCACAGCAGCCCTCCAAGTTCCCCTGTTTCCCTGGGCCTCTGTCCCCTGGACTGTGTGCCCACTGCCACTGCCCCCAGGTCCCTGCTGTTTCTGGGGTGGTGGGTTAGCCTGGGTTCCCTGTAGTGGTGGACACACTGCTGATTGACGTGTCCTGGGGACAGAGGTATGAGCCCACTGGGTGGGTGCTGTGCTGGTGTTTCCAGGGGGGGAAGCTCTGTGGTGGCCTGTGTCAGGGGAACCAACTGTCCCAAGGTCCCTGATGGGCTGGGCTGGTCATCTAGATCCAGTTGGACAGAGCTGCTGTCATCACTGTGGGCCTCTTCTGTTGGTGGTGTGGACATGTCTGGACCCTCCTGTGCAGTGACGTTGGGTAGGGGTCCTGCAGGGGTATAAAAGCATGATTATTGCATCTTTGTGTGCCATGGTGGGTGACCGTGTACCCCAGTGCTTGCATTCCTGTGTGATGATGGTTTAGGGGTGTGTATCGGTATGTGCAGTGGCCATGATTTGGTGATGGGTGTCCATGCTTTGTTGTTGCATGCAGGGCTTGGTGTTTGGATGTGTGGTTTGTGATATTGGGACATTTGTGAGGGGTAGGAGTGATGGGGTGAGGGCGAAGGTGGGGGTATGTGATGGCATGCAGGTAGGGTGGGGGATATAGTAGTAAAGAATTGCCTTACCAGAGTCCATTCCTCCATCTACTCCTGCGAGGCCCTCAGGATGCAGAATAGCCAAGACTTGCTCCTCCCATGTTGTTAGTTGTGGGGGAGGAGGTGGGGGTCCGCCGACAGTCCTCTGAACCGCAAGGTGGTGTCTTGATACCACGGAACGCACCTTCCCCCGTAGGTGGTTCCACCTCTTCCTGATGTCATCCCTATTTCTTGGGTGCTGTCCCACTGCGTTGACCCTGTCCACTATTGTTTGCCATAGCTCCATCTTCCTAGCTATGGAGGTGTGCTGCACCTGTGGCTCTACCCGGACGATTTCCTCCACCATGACCCTGAGCTCCTCCTCAGAGAACCTGGGGTATCTTTTCAATGCCATAGGGTGGTGTGGGTGATGTATGGGGTGGTGTGTGTTGTGATAAGTGGGGTGATATTTAGTGGTGTGTTGTGTGAGGTGCGTGGAAGTTATGTGGGTGATGGTATTGTGTGCCTGTGGATGCTTGGTTGTAGTTTGTAGTGTCTCTCTCTGGCCTTCTTTCGGGATTTTGGTCGTAGGGGTTTGTGGGTGATGTGTGTGTGTGTGTTTTATATTGTATTGGGTGTGTGGGAGAGGTGTGTGTATGTATATCAGGTGTGTGTATTTCGAATTGTCCAATGTGGTGGTGTTTTGGAGATGTGTGTGTACTTTGAGTGCGGCGGTGTGTACCGCCAATGGAATACCGCGGTTGGAAGACCGCTGTGTGGATTCGTGGGTCGTGAAAGTGTGGGCGTATTTCTGTTGGCGTGACGGTGGAGGTTCTGTTATCGCCAGTTTATAACTGACCTTTGGTGTGGCGGACTTGTGTGGGTGTCTGAATTTTGGCAGATTCCGAGCTGTGGGTCATAATGACCGTGGCGGACTTCCGCTGCTGCGGCAGTGTGTTGGCGGTCTTCTGCACGGTGGTAAGTGGCTTTTACCGCCAATGTTGTAATGAGGGCCTAAGTGTGCACCTGGGGGCAACTTGGCAACTTACATAATGGATTCGGATTCCTTGAGTTACTAATGTATTTTAGCGTCGTGTTAGGACTGTGTTTAAAGTTATAAGGACCAAAACAATACAGCCCACTTTGACAGCGTAAGATTAATATTGATTTCTTCTGACCCTAAAGCCTCCCTTATATACCAATTATTTAGAACAACTGCTCCTATAGGTTTGAAGTCGAAAGGTGAACTAACTTGGGAACGGGATTTACATATTACATGGTCTATAGAACTTTGAATAAGCTATGGTTACAGCTTCACACATCCTCATGTACTGCCCGCACTACATTTTATTTATAATGCAATGTTATTCACTCCTAGTACTCTGTTTGCTGCTCAATGTGATGCGAGTTGCCCGACGTATAATCATCATAGTGCTGATTTTATGCATGTGCGCTTTTTAAGCCCAGCTGTTTCCACATTCTGCCACAAAATGTGGAATCAATTAAATTATATATTTAATTACTAACATTCTTTTTCTCAATAATACTATAATTTAAGGTAGTCTTTCTGATATTCTGACATCTTGTTCTTTTGATATCCGTTTGGTTGATTTATTAATAGCCCTTGCCTTTCAGCAAATTATTAAAAACTGGAAAAATGAGTCAAATGTTTCTCTCAGCTTGATGCTATAGTCTTTGCTATAACCACTGGCTTGATAGTGCCTATTGGTGTAGCCAAATTATCTTGCTAGTTAATGTCTTAAATTGTGGTCTGCAATGCCGTCATACTTGAATCAAATATCGAAGTTCATGACCACTAACTGTGTGCAGTCCGAGGAAGTACTCACACCGCCATGATTGTTTCTCTTTTATCCTTATACTATAGTTTCTTGTCTTTGACATTTGCAAAACTTAAGGGTTGCTCTCCAAGGTCACAGTTTAATTATTCACTGGCTGTGATAACGATGTAATTATTTTTCATTCTTTTTTCAATTTGATATTTTTTCTTTCTGTTGTTTAGTAGTCCTCTTCGTCTTTTTCTTTACCTACTGTTTTGATATATTCTTATTCATTACCGTTTTATACATTTTGTGTACTATCGTTCTAGGTATATTGAAGTGTCACATATTGCTTTGTATTCATTTTTTTCTTTGTTAATCCGATTATTGCTTAAAAATGAATATTGATATATTAAATGTCTGTACAAGAATATTACATCCTTACACTTTGATATTTTATGTTCTGATTTATTTATTTATTTTTCTTCGCTATACTTTCTCTTCAACAGACATTTGATGCTTTCTTAATCCCTCGCCCCCTGTTTAATTATTCTAAATTAAGATTATCTGATATTTCGTGTTAAGCATCGTTTTAGAGGCATCAGCCTGGGCACTGGTGCATAATTATGCTAACAGTTACATATTGTGTTATATCACACTTCCTGGTCAGGTACTTACAGACAAATCCTGACCCTGGAGCCTGTGGGTAGAAGAGCCTGAGGCACTGAATGAACCCTGCCCCACCTCCTCGCGTGTTTTTCATGAGAGCAAATAAATGAAATAGTGAGTGAGCACAGTCTGGTGTCTATTCTAGAGGCTAGGGGGCTTCAGTCTAACCAGTACTTGAACAGCTTTCTAAAGCCTCTTACAGGGTGCAGGTATTGTCTTTAGTTTTCCTCATTGGAGGAGTTAAGGACTGTAGGCAAATTTAATGTCCAGAAGCAGCACTGCAGTTGTGCATGCAACACTAGTAATTCGGTTCAGGGTCCTCCTCCTATAATGTGGCCCGTTTGAGCAATTTGGCAGAAACATTTTTTCTTTTTTCGCTGTTAGGGATTGAGCAAGTATATGGAGAAAATATGGCACTCTTAGTCGCTTTCAGAAAACAGTTGTATTTATTTCTAACTTCATACTTGCATATGCATTTCTTTATCTCCATGGCTGTTCACACCAACATTCTTGGCTTGTTCTGTAACTTTATTGCGTGGAATGAGGTGTAATGAGGCATATGGCACCGTGGGGTGCTGCTGCCAAAGAGAGAAGCTCTTTTCGAGAGGATGACCTTTTTAGCATGTTGTAACATTCTCAGAGTAAACCTTTCCTTGGATGACATTTGCCTGCCTCATAGAAACAGCAGGAACGCCAGCACAAGAGCCAGCCGCCATGTGAACAGATTGTCAGGAACGGATGAAATTAAGGTGAATATATGCTTCAAGTGAATAGATTGGGGAAGTATCCATTGCCTCGTCTGATACTCATCATAATCTCTCCAAGACTTGGAGGAAGAGATACACTCGCGTATGTGTTACATGCCTTTATTTTGTGCAATAGTCAGTGCCAGGGGTTTAGTCTGTTCCAAATCAAAGCCACCTTTCTTTTATACCAGTGCAGGAACTGAGAATTCGACTGACCAATGTTTTGCACTGTGACCCGTTTGCAAACACCGATTTGTGATGGGTCACAATTATAAGTTTATGTGATTTTAGGCCATCGGTAATTACTGGTGGTATTGAAGACAGGCCCCGGAGTTCAATTAAGGCAGGTCAAATTTGGTGATATTTAATGGGTAAAAAATGCCCAGAACTCTCCAGAGCATGATGATTTTGATGCAGGCAGCACAGAAATCTGCATGTCAATCCTCATTTGGCTGGGGAAGAACCGAAATAGGAGTTAATATTCGCCCAAAAACGTTGATCTCTGTAGTATCAGCATCTTTTGGAGCAGATAAATACTGTATCCTCCACTGGGCAAACAGCCAATCGTTTAACCACTAACAGGGCCGGTTTTAGGGTGGTGCGACTGGTGGAGCTACACCTGGCGCAGAGCTTGGGGGGCACTACGTTTTGAAATCATTTATGAGTTCAAAAGCACCTGCTGCAGAGCTTCTTAGCAGTTTTCAGGCAACAGTGAAAATGTCAAAATAACTCTGGTGCTGCTGCAAATGACCTGTATCATGCAGATCACAAAACTGCATTTTATTAAGAAAACTCAGTAGTTTACTGCTTTTGTCACAGAGATCATTTTGCTAGTTGCTGTTTATAAGTTACAATCCTAATGTAGCAGAGTGAACTTTGTACGGTCATCAGAGAGCTGCATGCAAACCACATGGTGGAGGTTAGAACATTAGGTTTTTTCCTCCTTCTTTCATTAACCTAGTGTTATTCAAAAGTTTATTTTTGGGTAGAAATACATTCTTATTAGTAAAGCCAACCCCAACCACTGTGGTATGTTTTGAATCCTGAGTTTGCGCAACACTAGACCAAACACTCCTAAAATGTACTGCCCAATAGTACGGGTGATACAGAGGGTCGGACTGGGACAGAAAATATGCCTGGGCACTGCAAAAAGTGGCCCCGGTAGCGAATAAGATACCGAACAAAGTCACCAATGTTTCCAAATGGAGACCGTTTTGAACCTTTAAACACAGGCTGTATAAATGCAAGAAATGAAAGAATGCATGCATAGCAACTTGTGCAGGCAATGTTTGTTATAATATCAGAGAAATCAACTGTAAAAACCTTCACAGCAGACCATAAACAGGCCAACAAACAGCCCAAAACGTTTCCCACATACTGACCTGTCAGACCAGCCCTAAGGGCACTGCCAGATTTCCCTGTAGGCCAGCCCTGATAACATGCGATTCCTACAACGTGTAGGCCTCACTGTCTTATTAAACATCCTATAGACTGCTTTACCTGAGTAGGATTCATTGTCTCTGTATAATGTGTGTGTGTGTGGTTTAAAGTGCTCTGACACCCTTCACTTTTGAGTAGCACTGTCAAACAAATTAAATGTATGTGTGAGAGGAGATGTGGAGATATGAGGGGCACTGTTGGAGGGTGGTAGTGAGGGAATCTATCAAGAAGGAGGTCACGATGGAAGGGGGTTGGCAAAAAAAAGATTGTCTTGCCATCACCAGTGCTAAAACCAGCTCTAGCCACTAGACCACTTCTCTCTTCTAACAGAAAATTTGTATCAGTTGTTGGAATGATAAAATAGGATACAGCTACTAAATGGATGTGGACATTTTCAAAAAATTTATTTTTTGAAATAAAGAATTCCTTAAATGTATAATCATTAAATGAAGAGGTTGAAACTCCATGCCATACATTTTACGGTTGAATGAAAGTGTCTTATAATGATTTGGCTGGAGGTGTCTTTGGTGGTGTACTAAATTTGTGTAATTTGCTTATGCATACTTGCACACATTCTTAACAAATTACACAAAATTACATGCAATTATTTGAAATGCAAAACTGGTATTTTGTGCCGTCCTTTAGCAGGAAATGCGTCTTCAAGTTCACTTGGAACTTGAGGATGCATTTAGCGCTATAAAAAAAAAAGAATTGCATGCAAAAGTCGCTTGAGTTCTGTTGTGAGCAATACATTTTGTACCACAAATAATTACACAATGTGGATTACTATCGCAATTTCAGGAAGTGCACATAACAAAAGGAATGCAAAATGACCGAAATTGCTCCAGCTTGTCAGCATAATGAATGTCTTGTGCGGCCTTATTTTATGTATGTATGTATTTGTATTTATAAAGCGCATTAAACCTGGGGGCACCCAAGCGCTAGCACCGGTCAGAAACTGCCCAGGAGAAACTAAAGAGCATCATTGATGTTGAGAGAATAACAAGGTATTAAGTTGCTTAGAAATACAGTGTAGGAATTTAGACTCAAAAGATGTATTGGTAACGTTTTCGATAACATGGCCGCAGCTACACAGAAAGCACAACCTCCCCATCTAACGTTTGAGCCACATTTAGAGTTGAGGACAGTTAGGCAGGTAAATTGAAACTTCAATCATTCTCAGGTAAAGGATGGTTACAGTGCAAAGAGTTTGCCTAAGGACTAGCCATTTCAGTTGCTTGTAATTTCAACTATATTTTCTAAAGGAGCAAATGATAATTTATTAAGATACTCATCCTAATTAATCATTGGAATATGAGTATCATGATAATCGTTGTGAGTTGGAGTAGACATTAGGTTAAGTTCCCTTGAAGAACTTTAATGAAACGAAAACGTCATGATGTCAGGAGATTACCTAGTTAAAATGTAAGGGTCACAGCTGTTTTAATGAAAGGAGAATGCCACATAAAAAACTGACCTTTATTTTCTGCTAAAATGAGGGTAGAAAAATGCAAAGATTTCATCTACCACAAAGTTAAAGGCTCATGCTGCAGGCACACACTATTTATGAGCTGCTTTGACTGTGTGCAGCCACAAACTGTGTTGATGTTTTTGAGGTTTGCAGCTTTCAGGCCAGTGGTCTGCACTGTGGGGGGGATGGGAGACTGGGGCATTGCTGGAATATGTACTTGGGTTTTTAACCATGTGAAAGGTTCTGCAGCATTAAATGCCTGAATTACCTCATAGCACGGTTACTATATCAGTTTAGGACATCAAATATACAGTGATCCTGATTTATTTGTGTTTAACCGTTAGAGCATTCTGGGAATTGTAGTCCTACTCAGTTGGCTCAACTAAACTAACACAATGGAAAAAAATGATTTTCAAAAGAAAATCCAAGAACCTGACCGTTGTATTTATGTTGACATGGAGTCAGTTGGAACTGTGCTTAACAATTGGATCTGGTCTGAAGAGTTTTAATGAAAGCGAAACTCCTGGTGTCAGAAGGTTACCTAAGTGAACATAGGAGTATAGTAACTATTGAAATGAAAGTTAATGACCGCATTGAAAATTGATCAATACCCCCTCAGCACACCCCGCACTGACTGAGAACGCCTGCAACCTAGGAATCATCCATGACTCCTCACTATCCATAACCCTCCAGATAAACTCAGTCACCTCCTCCTGATGGCACATACTCCGCAAACTTCGGAAGATCTTCTGATGAATCCCAGCCAACTGTCAAAGGACAGTCACCATTGCCTTAGTCAATAGCAAGCTTGACTAGGCAACACCCTCAATGCCTGCACCTCAACTTGAAGCATCAAAAAAGTACAGCTCATCCACCGCTCGGTCGCCTATCTCATTCTGGACCTCCCTTGCCAAGAACACATCTCCAAACACCTGAGGTCTCTCCAGTGGTTACCTGTCATGAAGCCAATCACCTTCAAGCTACTCATGCACACATACAAGGCCATTCACAACACAGCTTCAGCCTACCTGAACCACTGCATCCCCTTCCACATCCCCGCCAGATCCCTCCGCTCTGCATAGATGGCCCTGGCCACCATCCCTCTCATCCGCAAAACCACCACCAGAGGACGATCCTTCGCCTACATTGCAGCAAAGAGCTGGAACAACCTCCCCCTGCACCTCAGACAAAGCCTGTCACTCACTGTTAGACTTTTGAGTTTATGCAGGGTCATCCCCAGTCTTTTTGCCTCCTGCCTCCTATTTGTTTCTGACCTGTTACTGTTGGCTTTTGAACTCTGAGCACTTTACAACTGCTAACCAGTGTTAAAGTGCATATGCTCTCAGTGTAAATTGTATTGTTGATTGGTTTATCCATGATTGGCATATTTGATTTACTAGTAAGTCCCTAGTAAAGTGCACTAAAGGTACCTAGGGCCTATAAATCAAATGCTACTAGTGGGCCTGCAGCACTGGTTGTGCCACCCACATTAGTAGCCCTGTAATCATGTCTCAGACCTGCCCCTGCAGTGTCTGTGTGTGCAGTTTTAAACTGAAAATTCAACTTGGCAAGTGTGCCCAGTTGCCAGGCCTAAACCTTCCCTTTTATTACATGTAAGGCACCCCTAAAGTAGGTCCTAGGTAGCCCCAAGGGCAGGGTGCAGTGTATGGTTAAGGTAGGACATATAGTAATGTGTTTTATATGTCCTGACAGTGACATTCTGCTAAATTCGTTTTTCACTGTTGCAAGGCCTTGCCCTCTCATAGGTTAACATGGGGACTACCTTTAAAGCTGATTAAATTGTAGATTCCATTTGGGAGCGGATAGATATGTAGAGGTTGGGGTCTCTGAGCTCACAATTTAAAAATACATCTCTTAGTAAAGTTCATTTTAAGATTGTGTGTTTGAAAATGCCTTTTTGAAATTTAACATTTTCTTGCTTATACCGCTGCCAAGGAGAAGAGCTGAAAGCTGAGGATAAGTGCTGCCCCTGCCTGTGATTGTGCTTTGTTGGGCTATCCCGCAGTGGCTGCTTCTGCCTGTGAAAGGAGACAAGACTGGAATTTGTTGTGCATTCCTGCTTGAGAAGAATCTCTGAGGGCTTGGAGTAGAGTTTGCCTCCTGATTTGAAGCCTCAGGGACAGGAAAGGCTTCACCATTCAGTTTTGAGTCTACAAGCTGAGGATTCTAGCCTGTCAGAGGATGCCATTCCAGGTCCTAGGCCCATGGATGTGAATTTCTGGAGAAAACCTGCCTAACCACGCCGGACGACGCTGTGCGACTTCACTAAGGATGCTGCTGCATGGAAACCGCGATGCTGCCTGCCCCGAACCCGTGGACCTAGCAGAAGTGTGAAAACCCCAACGAATCTGCAGGCCTTGTGTCGCTGCAGCCCCTGATCCCACACAACCTCACTGAGATCAGAGTGTTGTAAGTTCCACGTCCGTGACATATGAAGCCATTGCAGTGCCTGCGGCCCTATGACGTCATCGGTATCCCGTGTTTTACAAAGGTATTGTATGTGGGGATTGTACGACTACCTAAACAGCACCAGTGGCCTCTAGGTACTAGTTTTGTGTTTTTAAATGCTAAAATCATACTCTTAATGGTGTATTGTGGAATTTTATTTTATTTGGTCTTGTTTATTTAGATAAAATATTTACTATTTTTCTAAACCTGTGTTGTCATTTTGTAGTGTTTCACTGCATTACTGTGTGTGTTGGTACAAATACTTAACACTTTGGCCCTCATTATGAACACGGGGTCCGTACCGCGCCGGCGGCGGTGGCGGTAAAAACCGCCAGCAGAGGAGCGGTCCAGACTGCCAAATAATGAACCAAACGAAACACAGGCATCCTGAAAACCACCCACCGCCAGTATAGGAGTGCCGACGACGACGGCAGAGTCCGCCCACAGGCTGACAGAAAGGCCCAACCCGCCCATCAAATTATGAACCACTAGTCTGCCGCCAGTTCCGGGGTGGGAACCACCGCCACGCAAAGCCAGGCGGAAATGAACCTAATACAATGAAACACTCACCGGAGGCCCACACAACGCGCCAAAGCAGACATGGATAGAGAGCTGCAGATCATGCCAACCCTGCTTCTTGCCATAAACCTCCACGACAGAGACCGCCGACGAAGACCACGATGGTAAGTACTGCAACCTACGAAACAAGGGAGTAAAGGGCACAGTTACATACCCACCCACTGCACCCACCCTGCAACGCCCCCCAACCCTTCCCAGCAGCACAAGTCATATACCCCACAGCAAGAGGTTCTTACCCGACACAAGGCAAATCCATCTTTACCATAGTACATACAAATGCCCCACACCCACAAACAATGAAACGATAGACCAGGGTGCGACAGTGTGCCGCCAAAACACAGGCCACACAGAAATATTTTATTATAGCTCACAGAGCCAACTACTTCAAACAAGGCCAATGGCCAGTCTCTTGCGCTACAAATGCCATGGGCCACAACGGACCCAACCTGACTCCCAAAAGTGCACAGTACTCCACCTAATGGGGCAACAAAGGGGCATCCAGGCACCTCACGGAACGGGGGCAGAGGGTGGTGGGGGTGGGGACTTGCGACAGGGGTGGTGCTTGGAAGGTGGAGGGGGTGTGGGTTTGTCCTTTGGAGGATGGGGGAGTTGCTTCGAGCAGGTGGAGCCAGATGGACTTGGCTCTGCACGGGGCTTTCTTCTTCTCCGGGGAAGGGGCACGGGAATGTGAGGGGCGGACAGGGGTGGAAGGAGTGGAAAGGGCAAGGAGGTGTGCACGCTTAGGGAAAAGACGGGGTGGGACAGTGGGTTGGAAGAGGTCAGCACGGGAGAGGAAAAGTTTCTTCGGAGCAATTGGGGTGGTCCTGGATGAGGGTGTGGGAGTGGAGGCAGAGGCTGTGGATGTATGTGGTGTAGGGGTGCGTGTAGTGGGTGCAAGTGACTGGACAGTATGCTGTGGTGTGGTGGATGTGTGATGGGTGGGTGTCTTGGTGCGTTTGTGTGTTTTTGGAGGGGGGGTGGACACAGTGGGAGAAGACAGGCTGTCAGTGTGGATGTATGTTGTGTGGGTGTCTGCAAGTCTGGTGAGTGTGCTGCATGTGTCAACTACAGTAGTTGTGGTGAGTGCAGGTGTGGTGTCTGGGGTGCATGTATGGATGTCTGCTATTGTGGTGAGTGCAGTAAGAGGAGCAGCAACAGTGACTGAAGGTGCAGTGCATGAGGTTGTGCATGTAGAGGGGACAGACAGGGAGGCGGAAGAGGTGGACACACTGGGGGAAGTGGATGTTGTTGTGTGTGCATGTGTATGTTGGCTGTGTGAATGCTTGTGGTGGGAAGTGTGGTGCTTGTGTTTTGAAGTGTGCTTCTTGTGTGTTGATGTGCTTGACTGCGTGTCAGATTGTGTGCTTTGGACGGGTGAAGGGAGTGGGGTGCTGGAAGGGGTAGAGGAGGTTGGAGGGGGGACAGAATGGCCAGGGAAACTGGCTGCTGTCCAAGAGGAGGCCAGAGCCTGAAAAGATCTCTGTAGGGCAGACACAGCACTGTGAATGCCATCCAGATAGGCATTTGTCTGCTGCACCTCTGATGCTAGCCCCTGGATGGCATTGACAATGGTTGTCTGCACTACAGAGATGGTTCTCAGGAGGTCAATAACCTCCTCTGTGAGGGCAGCATGGCTGACTGGGACAGGGGAGGAGGTGCCTGGGGCAAAGAAGATGCCCACCTTTCTGGGTGAGCGGGCACTGGCAACTCGTTGGGGAGCAAAAGGGAGGGCGGTGATGGAATGGGGGGTAGCAGAAGATGTCACTGTAGTGGTGTGACCACTAGGGTCCGCCACTGCTGGGGAGACCCCGTCGGAGGAGGTATCAGAGTCACTACCTCCAGTGGTACTTGCCTCCCCCGTGGTACCCCCCTCGCCCTCCCACCCACTGGTCCCCTTGGCGTCAGATGTCTCTGCCTCCGAGGATCCGTGGGCCGCTGCTTCCCCACTTGCTGGTGCCTCAGCTCCCTCGCCAGATGTTGCTGCTGTACAAAACCAACACAAGAGAACAGGGATGGGGAGACAAAACAGGAGAGACACTTGTAAATAGCTGAATGGAGGTACATAGTGGCCAGACATTCACCCACCCAGAAGACACACCCAACAGGCAGCACCGTTCACTATGCCCATGGCCATGCCCCTGACTACTGACCAGAACACTGCTCTACACCCATCCCCTGAACTACCTAAGGAGGCGACGTGTGGGAGACCTGACAAAGACACCTCTACACCCTTTGGGGACCATCATGTAGATGGATACCAGTCAGAGTCCCTGCCTCTAAGTAGCATGAACCCTAATGCACACACAGACATCCTTCCAGACTGAAGTTTGTGACATGAGTACTCACCCCCTTGTGACTGCTGTGCAGCCTTCAAGCACCCATCCAGGTCTGGGTACGCCCCTGCCAGGATACATTGCATGAGGGGGGTCAGTGCCCGACGAGCACCCCTTCCACGTTGGGAGGACTTCCTCAGCTGGGCCTCACAGATTTTACGCACCCAGTGCCGCAGGTCCTCCCACGTCTTCCTGCAGTGGGTGCTCCGCCGGTTGTAGACCCCCAGGGTCAGCACCTCCTTGGTGATGCCATGCCAAAGAGCCCTCTTCTGGTGGGTGCTGACCTAAAAGGGTGACACAGAAATGGAACACAGAGGTCAGGCACTTGCACAATAGGTACAGCTGGCTATTCGTCCACTCTGGGCGTACAGTACTGTCAGACATACAGGACATACGCACGCAGCATGCCATGCACCATGGCCCATGCAGGCTCAGAGGTGCACACATATGTCCTTACAACACCATCCATTACACCCAAACAGTGCACCCCAGACTCACCAGTACCTCTGGCCGTCCGTAGAGTTGTGCATACAGGGTCAGGACTCCGTCCACTAGCCTCCCCAGTTCCTCCTGGGTGAAGGCCGGGGCCCTTTTCCCTGCAACACGAGCCACATCCATGACCAGAGGCAGGACACAGCAGTACACACATTGGAGTACCTGTCCGCACAAGAACAGGGAGTCCAGTGAAGTATAGATTACAAATTTGCGTATGTACCACGGCGGTGTGAACCGTCACTGCCGGCGGCGATTACGATACGCCAGGATTCCCCATTGGCATCTATGTTAACCAATGGCGGTGCGAATAGCAGTAAACACCGCCTTACGCTGTTACGTCAACCGCTAGTGATATGAGGTCACTTTCAAAACGACAGGCCTGGATTACAGTGGGCAGACATTTTGGCAGCAACTACGAATCTATAAATAAAATTGTGCACAATGCAGGCCCTACTAGCCACATGAAGCACCTATACATGTGACCATTTCGTAATATAACACACATGAAATACACTGTTTCCTCATTGATGTGTAGATGTAGATCTGTCAAGAACCTGTTACTGTTGAGTTACTACAATGAAGTATGCAGTGCACAATTGATGACAATGTGTGCCTATGTATGTGTGTTTATCACACCTTTTTGATATCCCTCGTAGGTACCGACCCTTGTGGCGAGGAAGGGCACCATCGGTGTACAGACCACTTGTTGGTCTGTACACCGATCATAATCAATTACATAATCCATTACAGACTCACCCGTGCAACAATTCAGGAACTTTGTGCTTTACTGGATCCTACATTAACTCCTGGAAATCGTAATCAGCATGCCATCCCTACTGAAGTGCAGGTGCTCTCTGTGCTCCATTTCCTGGCCACAGGTTCATTTCAAGTGACAGTGGGCATGGGTGCTGGATTTTCACAACCAATGTTCAAAATGGAACAGACAAGATTTCTTAATGTATTTGTACTACACCTGCAGTCCTATGTGAAATTTCCCCAAAGTACTGACCTCCCTGCCATCAAGTCTGATTTCTGTGCCTTTGCCAACATACCCCATGTGATTGTGCCATCGATGGCACCCACATACCGATCATACCCCCAAGAGTCAGTGAGCAGGTGTACAGAAACAGAAAGAACTTTCATTCCATGAACATCAAATTGGTATGTTCTGCAGATCTGTATATCTCACATGTGAATGCCATGTTCCCAGGTTCAGTCCATGATTCCTTTGTGCTTAGGAACAGTAGTGTGCCACAGAAGATGGAACAACTCCAAGAGGACAGAGGGTGGATCATAGGTAAGTGTTTCTGTCACTAACTGACAAATAGCAGACAGCCAGGCTGTCTGACTAAGGGGCTTAACAATAACTACTCTGTATTGCACCTTTTTCTAGGTGATTCTAGCTATCCAAACTTGCGTTGGGTCTTGACACCAGTGAGGAATCCTAGGACGGATACAGAGAGGAATTACAATGAGGCCCATGGACGTACTAGGTAGGAGGGTGATAAAGCGCACAATTGGTCTCCTGAAGGTTAGATTTAGTTGTATACATATCTCTGTGGGTTCCCTGGCCTATGGGCCTGAAAAGGTGTGTAGAATAGTGGTGGCCTGCTGCATGCTGCACAACTTGGCAGAGAGACATTCTATCCCCCTCTTGGAGGTGGAGGGTGCTGTATGTCCTGACCAGCTACCTCAGAAAGGTGAGGAGAGTGATGGTGATGATGAGGAAGGGGAAGATATCAATTCTAGGACCCAACTGATACAACTCTACTTCCAGTAATTGTGTGTTACTTAGAGCTGACATTGGGGTTTGTGACACATACTGTCAGTGTGCTTAGTCATATGGGGGGGGGGGTTGATTATGAAATGTGAAACAGGGTCCAGTTCTGCATGGTACAGATTTCAATTAAGTGCATTTACTTTGGGCCCACATTTAGGCAGACATGAGTCCTTTCATGCAACGATTTGTCAATAAAGTGGTTATCGGCCAGTTGCTTCCATACTTCACTTTGTTCACATTTTAACACAGGGGACAGTGTTACAGGTGTGATATGTGTTTTATTGGTGGCAGGGAGTGAATAGTGCTATTTACAGTGATCGTAAGTCATCATGGGTGGGTGTCCTCAATGCCAACATGGTGGCAGCCTTGTTGTTAGTATTGATGGATCCATCATTTCTTACATTAGTTCATATTGCTTCTTAGCAATGCATGGTGGTTGATTGAGTGGGATGGTTGCTGTGCAGATTTTTGCTGAGTTACTTCTTGAAAGGGGCCTTGTTCTTTGCTGGGGTTCCAGTGCCATATCTTAGCCTGAGGGTGTGTTTCGGCGCCTGCTGTTGATCTTAAGGGGATGACATGGTTGGCCCTTTGGTTTCCTGTGAGGGTAGTTCCTGGGATGTTTCTGGTGATGGTGTAATTGCCAGGTCGGTGTCCGGTGCTATAGTGGGGGCATCCTGTCCTATGTGGGTCTCAGACTGGGTTTGTACCAGCTGCATCAGTGCTCCTGCTATGCTGGCCATTGTGGCGTTGTGCTGTTTCCACAGCTCCATGGCCTGTTGGTGGTGTTCCTGCTGCATCCTCTGACTGTGCTCCAGGGTGATACTATCTGTGCCAACCTGTCATGGGTATGCTGGTAGGCCCCCAGTACCTCAGATATCAGGTCCTGGGCTGCTGCATCCATCCTGTGGCCTCCCCCCTGGCCCACTGAGGCCCTAGCACTTGCCCTAGACCCCTGTGCCTGTGTCCCCTGCACAGGTCTGGCAGTACCACTTGTACTGGGGCCCTCCCCTTCTTACATGTTTGGAGTGGGAGACTGTTGCCTCTGTACCTGTGTTCCACCAGTCTGTGGCCTGGATACACTGGTGTGGGGACACTTGCCCTGGGCTGCTGGTCTTGACTGGGTGGTAGGGGTGTCAGTGGTATCCTGGGTGGGGCTGCTGCATGGTGACAGTCCAGGACTGTGTGAGGGGCCTGCCTGCTCATCAGTGTCCAGGGATCTTTCACCAGTGTCCTGTGAGGTGCCTCTGTCTCCATGTAGGGCACTGGCACTCCTTGTCCCATCCGTGAGGGTGGCATAGGTGGTGGTGCCTGTTGGGGGACATAGACATGTCTGTTACAAATGCATGAATGTTTGGGGTGCACAGGACTGGGCTGTTTTGTGCTGGTGTTACCTTCTGTGGCCACCCAGGGTGCCTTTGTGAGGTTTACACAGCATTTTGCTTTGAGTGTGGGGTTGCATTGGGGGGGTGTAGTTCCATTGTGGATCCTTGCAGGGGTAGGTGGCTGTGCACAGGGGGAGGGATGTGTGCCTGTTAGTGGGTTTGTGGTCATGCAAGGGGGTGGATTCAGTGGCTGTTGCCTGGGTGGGGTATTGGTCTTGGTGGGTGTGGGAGGGGTGGGGTGGTGCATATATTACAGGTATGATATATATGGGGTAGATGTGGACGACTTACCCAAGTCCATTCCTCCAGTGAGTCCCTCAGGGTGCAGGATGGCCACTACCTTTTCCTCCCAATCTGTGTATTCAGGTGGTGTTGGTGGCGGTCCTCCCCCAGTCTTCTGGACTGCAATAGGGGGCCTTGATGCCATGCCCCTGACCTTTCCCCGCAGGTCGTTCCATCTCTTCCGGCTGTCGGCCCTGGTGCGTGGATGGTGACGCACTGCATTGACCCTGTTCATAATGGTCTGCCATAGCTCCATCTTCCTTACAATAAGTGTGTGCTGCACCTCAGCCCCAAATATTTGTGGCTCGACCTTCAGGATCTCATCCACCATGGTCCTTAACTCCCTTTCTGTGAAGCGTGGCTGTTTGGGGGGGACATGGTGAGTGTGGTGAATGGTGTCGGGGCTGGAAAAGTGGTGAGGGTGCTCTTCTGTGGGTCGGTGTGCGTCTCGTGTATGGTGGTGTTCAGTGTCTGCTTCTGGTGCTCTCCGTCTTCTTTGGCCTGGTTTCGTTGCAAATGATTGTGGGGTGTGTCTAGGTGTGTTTTATGGGATTATGACTGTGTGTTACGTGTGTGGGTTTCACGCTTATCCAATGTGTGCACTTCTTGCTGTTAAGTCCACTTGCCGCCCGTGGCGGTCGGCACCGCCAATGGTTGTCCGGCATCTACTGTCTGCCAAGGTGATTTGTGCATCATTATTTTGAGGGTGTGATGTGGGTGTGCTCGTGGTGGTGGGGTGGGGAGGTCCAACATTCCCGCCAACAAGGTCATGGTGGGGAGTGGTGGTCTGCTGATTTTTGGCAGGGTCAAAATTTTCGTTCATTATATGGCGGGTTTCCATTCACCGCCAACGGTGGCCTTCTGTTCATGCCGCCATGGCAGTCGGCGGTGTTTACTGCTGTGTTCATAATGACAGCCATTGTCTCTGAATTAAGCCAGCCTGCTCGTGTCAAGCTACAAGGGGGTGAGTGGGGGTTAACTGAGTGTGATTCTCCTTTACCTTGACTACAGTGAGGATCTTGCTTGGTCAGGGGGCAACCTGACTGCCAACCAAAGACCCAATTTCTAACAGTAGTGAGGAATCTGAAATGAATCCTTGGATGTGGAATAGTAGAGAAATGTAGCTACACAGATGGAGAAAAGAAATAATGGTTGAATTCTAAATAGCCAGTACATTCTGGGGGAGAACTTATGCCAGAAGATTAGTCCAGGAATCAAACGGTTGCTGGACCTCCTTATGAGCCAACACACGGAGGCAGATAATCCATAAAGAGTGGAGGTAAATAGAGGCTCTCTATCAATGACAGGGAGGAAGAGACAAGCATTTGGCCACACTGTTAGTGTTGTTTATATAGACTGCACTCAGAAGGCTGCTGGCTCCTGTGGGATTTGCAAACTTTTCAGCACTCTGGCAAGAGTTGGAAAAAAACAGTAAGGTGGCCCGCCAGGGGGCAGTAAGATAACTGTAAAAAAAGGTGGTTTGGGGCACATCCTGGATAATACTGGTCAAGGGCTCTGTAAGTGATGGTGGCAGGCACACAAAAGTCTTTGGATGATGGCTCAATGCTCAGTTTGCGGTCTCCTTCAGGTCATCCGACGGGGGATAGCTTGTGTGGCTTTTTTGTAGACTGGGGGTAACTGTACTTGGGTAGTTGCCCTGAGAGATGGTGATACTAAAGGTGAACACTGCTTATAGGCCAGGACACATGCTAAATGTTAACCATCTAAAAACCCTGGTAAGTGATTACCTTTCTTGATAAGAATTTGATAATAAGATCTGCCTCTCCCAATTTAGATTACTTCATGATTTTGGCCAACCAAATGTACTGATTGGAGGAACTTGGAGTGCAGCCGTTGATCCAGTCCTCATTATAGGTACAGCTTCTATGATTGGCACAAAGCATGTGATAGGGTGGTGTTGAGAGATGTCCTGTGCACTGATTAAGTTAAGAATGGTGACAGACCTGACAGCCTTAGGGTGGTCATCCCCCAATGTTTTGCCTGCCTCCCTCCACTTTTCTGACACTGTTTTTGCTGGTTTAGGGACTCTGCACACTCTACCACTGCTACTCAGTGCTAAAGTGCATATGCTCACCCCCTTAAACATGGTAACATTGGTTCATTCCCAATTGGCATATTTGATTTATTTGTAAGTCCCTAGTAAAGTGCACTTCCTGTGCCCAGGGCCTATACATCAAATGCTAGTAGTGGGTCTGCAGCACTGACTGTGCCACCCACATAAGAAGCCCCTTAACCATGCCTCAGGCCTCCCATTGCAAGGCCTTTGTGTGCAGTTTCATTGCCACTTCGACTTGGCATTTAAAAGTACTTTCCAAGCCTTAAACTCCCCTTTTTCTACATATGTCACCTCTAATGTATGCCCTAGGTAACCCATAGGGCAGGGTGCTATGTAGGTAAAAGTCAGGACATACACATCTGTTTTTTCTATGTCCTGGTAGTGGAAAACTCCTAAATTCGTTTTCCACTACTGCGAGGCCTGCTCCTTTCATAGGCTAACATTAGGGCTACCTTCATATGCTGTTTGAGTGGTAGATTCCGATCAGAAAGGGGTAAATAGGTAATTTTTAGTATGGCCAGAATGGTAATAGAAAATACTGCTTATTGGTGAGTTTGGATTTTATATTACTATTTTAGAAATACCACTTTTAGAAAGTGACCATTTCTATGCACTTAAATTCCAATATAGCATGTCTCCAATCAACGTCTCGGTTGGGCTGGTTGACAGCTCCCTTGTGCATTTCACCCAGACAACCACAAACACAGGATACTCAGTCACACCTGCACTCACCCGCATACTGAATGGGTCTTCCTGGTCTGGAAGGGTGGAGGAGCCTGACACTTACATTTCAAAGGCTAGTGGTCTGCCCTCACACAGCGGACTGCCAAACCACCTACTGGGACCCTGACCGACAGACCTGTATTGAAAGGGGACATTGTGCACTTCAAAACCACTCTTTGAAGTCTCCCCCACTTCAAAGGCCTTTTGGGTATATAGACTGGGTCCCTGACCCTATGTAATTTGACAATTCTGGACCAGATCCTGCAACCTGTCAAGAGGATTTGCCTGGCTGCCCAAAGGAATCACCTGGACTTCTTTGCTGTGAAGGACTTCTGCCTTGGTGTTGCCTTGCTGGCCTCTGACTTTGCTGAGAAGTGCTCTCCAAAGGCTTGGATTGAGCATTGCCTCCTATTCCTGAAGTCTCAGGCCAAAACGATTTCCTCTTGTCAAGGAAAATCCTTGTGCGGTGAAAATTGATGCACAGCCTGCCAGAAATTACGCACAGCCTGCCCAGCGACTAGAAAATCACTGCATCGCCGAACCAGAATGACGCAGCCCAACTCCCCAAGTGGAGACCGATGCAGTGCCTGCGTTGTGACCAGAACTTTGACGCACAGCCATACCGGATTGACGCACAGCTGAGCCGGAACAACACAGCCCGTTTGCTTGAGTGAAGAATCTATACAGGGCCAGATCGACACAGCACCTGTGACTTTGTTCCGCACGCCCAGGATTTCCACACATCGTCCCTGGGTATCAAAAGAACCCTGCATCGCAGTGAGGATCCAAGACTGCGTGCCAGAAATCGACGCAAAGCCCTTGCTGCTTTGGAAGACACAATGCATTGTCTGTGCCGCAATGGGAAATCTGATGCGCACCTTCCGTTTTCTATGCATCTCCTCTTCTGTGGTTTCCGTGCATGTAATTTTTACGCAAACCAGGTACTTTTTCACACAAGAGACTATTGCTGATTTTTAAGACTTAAGACTCTTCTTAACATTGCAAAAGTGATACTTCAACTGGTGCTTATCAAATCTTGATCGTTTTGACCCTTATTTATCCAGATAAATATCTTATGTTTTTCTAAACCTGTGTGGTGTATTTTTGTGGTGTTTTCATTGTGTTATTGCATGATTTATTGCACAAATACTTTACACATTGCCTTCTAAGTTAAGCCTGACTGCTCAGTGCCAAGCTACCAGAGGGTGGGCACAGGAAATTTGGATTGTGTGCGACTTACCCTGACCAGGATTGTGGTCCCTGCTTGGACAAGGGTGTATACCTCTACCAACTAGCGACCCCAATTCTAACAGTGACCATCTGTGATAGAAGTTATGTTTGATGTCCTTAATACATTGATTTAGCTTAAGGAATTACTTTTTTTCTGGCTGCTCGCTCGCTTCTCACCCAACATGGATTAAATTTGGAAATCGGACACATTACTTCCTCACTTAAGCTGGGACACACAACCACATCCAGATGAAAAATGATTGAAGAGAAGAAGACTTAAAGATTTCACGATCAAAACATATTTGAATGACAATGGGAGCACCCTCATTTTGATCCAAATGTATATGTGATAGGAGAAAACCGATCTGTGTAGTATGAAGAAAGACCCAGCCCTGGCCAAAATGAAATGTTAAAGTGAGCAGATATGATTGAAAACCTTGATAAAAGACTTTACTGGAAAATTTAGGAACCCCTTCACACTACGATGCTTAGCTCATGAATATTAAAAATATGTACCCAATATCCTGTTTACTTCAAAGGAAAAAATATTCACTTACTACACTAAAGTGTTAATCATGAGAGGTCTTTTGTGTGTTGCCTCTTGTCTGCATACGTTTTCATCTTCTGTTTCTTAACCAAGTCCCTCATATGTATCAAGTTTTCATTACTATCTCCTTTTGCTCCATTGAGGTTTCTTGGTTGTCACTGCTCTCCCAAACATCAAAGTCACAGGACCTTCACCTGTGATCAAGTGTGGTGTGGAACAATAAACTTGTAGAGTAGAGTTCAGCACTGTTTTTTAAACTGAGCTTCTCAAGAGTTGCACGCTGCACGTCTTTCTTTAGCATACCCATAAAATGCTCAACAAGTCCATTGGCCTGTGGCCACAAGGGTATGATCTTTTGATGTTTCACATTCAAGTGCTCCAGAAATTCCTTGAAATCTTTGTTATTATAGGGTGGACCACTGTCTGACTGCACAATGGATCTTCAATCAATGGAAAATGTGAACATTCATCTATTATCACTAATAAGTGATGTCTATTATCAAGTGGACCACAGAAATCAATGGCTGCTTTCTCCCAGGCATGTTTTCGCAGTTCTGCCATATTTAGCGTACGTTGTGTGACTGGTTGAATGGCAATTGCATAGGTAACAGACTTTGAGCTCCTTTTCAACTCTTTCATCTAGGTATGGAAAGCAAACTCAATCTCGAAGTGCTCACGTTATAGCACCAATACCATGATGTCCT
This sequence comes from Pleurodeles waltl, assembly GCF_031143425.1. Classification (NCBI taxonomy): domain Eukaryota; kingdom Metazoa; phylum Chordata; class Amphibia; order Caudata; family Salamandridae; genus Pleurodeles; species Pleurodeles waltl. The sequence goes on along the minus strand of NC_090438.1, from coordinate 326,901,737 downwards.
TCGTGAGCCACTTCAATCAAATTTTGTTGTAAACTCTCTGGAATTAGGCTCCTCAATCCTCGCCAAAGAACTCCTTCCTGACTTATGTATAATTCATCCTTGAAGTTCTAGTACTTTTGATATTCGCCATCATTACTTAGAGGCAGATCATGTTTGTTCCACCACTGATGTGTAATTATGTCTTTTAACTTTAACAAGTCACCACCATGACTCGTAGCAGTGAAAATCTGGGCTAATGATAGAGCAGTTGGTATACTTGGCTCGACATTGAAATTGATGTGAGCCTCCGCTATTTTGGAAGGAGTACCATGACTTTGCCTGGGCACTCTCAAAATGTATTACCAGGAAAGGATGTCTCATAAGGGAGAAGTGGCGCACAAAGCACTTTGAATTATATTGGTTTAACTCCTAAATCTACAACGGTGCGCTACAGTGGGGATTACACCCTCAAATCCCTTACATTGTTTAGACTAGTCAATCAATTGAACATACAACAATACTGTGGCACTCGTTGGTCTGATATCAGTTATCAACAATAATTGCAACAGTTTCTTCAATATCACATTATATGCAACAATTCATCATTAGTATGACCAAAGAAAGGCGTTGACAATTACATTACTAACTTCAGAGATACTCCTAACATGAGATCTTATTTCAGTCTTAATTCCTTGTTACGTAGTCCCCTCGCAACAAAATCTTACTGAAAACTAAAACCGATGAATTAGTCCAAATTCTTTTTTTATTCAAATATAAATCTGTGAATTTGATTTGAAAATGATGAATTAATAACAATGGACTAGGAAGCCAATACGGAACTGGTTTTTGGATTAATATGGACTTACAATTTTGATCTGATGAGTGCGGAAAGACACAAAACTTACGAGTAGAGATATTATATGATTTATATTTGAATTAAAAAAAATGTTGGACTAATTCATCAGATTTAGTTTTGACTAAGATTTTGTTGTGAGGGGAGTACGTAACAAGCAATTAAGACGGAAATAAGATCTCATGTTAGGAGTATCTCTGAAGTTAGTAATTTAATTGTCAACGCCTTTCTTTGGTCATACTAATGACGAATTGTTGTATATAATGTGATATTGAAGAAAGGGTCTGATATCAGTTATCAACAATAATTGCAACAAACGAGTGCCACAGTATTGTTGTACTCTCGAAAAGTAGTCAGCAGGATTTTGATCCTTTCCAGGCTGGAGCACAATAGTATAATTGTATTCATAGCTCTAAAACCAATACGTCATCACTATAGTTAAATGCATTCACAACTAGTTGTATGATGTGTTCTATGATGTCTTGGGAAGGTTCTGCAGCCGATGACACAGCAAAACTAAGTCGCTTGTATCTAAACAAACCAACATCTGTAGCAAAAGTTGTAATATACCAACAGTCTTCTAATTACTAATAACTGATGATAACCTTTTTCCCAATCAAGTGGAGAAAAGATCTTGGAGCCATTTAATTGTGCACTCATGTCTGCAATGTGCTGCCTTGGATGTCGCTCCCATTCAATTGCTTGGAGACAGTTCATTGTACTTTTCTTCAGGCATCATATTTACCGAACCACCACTATCAATGATGAAATGTTTTGAACATCCATTTTTTTTTTTCAATGTAAATGTTTGGACAGTGTTTGTAGGATTTTGTTATTTTGACATGACTTTTCTTTAACTGACTTTTTTCTCCTCACATGCAACCAGTCCGGCGTGCACATTTTTCTGAGGGAAACATCAACAGTGAACAATCACTTTCTTTACTTTCTCCTATTGTCAAGCCTGAAGAACTGTTGACAATGATTTAGATGATGAACTTCTTTGTTTAGTATCTATTTACCTCAAGTGACGTTGTCACTTGGCCTTGTGGGCATGCGTTGAACGTTGCTCTTCGAATGTTATGGCAGTCATTTTGTCTTTGCACCATGATGCACTTGCTTTTTCCTTCACTCTGCACATTGTCATAAAATGGTTCTTTTTACCATAGACTTTGCATATCTGACTAATTGCGGAACACTTTCCTTTGTGTGGAAATTCAAATCCACATCTGAAACACTTTTTGCATGTGGTCATCACTTTGTGTCCTTCAATCCTTTGTTTCAAATTACTTTTCACACTCATGACTGACTTTCTCTGGGCACCTCTGTACTCCATTTTGGCACCTTGTCTCAGCGTGTTCCTCAGCTCTAGCAGCCATCCACACGCACTCCGTACTAAGAGTTTATCTCAGCATTCGTTTTTGGCTTTGATTACTCTAAGCCTCATGGCTTCTTCATCATCAAATTCATTGAACTTAGAGTGTTTGAGTGTGTTGAGCCTTTCCACAAATTCATCAGTTGTTTTGCCAACTCTTTGACCCTATTGTCTAAAACCATACTGTTCTTAATTGATGTTTGGTACTGGACTGAATTTGAGATGTAATGCATTCTGAAACTGAAGGTATGTGACTTCTTTTTCAGTTCTCTGCATTTTCATTAGGACTTCTTTCACACCACCACCAGCAAGAATTTTGAGATAATTATTAATCATTCTATTATCAGTCTCTTTCGAGTGAATCAATGTAATCTTCAAATGTCTCTATCCAGGCAGTCCATCTATCTCAAATATTTTGCTTTTTGGCAGTCTCGAAGGGTGATGGTGCTTTGAGAAAGGTTGCAGTATTGTAAACCTGTGTGGAACTTACTGACAGTGAGAGTAGCACTTTCCTCGCCTCTGTGACTGGAAATCAGACTTGGTTTCATTCATGTCTCAGCCATGGCCCTGTGATGGGCCGGCCTCAGGGTCATCGTAGATAGGCTTCATCAGTCGAGAGGCCCTCTACTGAGTTTCTGGCTGCCAGAAATATGGACAGCTTCTTTAGCACTACCCCTGAGCTGCTTCTTCTCTTTAGCGGGCTCCGTATGTCCTTTACTTTATTCTTTGTTTACTTCACTTTATATTGTTTTACACCTTATTGATATTCCTTTAGCGTTATCTGATATTTGATAATTGTATTTAACTGCACTTTGTAAACCCGGTTGAATCCACTTTCAGCGTTAACACTCCATATATTGGCTAAATTTATTTTGCGTGTCAGAGCTGTACCTTTTTGAATTATTTTGGTTGTAGTTTCTTAACCAACAATGTGTAGACCTTTCCATGAAGCTCTCTTTCCATTTACATGCTTCAATCTGGCTGCGGTTGTGCTTTGACTCCACATATGCCAGCCGTCAACTCAGCACTTCCACGAAAGCACACATAGCACCAATGAGCAGTTTACTTGGACCATGGCAAAATCTCCAGGAGAGCACTTTCTTCTTTGGGTTACTTATCCCTTATCTTATTGCCATTTGTAGCATCTTCCCCAGCCTGGTACCCGCTGAATGATGGGGCCACCCACAGACCTGTAAATCACACACCTGTATTCCTCTGCATGTACCTATAAACTCCAACATTTCGACTACCTGGGGATCAGACTTTCGGATGATCAACAATGGTCGGTATGAATTGAAAAAAGTGCCTCTGTCCTCCAGCAGTGGTCAGCAGTGATAGGAAAGAAAATCAAAAACTCTATGGGAGGGCAAATCTCTCTGGCTATCACTGTATTTAAGGCTGCGGCAGCGACGGCTGCAATTTATGGTGCCGAGCTCTGGGGCCACTGTAACTCCAGGAACCTGACATTGGCTGAAAACCGGTTCATACGTTTTCTGTTGTGATTGCCGATGAGTACACATCTTATCCCCCTCAGATTTGATTTAGCGCTTAATAAGATTCATAATGAAATTGCTTTAAGACCACTTATATATTGGGTGCGCCTTTGGTCTTCCGATCATTTGGCTCCTTACCAAGTAGCTGTAACAGATTTACTAGCGCTTGATGGTGCATTGTCAATTCTTTGGTTTAAATGTGTTAGAGGTACGTGTCATCATATCAAAATGGAGGAGGTGTGGAGAGTTCTTTTCTCAAATGCTTTTATGGACTTTAGCCAAAATAAAGATTCTTTGATGGTGATGATGATGAACTCCAACATTCAAAAGCAAGCTCTCATACATTCTATTCTAGCTATTATGTCACACACTGATACAGAGTCCTCGGATAGCCATAAAGCTTCATTTCAAATCATACAAGACACTCCACCATCCACTTGACTCAGAACAGGCGCTTACCTCTTTTGAGAGGGCTGAATAAGTCTGCAAAGGAAGACGCTACAGCAGCAAACTATCTGACTTACCGTGTAACAAATCAACTGGGTAAATGGGTTTCCCTGTGTAATGTCTCGCTACGCTACACATGAAGACTCTGAAATCTATGAAAAATTGACATCCAGCTGCAACAATGAATCTCACTAGTTCTTGAACAAGAGAATGCACTGCACAGCACCATCGACCATCCCTTATCACCTCTCCTGTTCGTGCTAGCTTTAGAGCAACTTTATGCTGCTGTCTGCCAAACTACAGAAACCAAAGGAATTACTACTTTGGTTGGAAAATCCAAAATGTTGTTTATTGCTTGAAAACATCCTAGTCGCTCTCATTGATCATATTTTTTGAGAATCTGCTGTGCCTGATAACTGAGTTTGCTGGCTTCTTCGGGTAGGAGGATAAATAGGAGAAATGTGAGGCGCTATCCATTTTCCTGGGTCACAACTAGAACTGTGAGTGAGCGATATACCTACAGATGGATACACGAATGGCCTAAATACCTAGCTGTCCTTATCAATAGGTGTGTGGAATGCAGTATCATTGATATCCTAAACCCCCTATTAACGAAGACAAACAAATACTTTGCACATTGGTCTAATCTCCAACTTTCTGAGGACTTTTGAAATAATCTATACTAGATGTATGGACCACTTACCGCCCTTTCGAATCTTATAGTCTATTAGATGGTAGTTAAGAAAGTGGGACTAGATCCAAACCATACCCCACTAATTGAGCAATGCAGGACCCCTGATCTTTAAATGTATAATCACAAAAGAGGTCTTGTCATCAACTGGCATAACACACCAAATCACATAATTGCAGGACATATTAAGTTGTTTCAAGATCTATGTACTGACCACAAATTAAATTCTAGTCAGCAAGTGGGATACAGACAATTGTGTCATTGCTTAAAAATAAACTAGATCCTCAGCAAAATTGCTATACCTGTAACATGACTGGCAATAACATATATAGATGTATGTTGACATATATTAAAACATGGGGTCAACACCAAAAAGTAGTTTTGGGTTTGTACCAGGCCACCATACACCACCTATTCTACAACACACTTGGTCTATGTCCTATGTCTGTTTTTGACAAATAAAATGACCAACAACTTCCAAAAGAAAAGTGTTGTGTCCTTCTAGAACATCATGACATGGTCATGAGAGAAGACTGTCCAAAATATAATAACTAGAAGATACAACATAAATGGCCCTGACCCACTCCAGACAACAGAAGGTGACACTCAGTTACAATACTGTCTATTGGAGGTGTCTACTGTGTGACTGTACCTTACCCTACATATACAGGAAATATTTTAAAATTGACAGCTATTGGCCCTCCGTAAGGGAAACTGTCTACACCTACCAACTTTAGGCTGCTTTTCCTCCACACCAGCTATTCTAAATGGCATGTCTCAAATACAGGGTATCACCCCTGACTGAAGTAGATACGAATCTTCTTCAGTATCGGTAGCCAAGATATGTTTGTCCTGCCACTGGAAATTGCCTAAAATGCTGACCAATGAGGATTGGTAATTAAATAATTCCATAGGGAAGCATTTGAGAAAATCATTTATAGGTTTAACAAATGGATATTTGTATCAGGATCTGGCCCTCCTTCCTGGGAGTGAATGATGCACTCCAGACACGATGATGACTATATAGGCCAACTTCTCATTCATCCACCTAACCCATTTGACCTCAAAATACCCTGTGGATTGATTCGTCGTGGGTGGCCCATTGCTTGGCCCCCACCCCATCCCCACACTCTATCCCCCTTGCTTTTTTCACGCTGCCCCCGTTTCTTCCGGACCCTTCTTCCTCGCACCGCAGAGCTCTTGTTGCTTGACATTTTCTGCGACTATACTCAATAGGCTAAACTGGCTGGTGACTGTAGGTGTCTGTTTATTTTATTCTTTTGCCTGTAACGTAATCGGAATGGTCCACGTTTGAATCATAATATGACAAAAGTGCCTCGACAGTGTTTCAGCTCAACATTAGTGTGGTTGATCTATTTATGGAATGTGGTTGTAATAGATTTCAGAACTGCAGATGTGTGTTTCTATATTATCAGCATTTCTCTTTATATTGCTGATCACATTTTATTTCGCCTTAAACAGAGAAGCTTAAAAAGAATGGTCTTCATAGAGTTTCAAAATCCCTGGTATTTCACTCCACTGTAAACCAAATTGAGTGATCGTGTTAATGTGAGGGTTAGCCCATAATACACACGGACCCACAATGAAATGTTTGAAAACTAAAGTATTGAATCGACTAAGGTAGGAGCCGTCATCTGTTCATTCACAAAGCGTGAATTGTTGCGTGGAGCGCGGGTAATAAAAACATCTCTTTTCTTTGCTCGTGATTGCTCATGAAAAATGCCACCTCCCGTGTAGCTTTTCATGCGACCAAAATATATGAAGCTTTCAGGAGCTCACCGGTTTGATTGATGTGAATGTTGAACTTGGTTTTCTCTGCATAGATATGAAACCGTGTCCATTTTTGGAAAAGTATGCCAACTTCTTTGTGAGAAAAGGAGAGAGGGCGGAGCCTTCATGGCAGGCAGCCAGCACAGATCCAAGCATTGAGTGTAAAAGCTGGAATTCGGTTAAAACATGTTGAGACGGCAAACAGCTGTTTGCTTGCTGCTGACGCTAATATTTTGCAAACTTTGCATAATAGAATATCCTATATCGGGCAATCACTTCATCTCGTTTTTTATCAATTAAACTTTAAAATGTACATGCTTCTTTATCAGCTTGCCAGACAGTGCTGAATGGCGTGTATTGACTGATCTGCACTTTCTCGAGGCTAAAGTTCTGGGCAGGAAACAAATAAACCTTGCATGGTTGCAAACTAACTGAAACATGGTGTAAATCGGATCTTGGGTCCACTGACCGGACAATCCAGGATGTGCGGGACAAACGCTCGTAGATGAAGTTGGAATCTGGGAAGCTCTGTCATGCTGTTTAATATAAAAGAAATGTATTTTGAGGTCATTGAGTCACAGCTGAAATTAAGTTTAATGAGCGCATGGGTGCATTTTAATTGCAATAGGTCAGTTTTTCAATTGTTTCCACGATTTGAAAATCCGGAGAATTTTTGGAACAATAAGCATGAAAGCATTCAATAACAGTATACAATGTGAAACAAATGTCCTCATTAAATTCAGTAGTTACCTGTAATAAAGAAATGACATAGGTACTGAACCGTGATAACTTATTACAGTTGAGTTGTGATACGGTAATACCTCCTGTGAATGACAGCAGCAAAGGTGCTAAGCAGGTTGTGAAGCATCACTGCAGCTGCATGTTCATCTTTTGCAGAGTTCATTACAGCAAAGAGTTGTGCATATTCCGATTCATTCAAAGCTACACCCTTTTTAATTAGGTTTACATTAAAATTATTGTGAAATGTTTTTGCAGCAGATCAATAACTATTTTTGATGTGTTTAATTTCGCCCTACGGATTCCCTTTTATTCTTAATGTCTGCATACAAACCCTTTCATAGGTAGGAACAAAACCTCAAGAATTCAAGAGGCTCTGTAAAAAGGGTGATGGTGTGGCCATGTATTAGAATAAATAAAATACCCTCTGCTGTAGGTTAAACGGATATCTGAAGTCATATCAGAGCTTTATGACCTTATAAATGAAATTTGTGTTCAGTTTCATTCCTCTCTATGGCCATGTATCCCCTATGTGACTTCCAATATTCTTTTTCTATACAGGACGGGGTACTTTATCCAATATGCCATGAACCTTTCAGGTCCTCTTTCAGTAGTTTTTGGGATGTGACGTTCTGGAACATTGTTGAAATATTATGTTTCTCTTAAAAGTCTTAGAGGTCCTCTATCAGTATTATACATAGTGCTTTTAGTCAAGTCTAATAGAGATAAAAAGTCTGCATTTTTGTTCTTCGTAGCAGCTAAAATGGTAGCCTTCTTTAACTGGTCCCTTGTCCCATCCTGAAAGACATGAGCACATGGGATAATGCAGCTTTCATTAGACTATGAACACACTAAGTGTACTTATCGTCTAATGAAATGTAAATGTAGTGTTTGAAGACAGATACTTTTTGAGCCTTCGCCTATTTAAAATAGTTGGGTTCAAAAGTAGTCTCTTTATGGGAGATCGTAAAACCACAATGAAGTTTAATCTGTGTGCTGTAATTGGCAATGCTTCCCACAAGACTGGATAGCTTCTCACCAAGTCCCACATCTTTTCAGAGAGTGTAAGAGAGGTCCAGTTAGACACAGCCAAGGGACTCCAGACCTTAGGGACAACACTTACGAGGTCAGGGCTTGAGTAGAGGCCACAAGCATGATCCAGTCACAACTGGTTAGGTGGCTAGTTCTGGAAAAAAGGTCACTTGCAGCTTGTTGTGTCCCTATAGCTACCCAGACCAGCAATTGGGAGCAGATCCAGTCCTTCAGGATTTCCTCACAGGTCTCTAACAGTAGATGCAGTCTTTTCTGTTCTTCCACAGGTCCAAAAAGTATACAGAGCAGTGTGCCTTTTAGTCCATATTTATGGTTGGCACCAACTACTGGGTGGTGGTGATTCCTGGCTGCTCCTTAACCAATGGGTTAAAAGTTCCCAGGGGTAGCAATACCCACAGTTTCAGCAGTACCTATTTGCACCACTGCAAACAATTCCACTGTGAACCTTACTCCTAAATTTCAAGATGGAGAAACCATTTCTCCCTAATGCAGAGCCAGAGTACCTGCCCACATATGTGAGGTAATAAGTAGCCCCCTTCTTTGTGGTCACTCAAAACTGCTTCTCAGGGTAACTTCCTACCTACCTGGTTTGGAGCCAGTTTGGCTGTGGGAACAAATGTTTGACTTCCTCCTGGCTCTCTTTGCCATTTACTTGTGAAGAGGCAAGCCCTTTACAAATTAATGGCGTTTTTGAGTCACCCTAACTGGTTTTCCTGCAAAGGGAAGAAAAGCACTTCCCGGTACCAAGAAATTTGTGCTGCTCTAGGTGCAGTTTTCACACCTTGTTAAGGTCAAGCAATGAGAGGGCAGCTTCAGGCAGGGAAAATGTAACTTTCTAAAGGTTACATTTTCTAGATCTTCATTAGAAATATAATTGCACCATTAATTTCTATTTTTAATACCGAGTAAAAATAGTGATTGAACTGTTGGTGCAGCTTGTCCCAAACCTGAGGTAGCAGGATTAATATTTTGCTTTGTAGTCCAGGTTTTATCATGGGCAGCCAGAGCCTTCCAAAGTAAAAATCACGTGTTTTGTTCTTGTCACTGTAGGAACATAGGGCCAGATGTATCAAAGAGTTTTTCCCATTCTGTGTCAATGGGAAAATGTGTTCGTACATATGGCCCATGGTAACCTCACGTTTCTCCATGGTCCACTTTTAAATAGCATGTGCTCTACAATATGAGCTGCAACGTCTACATAGGGATGACTTATTAGTATTGAACACAGAGGATTTTCTCTGTCAAAAAAAGACAATTTGTTAGGTTAGACTGCAGGAAAATTGTTATTTTGATAGGTCGGACTGTACTTTAAAACTGCAGCAGTCAGTCTACTCTGGTAGGCCAGAAACCATATTTTCCCTATCAGACTCCCTCTACTTTTAATAGAGAGGAGCTGTGCTCTGTCTGAAGCATCAGCGAAAAATGCATATGTTTTAGAGGGCACAGATCCCTAAGAAACCACTCCTGGTGACTGTAGCAAGCCACAAGCAAGAGAGAAACCGTTATTTGAAAAAAAAGTCCAGCAATTACAGAGAAATTTGACTTTGTTTTGCCACTCGAGTGCTGCATTTGTTCATAAACCAGTGGGTTTCCTGAGATGGGGCTGCCGAGTTTTCAAGCAGTGGGGCTCCTCAGGCAGGGTGGAGTCCACTCTGATCTCCTGCTCCCACACCAGGAGTTGGCTTTGCTGCAAGAGTGGGAGACTTCTAGCTTAGTGCCAAAGTGGTGTGCTGGTCCAGTGATAAAGTCTACCACACTGCTTATAGTAACAAGGTTGCTTGGGTGCCCAAGAGGGTAGAGGGGAAAGTTACCTGCTTACCGCCAGCCAGGCTGGTACTTTAATATTCAAAAAGAAAGGAAAGGAAAGAAAAGAAAAATGGAGTGAGCTGTGTGGGTAATAATGATGGAGCAATAGATTTGTAGACTGAGTAGTTCATGAACAACAAAGACTGTTTCTCATCTCTTATACCCTTCTCACGTAGCACAGCTAGATTTGCTAACACTATTTTATACCAAGAAAATGACATGCAAATTACATCAAAATGTACTTACTACAGCCTCCTCTGTCCATATGGCAGAAAAACATGTAGAGGTTCTTGGTATATAGACAACTACCATATCACCCACGTTTAGTCATGAATAGACCACATTAAACTTCATGTTACAATTATAGAAGAAGAAACAAATTGAACTGAAAAAAACTTTACAAATAAAACACAAAAACACACACTTCACACAAATACCATAGAGACTACACCAATGGGATAGTGCACAATATTGCTGTACATGTTGTGCCCTCAAATATAAACCGGTACCAAGATTGCATGTGTGCCCTAAAATTATTTGTGTTGTTTGTGAGACCAATCGTATGTCCTTTCTTGTTGAATTTATTGATGGAACGTCCATTTATACATAGGGATTCCGTAATAAAGTGCAGCAGTTAAACACTGAATTGTGCAACAGCATGCACCTGAATCATCAGCTCTGCTATTCAAATGTGTATTAGATTCAACAAGTACATTTCAAACATGTTGCGTTGCTTAGTAAGTACGTGGCGTGATCATGGATATATGCATTCATTTAAACAACACATTATTGGTGTTGTCTTGTAAGTCCTGCCAAGCATGCACAAGCTTGCGTACCACCTCTTACATACCAATAGTCATTACAAACGAAAGTATTGGTTTTGACTCGGTTAAATGCACTACTTTGAAGAAATCAAATGTATCTTATAACGTTGGATGTGGTTAGTTTTTACACAATTGGGCTGGCCATGCAGTTACCGGTTTATATAACATGTTCTGTAAACTACTTTTCCTCTGACACAAATAAATATGAACCTAATTTGTATTTTCATTTATAATTACTCAATATATATTTAAATATTCTAGGAGCTGCAGTTTGACCATTCGGTTATTGATTGTGTACTGATAGACTCGTTAGGACTACCATATTCATTCCAGAAATAATTTAGGTTGAAAGGAGAATGGGATTAAGAAATGCTTGTGCTATAACATCTGGACACTTTTGTTACCACTGCTCTTAGAAACCCTGCCTCCCCTTCACCTTCAAATTTTAAGCTCTGTGGTAAAACTCCATCCTTTGTGATGTGCAGTAGAAAATATCTCTGTATGCATGCTTCTGCAATCTCGTGCCATGCCCCTATCGCTGCAGCTATACAGCTTGTAAAATACAATACTTATGTGAAATATTTATTCCATATTGGAATACCTCAACATTCATAGAATATTGGTGTAGTTCACTCGCTTTAGAAAGGATATAGATTCCTATGTTTTAAACAAAAGCAAGATTTATCTTTCAAGCCATGCATTGGATAATACAATTCTGCGTAGTATCCATAATAAAACTTCACAAGTATGACTAGGTGTAAAGTTGTGTTAATATGCCTACAGAACCTCTTTTCTTGTCTTTCTTGCTCTGACACTTAAGTAATAAAGTCAGTAGGATTTAGAATGGCTGCTGCCATTTGTTTCTCCAAGGAGACCTTTAAAGATTAATTTAGAAAGAAAAAGTAAAGCAGGCGCTGTAAAAGAATGACTTACTGATTCAGTTAGTTTCACAAAGTTAGAGCCATATTTTTAGAGGCTGAGGGGTACAAATGCTTTATTGGGGCATGGTAGAATTTGTGGCGCTGTCGGAGACGCATGATTACAGGGTACCCATAAATATATTTATGCATGGTTCCGAGTGTCTTGTTTGGTTGATTAAGGGTCTTCTGCTTCTCGCCATCATCCCGGCTCTTATGAATAATTCAGAGGCTACCCAGTACTCCTGCGGAGTAAGGCAAGGATTTCCAGACTGTACTTCATGCTGTTATCCGCAGGCCCCGCACAGAATGTATCCCCAGCCTTGAGATAGATTAAATCATTTTTCTGATACATTTTACGATAATCTCTATACTGTATTTATTAAAATTACTACTTAGGTGTATTGGAAGTCTGAAGTTCTCAATCATATTGTCCCTGCATTTTTGATTTTTCTAAAAGTTGGGTTTTGAGGGTGACAATAAGACGATACTACAAAAACATTTATGAAAAAGATCAGTCAGTGAAATAGTTTTTCTTTCTTGCAAAGCATCTGATATTTCAAGACGTTGATTGGCGTTTTGCAGATATCTGTCTTTTGCTGCAGGAGCACCTCGAGCAGCAGAGGGTGTACATTTTCGATGTGTGGCCAGGTTTATAATGAATAACAGAAAGAAGGGTATGAAACGTGCATTTACTTGAATCGACTCGAAACATTGTATTAAAAGGTCATGTTTCCTAGCTGTGATTAGAAACCATGTCTGGAAGTTTGGGAGTTGAAAGGCAGCAAGTACCCACTGTCAGTTTCTCTGTTTGTATTACTAACAGTGGATCTCACTTATTGGTACGTTCGTTTATCTTTGTCAAAAGCAAATGGGTTGTGCTAAAAACACAGTTCAGTGAGGAACAAGGAGTCTTATTTATAACAATGTTTTTTTGAATTGCCACGAGTTGAACTTCATAAACTGATGAATACAAAACTGAGACGATAAGTGCTGCTACGAAACGGAATGCAGCGACGTGGGAGGCTGTCATCGATGTTTGGCAGCCAAGAAAACTAGCACCTCCTTCAACTTGTGCTATATCTACGTTTATGCAGTCTACTCTGCTACATAGCTCAAACGTGTTAAATGTTTAAATGATCCACTCAATATTACCAAACAACAAGACTTTCAATTCGTGCTTTGTGGACCGCAAGTCATTCAAAGATTAAGCATTTGAGACTTGGCATCAGGACGGCCGCTGTTGGTGCGAAATTGTACTTGGACAAATTGATTAATAAGTAATTCTGTGTGTCCGGCCGTATGTTGGCAGGCGTGGTGTATTTTGTGTTTTACACAGTGCCTGCGGTGACATTTACAAATAGAACCCGTTGTTGGACGTCTTGTGGGGAATATGGAGCTCCAAGATCAATAGAGTGGTCACTGAAGACAGGCGGGTGCAGGACGGGGATGACGTCTCAATGTAGAGCTGACCAATGGTGATTTACAGAGACTGGGAAGCAGTGATGCCTTGGTGAGAACATATGTTGGCTGGGACTGCAGACGGTGATTGTCTCGGCCACGGGCAGGTCGTGCAATAGGAATTAGAGATCGTATTCCATCCCGTGATAATAAGCGATAAGTTATGTGCTGCCGTATCCATGTGAATTACTTTAGTTGCTTCTTAATTTCAAAATAAACTGGCTACACGCCAATAGGGTAATAAGAATGTATTGGTGATTAAGATAGGAGATTAAATTATTTTGGATGTAGTGGATGAAGCAAATGGAGTTCCTCTTTTGTGGACTGAACACCTTTTTTGGTAAATAAAAACCGAGTACCTGCACTTAAAGAAGTATTTATCCCATTTTCTCTAGATTACGGTTCAAGCACATAGGCCTAGATTGCAAGTGAGGAGTTGTGTGGAAATTCCAGGTGGATAGAATTTCTACAAATAATTAATTCCTTTATAAGATAAACTATATGGAGTGAGAAATAACTATCGATACTGGTTTATCGTTCGTGTTTAATTTTACACGGAATTACCCGGTGTTTAAACCACATATTTGCCTCTTTAATTTAGTAGTTGGTAAATGTGTTGGAGAAGGACAGTGCACAGGAATGAAGGATGTTGTCTTGCAGGGACGTGCTCATCCCATGATTTGGCAGCGGGTTGAGAACACCGGGGCAGGCTGCTCTGCAGTTCTTTCTTAATGAGACTTCACCAGTTGGATTTTCTAGCTAGTAAAAATAGATTCCGAGTTCAAGCACCCATAAAATCTCGGTGGTGGAACACTGGCCCATTTAGAATTGTGTGCCGTGACAATCCATTGAAGAATCCCACACAAGACGGGGACTTGGCGCTTATAGTTCGAGCACCTAACATTATACCTAGGAGAACATTATATTTTAAGTGACTATAGTAAGTATATATCTAGGTTTAAGTGGAGAAAACACATTTTCTTTTGAAATGATAAAGCAGCATTTGATGTGTGTGATGGTGTTTGTAGATATCTACTATACTGTGTCTTTTACTTTGTTTGCTTCTGCTGTTGAGGTACCCTGCTGCGCTTTGGTATTATTTTGTGCCCAACACCTGGCAAACAAACCTTAAAATATTTTTGGACTGACAGCAAACAAACCTTAAAATATTTTTGGACTGACGGCAATAGTAAAGGCCAGCATCTGAAACAATGCACATCTGACTACTGGCTTTTTCGCAGCAACAAAACTGCGGTTGCAGTCACTCAAGAGAGTGTTTATGACCTTACTCCTTTTGCGAAAGTGTGTGTCTTGGGAAAATGGAGATAGAAAGAAGAGAGAAGGAATTGATGGAAGGAGGAAGCGAATTGCAAGCTGGAAAGAATAAAGTCAGGAGAGTGGCAGGTAGAGTATATCGGAAGAAGAACAGCATACGACAAATATTAGGCATACATGAGAAATAAGATAAGGTTGCGTAGAGCAAAATAAAAAAAAGGCACAGACCAAAATAGAAAATAATGAAAAAGGACGAAGGATAATGAAAAACAAGGAATGAAAGTTGAATAACATGTGAGAGACACAGACCTGAGCGCGAGATTAAAAACATAGAAAGGCAGAAAGACACAATAGTTAGATATATCTACTGCAGCAACTAAAAACTCTCAGCAGGCAGCCAGGGTAATATTTAAGATGAATGGAATGGATCAGGTACAAAACTGCAAAGTGATGAAATAGGCAACACAATGAATAACAGTTCAGAAATTGTGTGAGGACATTGCTTGGAGTAGGAGCTCGTGAGGGCAGTTATGTGGTGAGCAGAAAATGCCATGCTGGCCAAGCAGGCAATAGGGGCGGAATAGGGGAACAACAGTAACCAGGGAAATGAGGCACATGAGTCACATCACTCAGATGAAAGACAGTTGGCCACAGCTGGTTTAACTGTAGCATGGGCAATGGAATGATGAAGCAGCAGGACAGGGGTTAAAAGGTACTCACATGAAAAAAATATTTGTCAGAAACCTGAAGAATAGATGCCAGGAGTAGGTTCTAATTTGCACACTTTAAACACTCCGCACCTCACACTCACTGCCAACAGCTACCACAGACATAATGCAAAAAGGGAAATTATCAAATTGCCCAGACACAAACCATACACCTGGGACAAGTCGTTGTTTGAAGGTGTAAGTAAGACTTTTTTGTATCTGACTCAACAAATAGATCCCTACGCACGAAAATTCACATCTTGTAAAAGAACAGCAGCATCTCTCTGTGTGTGATGTGTATTTCCCTGGCTTAGGCAAACAAATATCTACACCATTGTGAAAAATAGGGTTGTTGTTTGACTGGGGTGTGAAACCTGGTCAAGAAGTAACCACAATCCCTGTCAGGGTGAGGCATAAACCAACCCTAAATTAACCTGTGCTCAACCCTCTTGGCAAAGCCGTCAGGCTTAACTTAAAGGCAATGTGTAATGTATGTGTGCAATACTTCAAACGGTAATAAACTACAAACACCACACAAAAAGGATCCCACTCCACATTAGAAAAATATAACCTTCTTTAATGAATGAAACAAGACCAAAACAACAAAAATGTAATCAGTACAACTGGAGATATTACATTTTGGGAATTTGAGCAAAAATAGCAGCACAAATCTCCAATTGTGGATATCTGGTAGTGCTGGACCAGAGCAGTCATAAGTTCGGGCCAACTGTGAAGGGGCACGGCCGGCTACAGGGACACAGTTAGGCCCACTGAGCAAAGTACCTTCAATCCTGGCTTTCAGATTATTGCGAGAACCTGCTTTGAAGATGTGTCATGCATCTGAAGCGATGCATCGGCTCTGACATGCGGCAAAGCTAGGACTTTGTAGTAATCAAGGATCCCATCAACAGGACGTGCGATGGGAAGTCTGGAGTCTAAGACATGGAGCTCAGTCGGGGAGATGCATTGGTTCCAAAGAGCTGTGATGCGGATTCCAGTGTTGTCATTGAGGCTGCTGTCTACGAGGAATGTGAGAGCCTGCACCGATGATGCGTCACCTAGTCGGGACAATTCAGCAGTTTTGAAGAGCTGTGATGTGGTATAGGGTTTTTGCATCAACTCCAGTCCATAAGGCAGCTGCAATCTGTAAGTTCTGCTTGGGTTTATCCTGCTCAGCAGAGGCGATGTCGGTTCTGCTGGATCTGCAGGGGCTGACCAAACAATTAGGCTCACTTTCAAGGGTCCAGGACTGGAGTGGCACCACTTGGCAAGGTAGACTCATAAGTGGCAGACTCAATGTGCAGATAAAAGGTTGTGGGAAGCCTTTTATGTCCATGAGGATTCAAATCAGGAGGCCAGCCAACTGACCCTGGGAGTCACGCTGCATTCTGGGTTCCAGCGATGCCGGTCAAGTCCTTCTCACCCAGGCAAGAGCGCAGAAGGTAAGCTCAGCAGGACAATAGTTCCTTCGGAGCAGCAATCCAGTGGATTGGCAATCCTTGTAGCAGCACAGCAGTCCTTCTTCTTGACAGAGTATCCACAGATCTGAAAGTGTACTGAAGTGTTGGTTTCTGGGGTCTAGCGTTTCTATACAGTAGTGCTTTGAAGTGGGGAGATGCCTCAAAGGCTTGCCTTTTGAAGTGCACAGGTGACCTGCCTTCCTGGCCCAAGCACCTAACTAACAACAGAGGGTATGCAGTCCTTTTCGTGGAGACAGGACACATCCTATTTAAGTGTAAGTGGAGCTGGAACCAGCTCCTCCCTTTCATCCTGCAAGTGATGACCCATTTAGTCACACCTAATCTCTTTTGCATGTGGCTGGCTACATGGAATACACAAAGCCCCACTATCAGCTACACTTAGTAGTTTGACCAGAGACAGGCTGCAGGCACTAAATGGCAAAGGCAGGGCAATGCCAACTTTCAAAAAGTAACATTTTGAATATTGTAATTTAAAATCCAATTTCACCATAAGTTAGGATTTTCAATTCCATTTCTAGGGACACCAAACATGAACTGATTACTTGTTCCCATGTGTATATTACACTTATAAGGTAACTCCAATGTCATCCTTTGGGAGAGGCAGGTCTTGCAGTAGTTGAAAAACTAATTTAAGAGATTTTCAGTCCCAGGACATGTAAAACTTAAAAATATGTGGCTTACTTTTTAAATATGTTGCACCCTGCCCTCTGCGCTCTCTAGGCCTACCCTAGGATACCTTAGATTATTAAACAGGAAGGTTTAGACGTTGCAAAAGGTCTAGTTTGCCAGATCAAAATGGCAGTTTAAAACTGCATACCTACACACTGCAGTGGCATACCTGAGAAATGGTTCATGTGCTACATAAGTTGGTGGCACAATCACTGCTGCAGGTCCACTAATAGTATTTAAGGTACAGGGTCTGGGTGCATGTAGTACCACTTTACAAGAGACCTAGAAGTATATTAAATATGCCAACTGGGTATAAGCCAATCTAACATTTTCAGGAGAGAGCACAAGAACTTTAGGACTGGTTAGCAGTGGTAAAGTGCCTTCAGTCCTAAAGCCAACACAAACAAATTCAGAACAAATAGGGGTGAAGGCAAAACATGTGTGGATAACCCTGCAGAAAAGGCCAAGGCTAACAAACATGCACACAGGTTATCCCATAAAAGTGATGTTCATGTTAATTTCCTTACTGGTTGACTACTCCCAAACATTGCCATCCAAAGAGATACTAGGTAAGCAAACAAGAATTAAGAGAAGAATGCTTGTGGTGAAATCAAACTAAGGATTTTGATCTGATGGCTTGTGAATTGCAAGGTGTTGCAGTGATCATTCTGCACAGATGAATTCTGACCATGACCACTGCAGTCTATGCACCCTCTTCACAGAAATTGATGTTTCAGAGATGCTACTCACTTCCCTCATAATGAATTCCCTTAACTGAAGAACTAGCAGAGCTAAGCATAGACATCTTCTAAAGGTCCTCTCAATTACAATATTCATTCAAGCCTTTTCGCATTTAGACTTGTGTTATCTTGAATTTGTCTGAGACCTGACAAGGTCTATTGTAAGTTTCTGTCAGCAGAGTTGTTATGGCTTATGAAATGGCTGGCAGTGCTGAGCTGCTAGTGCAGCTGGTAATTCTAGGTCTGATATAGGCTTCTAGATTCTTACAGGAATGGTATTGGTCAGTTGATGCTATGCTGCCAACAAGTCAGTTGGTGGTCTGTATGCTGCATCTGCCTTCTAGTATACATTTTGGATTACCTTTTGTAGTCTTCTTTTTTTTCAAGAGAATTTAACACTAGTGACGAGTACCTCTAGGGGACAGGCACGTATAATCACTGACTTCCAAAGAAATCCATAATTTGAATACAGTATAATAATTACCAGTGTGGTGTTGCTTGCACTCCAAGGAGGATTTAAAGATGTTCTCAGGTGAGTGAGCTAATGCTATTCTGGATATAGCAGAATTTCGTTCATTTAGAGGCATTACAGTGCACAGAGTGTTCACACATGGCAAGTTAACAGCACCAGTGTGCTTTGTGAATGACCCTGCTTGTGCGCAAGGTTACACGGTGTTTCAAAGAAACAGCGGAGGCAATGTGTCTTTTAAATGAACGTTTTCTTTAACAAGTGCCAACGTGTGCCAGGAAACAATCACATGAAGAAGTCTCACAAGAACCAATTTGGCGAACAATCAGAATAGAATCAGAAGGTGGGTGGAAGGAAAGCCCCCCGGTATCTACACAAGTGATCCCAGATACCAGGCAACAATTCCAGGAAGACCTCACACAAGGTGCTTATAATCGAACACACAGAGAAGATCCTAATAGAGCACGCCCTCCGGTAAACGGACAACTGACCACGGCAACCTGGCAACAACATCAGAAAGAACCATCTCAAAGAATGAATCATCAAACAATTAGAATAGATTCCAAAGGGAGACTGGAGGCAAGCCCTCTGGCACCAAGGCATGGGAATTGGGACCATCAGGCCCACACACTGACACAGGAAATGAAACCATTCCGAGAAGCAATGGAGCAATCACAAGAACACCCATGGAGCAATGAACAAAACCACTGGACAGCGACCTGCATAGTCACCAGAGAGAATTCCTCTGCTACATATAGGTCTGAGAATGTACAGGATAAATGTGGTATATTGAAATTAAATGCTGGAATTCCACAGGTATCAAAGGAACAACTGTCAATCATTTGTACCCCTTCTATACAACTCAAGGACCCTGGGATATATTTATTATTTAATAGATCAAATATACTTCGGCTGTTGCATCATATACCAGCTTTAGCCTATCTCTCATCAGAGGATGTCTCAACAGTAAATTTTAACACATACACATGGATCACCCAGAGTGAGTCTACATTAACGACATGGGCTGACCAGGGCACGGTAGAAAGAATACTCAAATACAAGGGCTTGTTGGAAAACTGGGGTATAAAAATCAGCAAGCCAGAGAGACAACGCTACCCTCAAGTCCTGGCCAGGGAACTTAAACCAACACGCCCAACTAAATTTGTCAGTGCCCGAGGGACCCCTACAATCAAACCCTCAAAAGTAGACAAGAGAATTATCATACATCAGACAAGGCACACAGGAGGAACTCAAGTGAATGATGCAAGGAATGATGTTAACAAGAAGGAAGGTAGGGAAGGAATTGGCTCCCTGAAGCTTTGACCGTCAAAGGGGAAATGGAGGTTTAGCAACAGAGGACCCCCTCAAAATGAAGCCAATAGGATGATTATAATACTCAGCTGGAATGTATCTGGCTTGGCCACTGCCATTGCCAGTCCCAATATTGAAGGCATTTTAAGTAATGCAGACATTCTATGCATACAGGAAACTTGGACACCGGAGCCCAAGCCCATATCGGGCTTTTTAACAACACAATCTCCTGCACAAAAGAAAAACCTGTTTGGAAGATACATGGGTGGTCTTGCAACATATGTCAAGCTAGGCCTAGTGGTTAAGTTGGTGCCTTGGGAGAAATCAACCTGTGACGTGCATGTGATAACCAAACATGGTCTAGCTCTCGCCAAAAACAGTTACACCAATATATTCATCATAAATTTGTATATAAATTCTAAGCGGGTCAAAACTATGAAGGAATTATCAAAGGAGTTCTTAAGTGAATACCCGGACCACGAACATCTAATTGCAGGAGACGTTAACACTTGTCACCTTGGTCAGGAGGTAGGGCTCCCTGGAAATGATATAAGATCAATCCTAGAAACCTTTTTTTAAGGAATATGACCTGAGAATGTCCAACTGCAGCAATACAGTAGCAGGCTCACTGATCCCTACGTTCAGAAATATATCCACATTGGATTACATCTTCTTAAGCCCAGCTTTATTACACAGATGTGTATGCCATAAGGTGAAAGGAAGATCAGTGAGAGATCACAATCCCATAGAAATAGAGATTGATCTCCAAGCACCTAGACTCCCGTCCTACAAAACCAGTGGGCTGCAACTATCAACCAAGCTATGCCCCCTGACAAAAAGGATCAAATGGAGCTTGCCCTGCAAGAGGAAATACGATCTATGGAAGCAGGTCAGTGGCCCATTAAACCTGGGAAGTGGGACAGGCAGAATTAGTGACCAGTGGGCAAATATGATTAGGAATTTGCATGAGTCACTATGTAGCTCTACACACCAAGGGACTGCAGGAAGTAAAAGACAGAAAATAGCCAGGTTCACGACAGCCAGGGAACACAGACATCATAAGTGGAAATGTTGATGGGCAGAAGCATACTGCAGCAGGAATAAATCTCCCGAAGCGGAAGCTCTTAGGAGGTTGGCGAGGAAGGACTATAAAAAAGCAATATGGAAGTGGAATCAAAAAGGAGATTGAAGAATGCTGGATCCACCTACACGCATTATCACCACCGAATAAAAGTAAATAATTTTGGGACTATGTCAATTCTTTACTCCATGGAACAACAAATAAGGATAATGCAATATTGGCTAGCTCGTGGGAATCCCATGTAGCCAATCTCTACGTGGACCCAGAACACTCTGCAGCCCTGAGCACCATGGGGTGGCCACACCATCTGGATGGCCATATAGATAATGCACAAGAGACCACAATCAAATCAGTAAAAACAGGGATTGGCAACCTCAGAAGGGACGGCGCTCCAGGACCAAATGGCCTCCCAGGGTGCATATTCAGAGATGACCAAGACTACTGGGCCAAACCTTTGAGCACCCTCTTCAACCACTGTTTACATCATTCCGTGGTCCGAGAGGCATGGAAAGGCTCAATATTGCACCCAATCTATAAAAAAGGAGACTTCAGTCTTCCGGAAAACAATAGGCTGATAGCCCTTCTGGATGTGGACGGCAAAGCCTATGCAAGGGTGTTGTTACAAGAGCTAGAAAAATGGATCGCAGAAAACTAGATTTTACCAATATATCAAACCGGCTTCAGACCTAGCTCTTTCACCTTAGACAACGTGCTAGCCATCTCATACCTAGGTCAGAAAGCACTGAAACCATCGGCCCAGCCACTGTATGCTTGCTTTATAGATTATAGTGCGGCCTTTGATGGAGTATTGCGTCATATCCTCTGGAAGAAGATAGCGGCATGGGAGACACATTATACTCCAACATCTGGGTGAGAATCAAGATCACAAACTCACATGTGAGCAGGAAAATTTATACTAGTAAAGGTTTAAAACAGGGTTTTGTCATTGCGCCCACCCTTTTCAACCTGTATATGGCAGATTTGGGAGCGGAATCTTTGAGAGGAAACACACTCCCCCCCGAAACAGCGCTCCCTATCAAACAATATGTGGACGACCTGGTGCTTCTTGCACAGACCAGAATAGCTTTGAAAAGGAGTTTGGAGATACTACACAGATACAATGAAAAGGATGATTTAAGGGTGAACGTGGCAAAAACCAAGGTGCTGGTCTTTGGTCATCAGGCCAAAAACATCAAAGAGGGTAGAAGCTTTGTCCACTAACAATAGATGCAGAAGATAAATATCACTACCTCAGAGTCTAATTATCAAATACAGGGAAAACATCATACCAGGCAGCGGCAATAGGAAATAAGGCGTGTCGCGTAGACTCTCATTATTCTAATGAGACTACTGGATTTGAGCGGCAGAATCACCTGCGGTGTGGGAGACTGTCTTAACCCACTACAGGTGACACCTGTCACCCCAATCTGGGTTTTTCTCCGGCTAACTACCAGTACCTCATCTCCACCCAAGAGTAGGGATGATTGAGCAGCCAAGCGTGTGACACAATTGACTTCTCAGGGAAATTGTGGTTACTCAGGTCCCTTCCGTTTCTCTCAGTAACATTAGTCTCATATATACAAATGACAAACAGAGGCAGTATATGTTTCAGTAAGCTTTTAATACAGCAACTACAACTTAGACAATAAAGCATGTCCTGCAATAACAACGACAATAAAGCTTGACAGAATTAGAATTGTGACAAGTCGAGTAAAGCATAGAAATAACGCTACCATATTGTCACTAGAGTCAAGTAGACTAATTCTTACCTAGGCTATATTAGAGCACAGCATGTTAAGCTCTAGTTCTGCCATTCAGGTTCCCCTAGGAAGACATCATCCCCCATACCTGAGCAAAGGCCTGAAGTCTGCATTAGCAGCTGTAGCGAAGCGTTCAGCAATCAGCATACAGTCATTGTCCTCTGGCTGGAATCTCCCTCTAACGTGTAAGGGACAGGGAAGTGTTTTTATAATAATACAGTTGATGTTCTGAGAAAATGTCCCTACGTAAGGATGTGTGTTTCTCTATGAATACCAGAGACAAAACTTTTACCATGTTCACTTGGCAACCTATCTCACTAAGCACAGAGTGAACAAGAATGTTCTGTTTGAGAACATAGTGCTGGCCTAATCAAGAACAGCTAGATAGAGAGAAATAAAATAAGACAGCAAAAGTGGCTATTGTTAAAGTATTAAATGAAGCTGAATAAAATATATCTAGGTTAAAGTGTACAGCGGCAGGCCTAGTGTGCTAAAATAATGTGAATGGAGCTAAAACTAAAATGGCTACACAACAGGCAGAAAGAGATACCTATGCCTTACCAAAACTCCACCTTCGGCTGTGGTCACCTATACCTCAGGCAATCGGGAGGGTCATTAAAGCAAAACTACTCCCGGCTATCACTTACGGAAATTTGGAATTCACTTGGCAAGATAACTGCATTTTTAGAAAAATGCCAGATGAGAGCCTACAAAAGGATATTTAAGATCCCTAACTTAACCAGACACGCAGGGCTACATTTCGAGTTTAATATTACAAAAATTGACACTCTCTGTAAAATGGATATAATCAAGCTCTTTCATCGTGTCTGTAGGGCCAATCAGGACTGCCTGAGTGGTTCCCTGAATATAATCTTTAAGGATAACGCAAGTAGCTGGGCTATCTACCTCAGGCAAGCCGAGGAATATTTCAACTTAGTTCCCGCCTATGCGCTGGACCATCTCATATTGAAGGCACTCCTAAAAAAGACTTTAAAAGGCGAGGGCATACAAAAATCTAGAGAAAATGACATAGCCCGAATCAGGAATATTAACAGAGCAGAGGGCTTGGCGAGCCTTACTTGACCAACAATGTCCAACCATACATGAAAACAGCTCTGGGAGCCCATGTCTTTCAGAATATTTTGTTAATGCGTCTCCTAATACTCCCTATCAGGGATTTCAGACGCAACTGGAAGTCTGCATGGGGTGATTCCCAAGACTGTGCACTGTGCAAATACCATACTGAATATGTAAGGCACCTAGTATGTTGCTGCCCGCAATTGGCCTTGGAGAGACACCTTCTACTAAAACCGATTTTGCTGAAATACGGAGTGAGATCATGCACTGATGCCATAAAGCTAATATTCACGGCCGATATCCCAATGGAACTTGCTTGCTCTGTGAATTTATTTTACTAATGAGACTGGCCCTACAGAATGCCCGGAGCCTCCAATGTGCAGAAACGAAAAGGGGCGAGGCAGCCACTAAAGAAACATTAACGAAGTGGCTTACTCACTCATGAAAGGCCCACAATAGCATTAGACTTCCTGCTAGTCATTGGACTGATAGGTCAGATTGGGCGTCCCTATTCGAACTTCAGAGAATACTACTGTGTGTTATTACTGTGCTTTCCGCACCTTTCTCACCCATGGAAAGCTCTTTCATAGCTTGAGACTCTGAGCTAGATTTTGGAATGAAAGGCTAGACTGGGAAATCTGTTTCTTCCCTCAGATCTTACTATTGTGTATTATTTTACTTGGTCTTTCCCGTGGCTATCTTAATCTTCAGACTGTAGGGCAGTCTGGTATAGGCAATCTTTCTGCCATGGCTGCGCTCATGGACTGCCCACTAAAGGATGAGTCGATACGACAACATCACGCACTTTCTAATATTGGCACTTTAGCTTTAAGTTTTAAAATCTTCTATAACTGTTAACTTTATTAGACGTTATAACCGCCTTTTGCTTGAGTATCCACACAGACATGCAGACAGCAATATAGGTAGAATGCTCATATGCTTAAAGTCATTAGAGTGGATCACAAGGACAGGCCTCTGATTCTAGCACATTTAGCACTCTTCACACTGACACTTGCATTCGAAAGCAGTGAGGCTGAGGAGATTGCATATGTCTAGAGGTATTTTGCGGTAAAGTATTTGTATTGTATTTTATGCAATGATTTTAAGTAATTATGCAATAAAAGCTACTACTACTACGTGTGCATATGTTACATGTTGGCTATTTTATATTGGCAGAAACGAATAAGGAAGGGAGACCCACATTAGCCATACATGTATGCATTTTATTGACATAAAGGATGTTGTGCAATGAGGAACGGGGAGTTTGCAGTTATTCAATTAATCTGTACCTATGTGAACAGTGCTTGCAAGAATCAACTGCCCTTGAGCTGAACCCAACAACTACAGGACCCTGAGTGTGTGGAACTGTCACCAATCACACCAAAGAAATTAAAGTATTTCCAATGTTTTTCTTGTAATTGTGGACATTTATTTAGAATATATATCACTCGGGAGACTTACTCCATGGATAATAACCTTCAGGGTTTTTTCCAGTTGTGACATTGGATCATATAATTATTTATTCTCTTGCATTGTTCTTAGACTGAGTATCAATTAGTTTGTACATGCTAACTTTTGTCATTCCTTTGATGGTAATGTAAAAATGGAATTATGGCTACAGCAACTGTGCCTCAGTGTTTGCTGACAAAAAGTGATGACTTTGTACCTTGGAAATGTGGGAAACAGCTGTTTGACTCTTATCTACTGGCAGTTGGTGGGGAGAAATGTTTGGCACTCTGGAGGCCAGCTATTTTACTCCCTAGAAGGAGGAAAGAGATATAAAAGCTTTGATGAAATTCCTAGTAGAAGTGTAGAAGGTGAACAAAACAGTTTGTGTGGCATGTCTGTGCAAATGCTTGAAAAACAGTTTAAGTCGAAAATCAATAGTGTTGGAAAGACGCTTATTCTTCACAAGGAATTAAATGAGGTCTGAAAGGACCAGAAGTTATGTGACGTCATTGAAGACATTGGCACGCACTTGTGGTTTTGGTTACAGCACAGGTTCATTAATTAGATAGTGAGGCATACAACTCAAAAGTTCAGGAGAAATGTCTCACCAAAAGTCCTTATCCTAAGAAAACTATAGGTATTGTTGAAGCGATAGAGAATATCAATGTGTGGGGAAAAGCGATTGCAAGGAGCACTGTGTGTTTGAAGTAGATGAGTCTTTGAATGAAGTCAAAATATTTAATAAGAGCCGTGGTCTTGACAAATGCACCAATTAGGATGGCCGGGGTGTTACTAAGGATAGCAAGGACAACGTTTTAAATGTTGTTGATGATGGAATAAAGGTCACTTCTTAAATAGCGCAGGGTGTAACAACTTTGAGTTACTGCCTCAAACATAAACCCTGTGGGTTATACAGATACCAAAATGTATGCTCTTGTTTATTCAATAATGAAGATCTGACTTCACAACAGAGAAACTGTGGACAAGGTATTTGTAACCAAACAGGAACTTATTAGTGTGGAGACACTAAGCAGGCATGGATATAATACTTAACACCAATGCCTCTAGGTGTGTGTTGTTGTCTGTTGCTAAACTGTTGAGTGACATTCATTTGGAGGTTCCTAAAGAGTCTGGGGGAGAGCTAGGGTTGTTTTAGATCTTTGGTCATAAAAGTATTCTAAAGACAAATGCTGTACCCTGTGTATATAGGGGGAGGAAGGTTCCCAATATGATTCTGAGCCCGCTCAAAAAAGAACTTCAGTGGTTTATTGAATTTAGGTGTGATTGAAGAAATTGAGTCTTCTGAGTGGTTTGCCCAGTTATTCTTGTGCCAAAGGATGTAGGATAGAAAAAAGTGTGTTGGCCTACAAGGGCTAAATAATTATATTTGGCTTGATGAACGTCCTTAGTCCAATCATCTCAGAGACTCTAGCAGTGTTATTCTGTCTGTTGGATTGTCCTTAGCTTATCACCAGTTTCAACTTCCCAAGAAATGGAGACATTTAGGCCCTCATTCCTACTCTGGCGGGTGGCGGTCGCCGCCCGCCAGGCGGGAACCGCCATATGGCCGCTCCGCGGTCGAAAGACCACTGGGGCCATTCCGACCTTCCCGCAGGGCCGGCGGGCACTAACATTGTTAGCGCCCGCCGGCCCAGCGGGAAGGCGGCCTGCAACACTGAAGCCGGCTCCGAATGGAGCCGGCGGTGTTGCAGGTGTGCGACGGGTGCAGTTGCACCCGTCGCGCTTTTCACTGTCTGCTAAGCAGACAGTGAAAAGCATGCTGGGGCCCTGTTAGGGGGCCCCTGCACTGCCCATGCCAATGGCATGGGCAGTGCAGGGGCCCCCTGTTAGGGGGCCCCAGGACACCCGTTCCCGCCAGCCTGTTCCTGGCGGTGAAAACCACCAGAAACAGGCTGGCGGGAAGGGGGTCAGAATCCCCAGGGCAGCGCTGCCCTGGCGGATTCGCCCAGCCGGGGGAAATCCGGCGGGAAACCACCGGACCCGTTTTTCTGTCCGCGGCTTTACCGCCGCGGTCAGAATGGGCCAGGAAGCACCGCCAGCCTGTTGGCGGTGCTTCTGTCATACGCGGCCCTGGCGGTTTTTACCGCCAGGGTCGGAATGACCCCCTTAATGTCCTTTGTCACACCTCTGGTGGCTTACAGGTTTGCGTGCATGGCCTTGGGCTGCCATATGCAGCTGCCTATTTTCAGAGTGTGTTGAAAAGGGTATTGGAGGGTTCGCCAAGGATTCTGTATTTGCAAGATGACATGGTATATGGGAAAGCTTGAGGTTAAGAACAGAGTTAGACCTGGCCCTTTCTGCATAGTCATCCCAAAACGCTTTGCCATCCTCCTCTTTTTTGCTGGATTTTTGCTTGTTGGCCTTAGGACTCTTCATCACTGCTGACCAGTGCTAAAGTGCAGATCCTCTTTACTCTAAAATGTGTTAACATTGGCTTATTCACAATTGGTATTTTTATTTACATGTAAGTCCCTAGTAAAGTGCTCTATATGTGCCCAGGGCGTGTAAATTAACTGCTATTATTGGGCCTCCAGCACGCATTGTGACACTCACTACAGTAGCCCGTTGAATATGTCTAAGGCTTGCCACTGTAGTGCCTGTATGTGCAGTTTTAAGCTGTGATTTTGACCTGGCAAGTATAAGCATTTGCCAGGCCCAATCCTTCCTTTTTAGTACATATAGGTCCCCTCTGAGGTAGGCCATGGTAAGCCCCAAGGGTGGTGTAAAGTGCATTAAAAAAGTTGGACATGTACTTTTAAGTTTAACATGTCCTGGTAGTGGAAAACTATTATGTTCATTCTTCACTACTGCAAGGCTTACCTCTCCCATAGGTTAACATTGGGGTTACTTTGAATCAACCCTTAACTGTAACTTTCAATTGGTAAAAGATATGGAAATTGTTGTCTTTGGATTCACAATTTAAAACCACAACTTATGGTGATGTTTAATTTAAAATCTTAAGCCTGAAAATGGCACTTTTAGATAGCTGGCATTTTATTAATTTAACCATTTTGTGCCTGTCTCTGATTACACGCCTGGGGTGGATGACCGCTGGGCTGTGTGCATTCCCTCTAGACAGTCACACACAAAGGGAGCTTGGGTGCGACATTTACATCCTGATGGCCCATCACCAGACTGATGAGTCTTCCTGGAGGAGCTGACACACCTGAATAGGGTTGTTCCCCTCCTCACCCAGAGGACTGCACACTCTCTTGTAGAGTTTCTATAACCAGAGAAGGAAGAGCAGGGACCTTTTAATTTTCAAAGGCCTCGTTGAAGTTTTCCCCACTTCCAAGGCACAATTGAGTATAAGTACTGAACCCCAAACATCACCAAATCAGAACTATACTGGAACCAAGGATATACTGCACGGAAGAAGGACTGCTGTTCTACCAAGAGGGACTGCCACTCTACTAACTGCACTGCTATGTTGGCTTACTGCTTGCTGTGTGCTATGCAGTAGGAGGGACTGCCACTTTGCTTCTTGCTTTGCTGGCCTGCTGCTTCTTTTCTGGAGTGAGAAGGACTGGACCTGTTCTCTACATCCTTGAATCTAAGTTCTCCAAGAGCTTGTTGGCTTGCCCCCTGTTCAAGAAGTCTCAGGGCCATCAAAGACTTTGCTTAAGCTTACCACACCAAAGTAATAGCTGCCCTTCAAGAACTAGCACCTCAACTACTTAAGAGAACAGTCCAGTGCGGTGATAGCCTGAGCTCCGTTCTGCATTGACAAAGAGACCGATGTGGCAAGAACTCCATGCATTCCCAGTCTCCAGTTGGGCTTAGTGCTCCATGTGGTATTTCAACAAAGGAATTGTGCTTCAAGAGCAAATGCAGCGGACCCCTGATCGACAGCCTTCGGTGTCGAAGTGTGGTGAGGAACAAGTAGAGTCCTGCCAACAATCTTGAGGGAGAACGCTACAGCACCTCTCGAACGTGGACCAAAGTGACTTGCTAAGGCTCCCCTGCCCACACTTGGATGACCCTGCTCCATCCTGCAACAGGTACTGAATACAAGAAATCTGCAAGGCCTCATGAACTGATATTCTCGGCGGCACAGGTAGTTGTGTTTACCTGTAGATCTCAGACAGTAATCTCGACAAGTGCAATCTTCTTCTAAAGCACTCCCTGCAAATTGCTGAGTGCTCAGATCTTTGCCCCATTAGCAACAGGACAGTAAACCCCTAACTAGATGTGCACAGGCACTTCCCAAGTGGTACGAATCAATAGCTTTCAATTTTTGCCAAGCCCCACCCAGCAGGGCTGTAAATTCCTGTATAAAAGCGGTATTTCCAACGTTACACTGATTTGGTTACATGTTTTGAACACCTATATCTTGTCAATTAATAATTGAATTCTTTGTCATTTTAGTCTTATTTGACTATGATAAATATACTTTAGCTTTCTAGACTGATGTGGAGTGTTTTTTGGTATTTTCACTGTTAGTGTAATTTAAGTATTGCACAAATACCTTAAACATTGCCTCTTAAGTTAAGCCTGACTGCTCTGTGCCAAGCTACCTGAGGGTGAGGACAGGTTAACTGAGGGAGTGTAACTAACATACCCTGACTAGGATTGTGGTCCAAATCTCTGCCAAACGGAGACCCAATTTCTAAAAAACAGGCAGCGGGATTAATGGTTTACTCTTCAGAAGGAGAAGTGTAAATTTTGTGTAACCTCTGTCGTGTATCTTTCGGCATCCCATCTCAGGAGAAGGAATGAGTCCAAAAATGAATTTAGCCAAAGTACTAATAATGAACTTAATCCAGAAAATAAGATAATGTGTACTCCATTCTTGCTGAGTTTTGCTCCAACATTATGCTAATTGTGTTAATTTCAACTCATAAGATCTCTTCTCAAGAAAGGAGTGACATTTGAGTGGTCTGGAGCATGTGATGCAACCTTTAGAGCAATCAAGAAAAGTATTACGGCACTACCAGTTCTGGGACATTTTGATGTATGTGGGAAAATCACATTGTCAAGGCATGCTAGCCTTAGTGGGTTAGGAGCAGTGCTATCCCAGTTGTTGATGGAAAGTTCAGAGAGATTTCATTTGCATCAGGTTCATTGAAGGGAGCTGTAGAAGGAGATTCTGTTATAGAACTGAAAGCAATACACGTTTATTTGGCAATTATTCACTTCAAATATTTCCTGTGGGAAATACAGTTAAACTTTAGATTAGCTCATCATGATTTTTC
Organism: Pleurodeles waltl; assembly: GCF_031143425.1. NCBI lineage: Eukaryota > Metazoa > Chordata > Amphibia > Caudata > Salamandridae > Pleurodeles > Pleurodeles waltl. The sequence continues at coordinate 326,871,077 of NC_090438.1, read as the reverse complement.
ACAAGTTTTTATATGCAGTAGTGGTGAGAATGTATCTCAAATATTTAAGAGATAGATTGAATGTTTGACTGAATACAATTGTATTGTTGAATACATACCGGGTTTAAGAATAGTGTGACAGACTATCTTTCCTGCCTTCTTGTTGATGAATGTTATGGTGAAGAATCTGCTATAGTGGGGTGGATGTGAGAGAGTGTTATTGGTGAACTAGGATGATTGCCAAAGAGAGGAGGTTGTAAAAGATTGTTGACAGTGCACGAATAATGTTGAATGCAAGACTACACATACTGCTGCTGCTTGCATAGAAATTCCAAGAGAGCCTCAGACAAAATTGGGTCTGTATATAGCTGGCTATTTGAATAGTCTCAAAATGAACAGTATTTTATTTTTTCAGTTGGGTACACCTAAACCTGGGATGACTAAATGTGTTCTCACATTGAACACAAGAACTGTGATTGAGTCCTTAAGGAGGAATGTTTTTGTCAAGGCATCCCAATTTTTAATGACTTATACTGGTGTGCAATTTGTTTCCCAATGAGCTGCATGTGTTATTGGCAAATCTCTCCATTAAACATTTGAAAGCAGCACTTTTTTCTCCACAAGCCAAGCGTCTTACAGAGCGATGAACAGAGTGGTGTAGAGCTATGTCCATAGAGCAATCAGCACTAAAAATATATTTAAGGAAGTTCTGCAAAAAGCTTAGTGGCCTCATTGCAACACACCTAATTTCCTCACTTCTTGTGAGTCTCCTTTCTTTTCCCTGAAAGGCAGGAGACCCCACAATAAATTAAATCCTGCATGGTTGAATATGAGTAAGGCAAAGGGTGATATTGGCATTTCCAAAGAGAGAACTTCCTCCAAATGGAAATCATATTGGGAGAGAGAGAACTAAATTTGATGTGAAATCTAAGTCTTGGAAGATTTGTGATGTCCTATTAGTGAAGAAAAAATGATTGCTCAAGAAAGGGTTAACCAGGTTCAGGGCTCCATTTATTATAAGTGAGTTGAAGAGAACTCTGGTGGTTCTAGATTCTGGTTCTGTATTGAAGATGTAAAGGTTGGTGAAGTGTGTCAGCAACTCAAAAGATGTTGTTGACAGCAATTCAAAGGATATTATTAAGGAAACTCAAAATGGGACATTGTTCCATGGTGTGATAGTGTTCTGTTGAGGAGACCCAACAAATCAGTTGGTGATCTGTAAGAGGTACCTTCCTGATATAGGAAAGTGAAATATTATATGGTGTGGGGGGGAGGGGTTAGTCCTTACCGTGTGATACTCTCACAATACCCCAGACATAGTCCTTAGATTCAGTCTAGTAATCCTTAGCTCAGTTCTGGTAGTGTGGCAAAGAGCAGTCATGCTTTGCTTAGAGCGACATGAGTTAAGCATTTCACAGCACAAACATGGATGATAAGTAATTGACATGACTCGAAAGAAATCCAAAACCAATTTATTAAAATAGAGCTTATATTTATCTTCCTTTTGACACCAAAATGAACAGAACTGAATAAGTATAACTGGAGTTATGATTTTAGAAGCTATGTTAAATTATGTTTAGGTCTATGGAAAAACTATCACTGGTGGGACAAGTCACCTTTACCTACCCACAGCCCTCTATTCTGCCACTCCTAAGATGGCAGAAATCAAAATTTAGTGCACAGAACAGGCTGCTCACCCCTGTGGTGTGGTCAACATGCTGGGGTTGTGTACAGTCCTGCATACCTAATTTCCCATATGTTCACGAGCAAACATGCCTGGGGCCAGGGAGAGTGCTGTTTCCTTCTAGGGGACAGCACATATGGCTATCAGGGGCGGTGAAGCCATTGAATCTCACTGCCTTGATGGCTCTATTCACTACCCTGGTGGTGGGACAGGAGGTGTGACATACTTGACCTCTGGAAACATCTGTGCTGCCTGACAGGAGGTCAAAAACCTGTCTTTGTGGCATGAAGCAGGCAGAAACCCACAGGCTGACCAACCAGAGCACAAACAAGGGTGACAAACAGGTGGGCAACCCTTAGTGTGCCACCAGGGTACATACCAGCCATCCCTCACCACCAGGTTCATGTTGGGGGAAAGAAAGCTAGTTGTTTGACACAGTGCTTAATTTGTAAATAAAAACTTGCTGGTGCCGAAAGCTCTCCTCTGAAACAAGCGTCTGCTGCAATTAAATGTGCAAACATAGAATACTGAGGCAGCGTAATCCTGAAGCCATCTCCGACCTCTTTAATCCATTTGAGGACACACTCTGTCCCTTCAGCTCACTCTTGCTGCTTCCCCCCTTTGTGATCCGTTTTTGTTTTTCTCTTCCTCAGTCTTTCCACATGAAGCTTTCACTCAAAGTAAATGCTTGAGGCAGAAAAATAAGTGCCGGCCCTCAAAAATAAGTGCCGGTGCTCTGCACCGGAAGCCAACAAAGCACTGGTTTGAAACCAAACTCACCATATCTAGGCAGTAGCATAATGTTGCTAGCAACCCAGGTCTGCCCGGGCTTAAGTCCCATGTTATCCAATTGACTGGTCTGCACTTATAGTGTACCCTAATGGAAAGGACGCTATAGAGGCGTATACGTTTGTGCTTATAAGCCTGCACCTTAAATATAATGCACCCTACCTCCTGGGCTGCAGGAGCCTTCCTTTGGTGTGCCTGACATATATGTAAGGCAGTGCATGGTGCACAGTTAAACCTGAGGAATTTGTATCACTCTGGCAGACTGCAGTGACAGGACTGCCATTAGTAGTTTGCATCGGTCACCTAGGGTGGCACAAACTCATGCTGCAGCCCTGGAGAACCCTTTACCACCTTTGCCTGGGTATCCTGGGTACCATTTACTAGGGACTTGCAAAAGGGTAACATTTTGCCAGTCAGGGAATTACCATGTCGGCAAATAATTTAGGTAAAGAAGAAATGGGGTCTTTGGTTGGCAGTCAGGTTACCTCCTGTCCAAGCAAGGACCCTCACTCTAGTCAGGGTAAAAGAGAATCACCCTCAGCTAACCGCTTGGCACGAGCAGTAGGCTTAACCTCAGAGTGCTAGGTGTAAAGTACTTGACCAACACACACAGTAACTTAATGAAAACACTACAAAGGGGCATGGCACAGGTTTATAAAAATAGAAAATATTTATCTAAACAAAACAAGACCAAAACAACAAAAATCCACAATACATAAGTCAAGTTATCAACTAAAAACCAAAAAGACTCTTCATATAATTTTAAACACAACGCTAACGCTGTTAGCGTGGAAATGTGCCTGGGTGCATCAAAAATAACCCCGCACGGGCGAGTGTGCGTCAAAAAGGACTTGTGATGCGTCTATATTATTCACGAGCGAGACCGTGCATCGTTTCTCCTTCAGTCGAGTCAGCGTGTGTCGTGTCTTCTCTCTGCAGGAGAGCTATGCGTCAATTCGAACCACACACTTGGGTCCATGCAGGCATTGCATTGTTTTTACACGCCCAGCGATGTTTGCGTTGCAAATCCTGCCGCACGATGATCCAAAAACCACGCTGCAAGGGTTACGTTCTCACCAGCATCCGTCCGCAATGCTGTGCATCATTTCTCCAGCCGTGTGTGTCGATTTTCAGCCACGAAGCCGGCGGCTTGTCGATTTTTTCAGCCACGAATCGGAGTCACGGCAATCTTTTCCCCGCACAGCAGTCGGTGCGCGGATTTCTCACTCTTGGCCTGCAGGCATCTCCTTTCAGGGTCCCAGGAACTGGATGGGCACAACTTGGCAAAGTAGGAGTCTCAGCAGAAGCTCCAGGTGCTGGCAGAGAGAAGTCTTTGCTGTACGTGAGACTTCAAACAACAGGAGACAAGCTCTAAATCAAGCCCTTGGAGAGTTCTTCAAAAGAAGGAAGGCACACAAAGTCCAGTCTTTGTCCTCTAGCACAGGCAGAAGCAGCGACTGCAGGATAGCTCCACAAAGCACAGTCACAGGCAGGGCAGCTCTTCTTCCTCAGCTCTTCAGCTCTTCCCCAGGCAGAGGTTCCTCTTGGATTCCAGAAGTGATCTAAAGTCTGTGATTTTGGGTGCCCTTCTTATACCCATTTTGCCCTTTGAAGTAGGCTTACTGCCCTGGCCAAGCCCCAGCCACACACCAGGGGGTTGGAGACTGCATTGTGTGAGGGCAGGCACAGCCCTTTCAGGTGTGAGTGACCACTCCTCCCCTCCCTCCCAGCACAGATGGCTCATCAGGGTATGCAGGCTACACCCCACCTCCCTTTGTGTCACTGTCTAGAGAGAGGTGCAAACAGCCCAACTGTCAAACTGACCCAGACAGGGAATCCACAAACAGGCAAAGTCACAGAATGTTTTAAGCACGAAAATGCTCACTTTCTAAAAGTGGCATTTTCAAACACATAATCTCAAAACCAACTTCACTAAAATATGTATTTTTAAATCGTGAGTTCTGTAACCTCAAACTCCACATGTCCATCCGCTCTCAAAGGGAATCTACACTTTAATCAGATTTAAAGGTATTCCCCATGTTAACCTATGAAAGGGACAGGCCTTGCAACAGTGAAAAACGAAATTAGCAATAGTTCACTGTCAGGACATATAAAACCCATTACTATATGTCCTACCTTAACCATACACTGCACCCTGCCCTTGGGCCTACCTTAGGGGTGCCTTACATGTAAGAAAAAGGAAGGTCTATGCCTGGCAAGTGGGTACACGTGCCAAGTCGAATTTACAGTTAAAACTGCACACACAGACACTGCAGTGGCAGGTCTGAGACATGATTACAGAGCTACTGTTGTGGGTAGCACAACCAGTGCTGCAGGCTCACTAGTAGCATTTGATTTACAGGCCACGGGCACCTCTAGTGCCCTGTACTAGGGACTTAACAGTAAATCAAATATTCCAATCATAGATTAACCAATTACATACACATTTTATACAGGAGCACTTGCACTTTAGCACTGGTTAGCAGTGGTAAAGTGCCCAGAGTAACAAAAACAGCAAAAACAGAGTCCAGCACACATCAACAATCTGGGAAACAGAGGCAAAAAGTTAGGGGGGACCACGCCAAGGATGCGAAGTCTAACACAGTGGATGGGCCATCTTACATAATTGAAGACAAAAACAGTGTAAGACGCAGTAAGTCTTCCGAACTAGAGAGCCCCGGGCATTCTTAGGTTGAATTTTGAACACAAGGAGCCATGCTGGGAAATACAATGGCAGAAAGGCAATAATTATTTTTATGACATTGAGATGCATCAGTATGGGAGATCGACACATACAGCTGGAGATACGATGCGCCACATCGCTGACAGAGGCTGGTAACTTCGCATCCCACACAGCATGAGGCAGGATTTTCGATGCAAACCTTGCTGGGCACGGAAAAATGATGCAGGCCTGCCCAAACCTGAGTGCTGCCCGGATCGACGCATTGCTCCCTTACGGGGAGGAAAAACGACACACGCCAGCCCAACCGGGGAAGAAGAAATGACTCACAATCTCGCTTGCGGGTGAGAAATCGACGCACCGCTTACCTTTTTCGAGACACACTCGCCCATACATGTTATTTTGACGCTACCCAGGTACTTTTCATTGCTAACAGTGTTTTACCTGTTTTCTCAAGGATTTAAGACTTTTTTTGCTTTTTAATTAGTAACTTGACTTTTGTTCTTTTGGTCTTGTTTTGTTTAGATGAATATTCTATTTTTCTAAACCTGTGTTGTGTCATTTTGTAGTGTTTTCATTAAGTTACTGTGTTTGTTGGTACAAATACTTTACACCTAGCACTCCGAAGTTAAGCCTGCGTGCTCGTGCCAAGCTACCAAGGGGGGTGAGCGGGGATTAGCTGAGGGCGATTCTCCTTTAGCCTGACTAGAGTGAGGGTCCTTGCTTTGACTGGGGGTAACCTGACTGCCAACCAAAGACCCCGTTCCTAACACACTGAAAATGGATCCATTTTGAGAGAGGCCCAACCCTGTTGCTTTCATAGGGATGATTTATACTGGTGCCACATAAAGGGAATTCTCGACCTGTCACTAGTTACTTATTTTCTCTGTGGGCTGGTAGTTTTCAATATGGAAAGAAGTGTATTCCTTAAGTATGCCTTTCCCCTACATGATAGAAAATGCTAAACAGATCATTGCCTATCTACATGATTATTAATAGAGATGGCAATTACTGTGTATTACGGATTAGCAAAACAGATTAGAACAGTGGAATATTGAAAGCTCCATTGACGACAACAGACTGACTCTGGGTTTATAATGGCTTGTATAATCCTGCTCCAACAATCCAGTGTATGTCTTTCTGTTTCACCCTTAGTGGCTGGGATGTTCTAATAGGGTTATAACCCTTCTACCTCGGACTATACCTATTAAAGGCCCTCACCCTAACTTGGGTTCAGGGCCTTTTACAACTGGTACAACCCCCTGCAATGGGCTTAATAGACTACATTGCAATCTACTATTACGTAAATCAAAGTCATGAAAATGGCAGAACAATGATACATTCTTAGGGTTATTAATTAATTGAAATGGTTCAATTTCAAATGACTCATCTGTAGTTTTTTAATCTTTGAAGCTTGTTGATGCATCTTGTAAACATTGCAATAGTGATTGTAGTTGTTAACATCTTTCACAACTGAATGCCAGCTTGAAAAGAGAATTGCACACGCAAAGATGGTCTAGGCCACATTATGTAAGAATCCATGCGTGCAATGCACATTTAAACCTACCCTTGCATCCATAGAACAGTGTAAAAATTACACTTCAGCGCACCAACACGTACAAAATGTACCTGATGGTGCGAATGTGGCTTTTGGACTGGTAGAACTGGAATAAACATTGTTTTATTGCCATTTGGTTTGTGTAGACATTGGTGAAAAATTGCAGCATTACTAAAATATTTTATTGTAGGCAGTAAGAATGCAAACTCAAAACTGAAAATCCTAGAATCTAAGAAGCTAGTAAAACTACAAAAAGGGTATATAAAAATGAAGACAACTTTTAGCAATGCACCATAAATATACATTTCTTTGTTTATCGCTTCCAAAGTAGCTAGCAAAAAAACAATCATTACAATCAATCAATCAAACTGCATTTATAAAGCACACTAATCACCAGCAAGGGTATACAGGCGCTGAGGTTCGCTGATGCGGGTGGCTCAGTTAAACAGCCAGGTCTTGAGTCCCTTCCTGAACTGTGAGACAGAGGGAGAGGTCTGGCGGTAAAGGGGAAGCCTGTTCCAAGACTTGGCAGCAAGGTAGGAGAAGGAGCGTCCTCCACTGTTGCTTCAGCGGATGTGGGGGTTTAAGCAAGGGAGAGGGAGGATGAGCGCAGGTGTCTGTAGGGTAGGTGGAAGTTCAGGCATCAGTTGATGTATGCTGGTCCTTGACTGTTCATCAGGTTTTGCGGAGCATGCAAAGAGTGAGGAAGCAGGCAGATGAGACTTTGGTGATCTGGCCTTTCATGGTGAAGTTGCTGTCAAGGATGATGCCAAGGTTGCAGGCCTTGTCTGTCGGTGAGGGTCCTGTTTGGTGGGCCACCAAGAGTTGTTCCATGGGGAGGAGTTGTTACCGAACGTCAGCACCTCAGTCTTTTCACTGTTGAGTGTCAGGCAGTTGTTTCTCATCCAGTTAGTAACTCTCGTCATATATTGGTGACTGTTGGCTCTAGTGTTCTTCAGATGGTGAAAGGATGAACTGGTTGTCATCTGCATAGGATATGATGTTCAGTCCATTGATTCTGACAATGTTGGCCGGGGGGAGTCATGTAGGTGTTGAAAAGGGTGGGACTAAGGGTTGAACCTTGAGGGATGCTGCAGATGTTGTTCTTAGGTTCCGAGGTGAAAATAGGTAGGTAGATACTCTGGGTTCTCCCGGTAAGGATAGAGGTGATTCATGTGCGGGTGTCCTTTTGAATACCCATGTGATGAAACCTCTTGATGAGGGATATGGTGTCACAGAGGTTGAGAAGAATCAGGGTCGAGGAGAGTTCTGATGTTGTATGTGGCAGCGATTAGGGCAGTTTCTGTGCTGTGGTTCGTGTGGAATTCCGTTTGGGACATGTCCAGCAGGTTGGTGTGCTCTAGCTGTGCAGAGAGTTGAGGGTTGATGGCCTTTTCAAGAACATTGTCAGCAAAGGAGACTAGGGAGATGGGGCAGTGGCTCTTGAGCTCATTCAGATTGGTGAGGGGTTTCTTGAGAGGAGGCTTGACCTTTGCCTGCTTTCATTCTTTGGGGTTGTTGGCTGTAGTGATGGATGCTTTGAGAATGGAGGTGAGCTTGCTGCTGATATTCTTGCTTCCAAGGTTAAAAATGTGCTGGGAACAGGGGTCAGTGGGTAATCATCCTGAGTGAATAGAGTTCATGATGGCTGTGGTGTTCTCTGTAATGAGCTGGTCCCAGGCGGTGAGAAGGTGGTCGGGGTTAGTGTTTTTGAGAGCGCTGTGGGTGTGCAGGTCAGTAGGCTAGGGTTTGAACTTCTTGTAAATGGTGAAGATCTTGCCATGGAAGAAGTCAGCCAGGGTGTCCCAGAGTTCCTAGGAAGAGGCAATGGTGTTTTCAGTGGCAGAGGGGTTAGAGAGTTCTTTGATGATGATAAAGAGCTCTTTGCTATGGTTGGAGCTGGATTCGATGTGGTTGGCTAGTGAACTCTTTTGCGTGTCTTTCAAGACATGGTGGTAGAGGTTGAGCGCTGTCTTGAAGGTGGCATGGTTTGTGGGGTCCTTGCAGCATTTTTTTTCTAGTCACTTGCAGTTGCACTTAGAGGTTTTCAATTCTGGGTGTAACAGCTGGCTCGAGTGGTGGATCACTTGGGTTGGAGGGCTTGACAGATGCAACTGTCATAGCAGTTGTTAATTCAGGTAGAGAAGTTCTTGACCACCTATTCTAGGTTGATTGCAGTGTCAGGGTGGAATGTGTTGATTTTGTCGGTCCATTGCTCACTGACACTTTGCTCCTGCTACAGTGCGAGGTGTTGGGTGGCTTGGTGGTGGTGCCGGGTGGTCTTGAGATGGTGAAGTGGATGATGGTGTGGTTGGCCCCCGAATGCTCGGTGACATGACTGAACTTGACTCTGTTGCTGGCTGTGAAGATGGGGTCTAGTTTCTGACTGGTGATGTGAGAAGGGTTGGTGATGAGTTGGGTGAGGCCAATGTTTATGCTGTCAAGGAAATTGGAGGTTTTTAAGTCATTATGGTCATCGAGGTGAAAGTTAAGGTATCTGAGGAAGGTGTAGAGTTTGGAGTTGATGGCGAACAGGGCGATGAAGTCACGAATGGCATCACAGAAACTGGGGCGTGGTCCTGGAGGTCAGTAGGTGAGGGTGCCTCTGATGGTGGTTCTGCCATCAATGTGGAATTGGGAGTTGAAATGTTCCATAATGGGGTGGTGTTGTCTTTGGTGGTGGTGCAGTAGATGGCTTCGTTGTGGATGATGGTGATTTCCCCCACCATTCTTTTTTGGTGCAGTCCCGATGTACCATCTTCTAGCCATGGGGGGTCGCTGCTGTGATGTCAGGAATGGGAGCGGAGATGAGCCAGGTCTCAATGATGAACATGACATCAGGGGAGAGGGAGGTGATGGTGTCCCAGATCTTGGTGGACTGCTTGCAGGGTGGGTGTGCATTGAGCAGGAGGCAGTGGAGTAGCTCCAGGGCAGTTGTGGTCAGCATGATTGGTGCAGCGGTGGAAGTCGTGCCTGCTGGTGCACCAATGTTTCAGGAGAAGAGGCAGTGCTAACAGGTGAAAGGTTTGACTCTGGAGCATGGAGACATGCAGCAGCCGTTGTCATGAAGACTGCAATCTAAGGTTCAGAGCTAGGTGGGGGACTATATGTGGGTGGAGGGAGAACCAGGGTTCCTGGTGCTGAGCACAATTCAAGTGCAGACAGGCACAGATGGGCTTGCTTTAGGCATGTCTTTGGGGTGCCCACTACACTGGTCTTCTTTAAAGCCACGCTGCAGCCTTCATTAAGTAGGTCCTGGGAGGAGGGAGGAATGCAGGGCTCCGGGAGTGGCAAAATGGGTGGGAAAGGACAAGTGGCAGGAAAAGAGTTAGGAAAACAGATACATAGTAACAAGGGCAGATATTAAGAACAGTGGAAAGACTCACCACAATACAACAAGGCTAAACAGGACAAAAGACACTCAAGTAATGAGACAAAGAGCAGGTGTTAACAACAGCAGGAAAGACCTACAACAGTGCCGCCGAGGCTAAAAAGGGCAAAAGGCAAATAGCGACATGAGAACATGGATTGACTTGGCTGACAAGTGGGCATCAGGGGAATGCTTGATAGAGTCGGGGAACCTGCAGTACGCACAGCAGCAAGGGGGAGCAAGGTCAGGGACTTACAAAATCAGTGATGGGAGAACCAGAGTGATATTTTCTATTTGTTTTCTGAAAATACTAGTTTGCATTTTCCTGCCTCTTCCTGGTATTTAAGCCTTTGCATTTAGAACCCATTGTGAAACCCCAAATTGAGAAAGGTGAATATGCAGGTGGAGCACATTGGAGTTCAATCATCTCAGATCTCAAATAAAGGCTGTGTGGTTAGGAGAGGAATTTAGTTGATGTATACATGGAGTTGGTTCTAGGGCTGTTTGTGTGAGCTCAAGTTCTCCTAAATAAGTATCTCATAGCTATCTTGAATCAAAGGCGAGTGCTAGTGCATCACTGTTATGAATAGCCTTTACCTACGGTGGTGTTCTTGATTATTCTGCTCCTATTTTCCGGAAGTCGGTTTTGATAGCCTTAGGACTCTGTGAACTTTACCACTGCTAACTTACTTTGCAAATTGATGTTATGTAGACTCATTTACTTGAGGGTCCTGTGTAGACCTTGTGGCTACTCTTCTTAGATATTTTATTGAGATGGATTTCATGAGGTGCTAGGGTATCTTTGGTGTGGATTGAAATGATTGAAATGAAGTAATTAACTGTGAATTAAGTAGGGGGGTGAAGATGAACTATTTCTGCTGGGAGGTGCCTTCAACCATTTCAGAGCTTTTATGCAAGAGGCTTGGAGAGCCTGAGTCACAAACTACAATTTGGAGTACGAAAGTAGCACTAATCACATACTGTATAATGCAATTCACAGACCTACAGTAGGAGACCTCATCCTCTCCTACCATTTCTGTGCAGAGATCTGCACACTCATAGGTTAAGGTTATGGTAATTAATGCGGAGGAACCAAGTGAAATGATGGGGAATATTTGCTAATATGTGATGCCAGGAGGGAGTTTAGGGAAGTTTAAATAAGACATTTGTAGAGCAGGCTAATAAAACACACACCCACAAAAGAGTAGGGCAATTGTAAGTTACAAAGTAGGCTTCTAAGCTTACTGCGGCCCTAAAGGTGTCAAAACGGCTCAAATGTACTCCAGTCCGACTTTGAAGTAAGCCATGCACACCAACCATTGTCAACCACTGGTATGATAACACTCAAGCAAAATATTGGCAGTGAATTAAAAGACCACTCCATGGAAACTAGTTTTAAATTAAAAAATAAATAAAATAGTTCTGCATTTAAAATTGTATATAATTATTGATTATTTAAAAAACCCAAAAACAAAGTAAATATATTTTGTAAGGATTACAAATAGTTTAAACATTTAAAAAATATGTAACTAAATAAATATGTCTTGTACGAAGTTGACTAAATTTTAAATGTAAAGACAACTGTTAGAGTTGGATGTTTTATGATTAAAAAATTTATATTTATATATTAAATTAACAATTAAATATTATTTATTAAAAGTATAATGTGATGTATTGTGCTGTAACTTATTTTATTTTCAAAATAATAAATGCATACTTTAAATACATGTATCTATATATTAAATTACTATATATGTTTAAAAGAATAATAAACATTTAATTTACAATTTCTCTTAGGAAGACTTAAATGAATCAAAAAAGGGTGGAGAATTCGAAGATGATTCTAGTTAATCAGCATTCGTCAAACAATGACTCAGGTTTCCTCGAATCAAACTGTCAGTATTGTTGTGTAGGGTCACTGTACACAGGCAGTTGATAGAACATTGAGTACTCTCAAGGACAAGTGCAACACAAATGTGCCGAACCTTATGGCGTCTTGACGGCCTGTACTGCCATTTGATAAAGTTTGTTTTGACCAATGACTTTGTGTTTCACCACTGCGCATATTAGTTGCTCAATGTTCACCAGTAGCACATGGTATGTTTTGTTCAGTTTAGCCGCCTATTGGCTTTGACATGGCATTAGCCATTACTTTCTGTATTCAGTTGAGCCGCCTATGGGCTTTGACATCGCATTAGCCATTACATTCTGTATTCTGCCTATTGGCTTTGACATGCTGTATCCAGTCTAGCCGCCTATTGGCTTTGACATTGCATGCCTATTGACTTTGACATGATGTATTCAGTTTAGCTGCCTATTGGCTTTGACATGATATCACATATTACATTTTGTATTCAGCTCCGCTGCCTATTGGCTTTGACATGATATCACATATTACATTTTGTATTCAGCTCCGCTGCCTATTGGCTTTGACATGATATTATACATTACATTTTGTATTCAGCTCCGCTGCCTATTGGCTTTGACATGATATTCAGCTCCGCTGCCTAATGGCTTTGACATGATATTATACGTTGCATTTTATATTCAGCTCAGCTGCCTATGGGCTTTGACATGATATAAGACATTGCATTTTGTATTCAGCTTAGATGCTTATTAGCTTTGACATGACACTAGACATTGCATTTGATATTTAGGTTAGCTGCCTATTGCCTTTAACATGACATTGCATTTGATATTTAGGTTAGCTGCCCATTGCCTTTAACGTGGAGTTAGACATTGCAGTTGAGAATCCAAGCTGTATTTTTCCAAGCTGTGTTTTTGCACCAGAGAACCAAGATGTTTTGCTCTCACAGTAGACTAGACCTGATAAGAGAGGGTACATGGGTGTTGTTTTTCTCTCTGCTTGAGCTTGGGAACAGGAGTAGTCTTGGAGACCTGGCCAGTCTCCAAAAGGCTTGCTCAGTTTCCCAGGTCTGAGAGGAGGGGGCACACCTTTGTAACGAATGTAACAGGCTGCAGAGAGTCAGATTCGAATCTGCCGGACCTCGTGCTGGAGCTTGGCGCCAGCTGCCAGCATCCCGTGTGGGTAGATGAAACTCTTTCTCGCGGCTGACAGGGGTCATCAGCTTGCAGACCTTAGAAAGATGTAGCTGTAAATAGTTCCTACACGGTGAAGTATTTGTTTTGCTTTGCATTCAATATCTTGTAAATATAACCTGCTGTGTATATTGCAAACTGATATATTTTGTTTGATTAACGCGGACTTGAAAGCTACTAATTCGTCATTCATATAACAACAATAAAAGTCTTCTTTGACCTCAGAAGTGCATTTCTGTTGTGTTATGTTAGTGCTTAGAAACTAAATAAGAGGAAAGCACTACACGGCCCCTCTAAGAAGGTGATAAATGCCGTATGCATACAAACACAGTGCAGTTCCTGCCTGCAGTCAGTGTCGCTGGGTGCTTGCTAACTGGCTCGGCTGGTATGTTTGTGGCTTTTCTTTATTTTAGGTAATACAACTTATGGGCCTAGTGGGCGTGTGGCTTATTTTTGGGATGCACTTGTTAACAACCCATAGCTCTGTTCCCATTTTGGAAATCCGAACGTTGTTGTGTTCACAATAAAATAATTTTTAATTCATCCAGGTGATTTTATCCAGTTAAATGAGCTTAAATTTGAGATGCTGAGCTCTGTTTCGATTGACATTGAGGCGTACCAAAACGTTTATCCTTCGGAGAATGAGAAAATGTATAACCATGTGTAATTCTGAAAACAATTATTGATGCTTGGAGAGACAATTTAATTTACAGCATCTGTGTTATAAGGGTGGTCATCGTGTGTTGGAGGTCCTAATACTCCTATAATGTGTGTCAATTATTTTATTAGACGTGCGCCTTGATGTCAGAATGCAGTTATACTGGTAGTTAGAGAATAAAGAACGACTCACCAATAGTGGCAACTAATATTTGTCTCAGGCAAGTAGTGATGTCAAAGTGCCAGTTCACAGATCACCTCCTGTTGCTATGCTGCCATTGATAAGATGGCACTTGCATCCCTCGCCCCAGCTTTCGAGATAAAAAGTGGCACAGGTGTGGCTGAGAACACAGATTCAGTTTGCCTGTGAGGAAATTAAAGCAAGCTCGTACCTCTCCACTCCATCCTGCTCTCTGCCTGCTGAGATAAGATATCAGTGTAGCCAGGGGTGGTAATGCAGGCCAAGGGTGAATGTTCCTGCAGCACGCGAACATTCAGCGCCCCAAGACTAGCTGAGAATGCGGCCAATGTAAGCAGCAGCACACAGGCCCTTACCACTCCACTCACCTCCCTCTCGTTGCCTGCCTAGATGAAACAGCAGGATGGGACGGGACAGGTTGCTGGCCGAGTATGGTCCATAAGCTGTTTCTCAAAATGCCACTCATTTTAACTTCCTGGACATCGTCAGCAGGCCTCTTATCAGCAAGCTTTCATCCACAGGTAAGCTGCTTTAAGAGATTCATTGAACACTTTTCTTTAGACCCATGCATGCAGGAATAACTCAATAAAACATGGCATGACATACAAGAATTCTGCATGCTGCCATGAGTGATACAGTAAATCAGACCAGTCTTTTGTTCCAGCATTCTTTCCGTTCTTGGACTTCTAGTTTGGTATTTTTCAATGAGGGAAGAGGAGTATTGGGCGGACTAAGAACTCGTCTTTCAGTGGGCTTGACTAGGCTATTCTGAAACTTCTGGAATATTCTTGAAGGCTTTCAAACCTAATCAAGCACTGAGGTCTTACGAGCTTGCTTGAGTAGAGAGTTTTATGACAGTGAGAGTAATAGAACTCTGAGCTGCTTGAAGTATGATTCAAACCAGATTAATGGAGCCTGCGTGCAACTAAGTGCGCCTGTGCTTTGACGCTACTTTCCAAAATAGGTGCCTTTCATCAATTGCAAAATTGGTATATAAGAAGAAAAAATATACACATTTGACAAATATAGTAAAGGATTGCAGTGCTAAAGAGGGGAAACTGGAAAACATGATCAGGTGCAACGAGGGCTTTAGGTCCCTCCCTACTTACCCCTGACTCACAGGTGATTCCGTTTTTTCCCTTTCACTGAAATCAATGACATTTTGAGATTGTGCCATTGGGGAATGACGAAAATGTACAAAAAGATCTGAGGAAAGAAAACGCTTAAGACTCCTTTTTAAGCAAAGTCATAAAGCCTTTGGTATATATTTGTAGTCTAAACTGAACATCTTACTCTGCATTTGATGCAACAAGCAACCAAAACAATCCTTAACTTTTATTCAGCTAATAGAAGGCGCCTTCAAAGATCGATCTGCAACATATTATACGCAGAAATATTTTTTTATCGGAGGAAACGAATTGCTGTCCATTCTCATCTTAACTGTGTATGTTACCCAATGACCCTGAATTGAGAACATTTCTAGTTCCATAAATCCATCAGCTGTGTCAACCCTGCTTGGAGTTGTATTCGACAAACTCACATTTCTGTAGAAGAACACTATGTGAGATATTGATTTATATAGATGCATGTTTTTGGAAAGAAATAATAGGTTGACAACTCTGCAGCAAGGCGCGATTGTCAGAAGAGATCTTTGTGCGGCAGGCAAATTATATTCTTGCAGGTTCAATGTTAACAATGCAGTTGCTTGTATATGAACACATTTTAAAGATGATAAAAAAACTTGTTTTGCTATGTGCCACTTTCTCTATTATAAGCTCTGGTCCTGAGGTGTACCTTTAATCCTCTCATCCAATGTGATTGCTTTAATAATGGCACATTTAATCACTAAAGTTGTCGACCCTAGGCGAGTGCTTTATTTTGAACTGGTATTCCTGTAGTTGGCGGATCATTTGAGTCATAGAAGAGGATGCGATGCCGATACATGCCACATCTATACTTGTGACATGTCATTAGCAGTGACTTAGAAGATGAACATGTATGTAAAAATGGTAATGGTGAAACTTCCAGACCATTATGATGACTTTACGATTTGTGATAACCACACCTTCATGTCAAGGCACTACCTGTGAATGAATATTGAGCTTGTAGAGTGTGATATAATCCTAAAGAAGAGGTGTCGTAGTTCTTCTAATGACAAATCCAGCTAGAAGTAATTAGCTGAGGAAAGTGGCTGGTACCGAAACAGATTTCCAGATTAAGGATTGAAATAGAACAGATACAATTTAATATATTTTTAAATTGCAAATGATCAGTTTGCAATCTCAGATGCCCTGGCATGTTTCAAACTTTCGGGATGATCATTCATAACATAACCCCAAGTTCTTGATTTGATTTCAACCAGGGAATGGCCAACAAATGTTTAAATTAGGATCTGAGAATTCTTAGGGTGTGTTTTATGAAAAATGATGCAATATAGTCTTCCTCTCGGAGCAGTGCAGTGTTTTGTGGCATAGGCAAAGAGCTTTAATCAGGCATCTGTTTCAAATTAGCAGCCAGTGAAGTTTGCAAAAATGGTTGGATATTGAGGTTATTTTAATTCAGTCCCTGAATCAATCTTGCTGCTGCACTATGTACAACTTGGAGTCTCTTGATGTGATATTTTGGGAGGCCCACTAGTAGTAAATTTCAGTAGTCTACACTCGATAGTGAGAGCACCCTTGCCATAGTAATCCTGGAAGAAGCAGGAAGCAGTGGTAATACTTTTAAATAACTCCTAAGAGGTACATGCAGAGGGTGACCATCCAATCTACGTGGGGTTTAACAGTGAGATCAGCTTCAAATTTAACTCCCAAATTCCTGGCATAAAGAAACTGACCTTGGGAGTGATTGAAGTTTTGCTGACAACAATGCTTGCATCCATAATGAATGGTTTCCGAAGACAACTACTTTGTTTTTTTTCCCCATTCACATGTGTTAGGCATATTTATTTATGTGGGTTAAAGTAGACCATGACGGTGTCGTCTAAAAGAGCATCATTAATGGTTTTGATTGCTTTCTAGTTGACACTGCCTCTGCTTGGTCTGGTAAAACCATTCTCTGTCTGTTTAAGTGATATGGTTCATGATAAACCTCAAAAAGTAAGAGGTCATTGTGAAAAACTGGGTTGTTGGCTGAAGGGGTGAAACAGTGTTTGTACAAAATATCAAGTTGTGAATATCTGGAGACAGAAATATAGGAAATAAAATATTGTTATACAAAAATATTGTGATGCAAGGCTCTTGTCAAGAATATTGTTATTTTGTTTATTTAGTTTGTGATTTTAAGTAATGCAGATTTCTTTATTTAATTGTTAATAGTAATTTATAGTGTTGAATTTGTAGGGGGTACAATATGAAATTAAGTGATTATTTAATAATTACTTGATATTAATTATGCAAATTAAGTAATATTGATATATGTGACTTATATTTTAGATGAGTTTTAAAAAATATTTTACAATTATTTTAATGTTTTATTTCATATATCAATTTGTTATTACTATTTGTGTAATTGCCATTATTTTTTAAATATAGTTTGTAATTTTAAGTGATTCAGATGTTTTTATTTAATTCTTATTAGTAATGTATAGTGTTGTAGTGGGTTGTTGAATTTGTGGTGGGGTAGGGTGGGAAGTTAATTCAGTAATAATTAGTGCTGGAAAATGGCCCACTATGAGGGGTCACCCCAAATGTTCTGCATCCTTCCTCCTTTTTTCTGACCTCGTTTTTATTGGTTGTAGGACTCTGGGTACTTTACCACTGCTAAAGGGACTCTCTCCCTAAAAC
This sequence comes from Pleurodeles waltl, assembly GCF_031143425.1. Classification (NCBI taxonomy): domain Eukaryota; kingdom Metazoa; phylum Chordata; class Amphibia; order Caudata; family Salamandridae; genus Pleurodeles; species Pleurodeles waltl. Next base: position 326,853,316 of record NC_090438.1, on the reverse strand, counting down.
ATGGTAAGATTGGTTCATACCCAATTGGCATATTTAATTTATCTGTAATCCCCTAGTAAAGTGCACTGCATGTGCCCGGGACCTGTGAATCAAATGCTACTAGTGGGCCTGCAGCACTGAGAGTGCCACCCACATTAAGTAGTCCCTTAACTGTGTCTCAAGTCTGCATTGCTAGACCTGTGTGTGCTGTTTCACTACCACTTCAACTTGGCATTCAGAACTACTTGTCCACACCTTAAAGTACCCTTTTCTTACATATAAGTCACTCTTAAGGTAGGCCATAGGAAACCCATCGGGACAGGTGCTATGTAAATGAAAGGCAGGACATGTACTTATAAGTTTTATATGTCCTAGTAGTGAAAACCTCCCAAAGTTGTTTTTCACTACTGTAAAGCCTGCTCCTCTCAAAGGCTAGCATTAGAGATTACCTCATATGCTTTTAAGTGGTAATTTCTGATCTGAGAGGAATAGACTTGACATATTTGGTATAGTTGGAATGGTAGTGAGAAATCCTACCTACTGGTGAAGTTGGATTCTACCTTACTATTTCAGAAATACTACTTTTAGAAAGAAAGCATTTCTCTCCACTTACTGCCATCTGTGCCTTACAGCCTGTCTCCAATCCACATCCGGTCTGTGCCGGGTGACAGCTCTCCGTGTGCATTTCACCCAGACAGCCATAAACACAGGACACTCAGCTGCATCTGCATTCATCTGCATACAGATGAGCTTCTCTGGGCAGAAAGGGTGGAGGGACTTTCTCTTACACTTCAAAGGACAGTGACCTGCCCTCACACAAAGGACTGAGAACCCTCTGTAGGGCTCCTCGGAGACAGTGCTGGGTTGAAACGGGAACTTGTGCACTTCAAAACCACAATTTGAGCTTTACTCTACTTCAGTGCCACTTTTTGGGATATATACTGGGTCTGTGACACCACCAAATCAGACACTTCTGGACCTACAACTGGACTCTGTGAGAGGGACTGCCTAGCTGTCCAGAGGACTCATTTGGACTGCTTTGCTGGAAGAACTGCTTTCCTACTTGCTGCCCTGCTGATCTTGTCTCTTCTGGAAGGACTCTGCTTCCTGATCAAGTGCTCTCCAAGGGCTTGAATTGAGCTTGCCCCCTGTTCTGAGGTCTAAGGGCTATCAAAATCAATGCAATACCTGCAAAATTTGGCACAGCGCCTGCTATTCGGCTGAAAAATAACCTCATTGCCTCTGCTCAACAAGTTCTGGGTTTTCCACGCATCATCTGTGAGCATCTAAATATCCCCGCATTCCAGCCAGGAACAAAGGCTGCGCTCCAGTAAACTGATGCATTGCCTTGCGGCGTGAAAAGAAACAACACATTGCCTTTGTCACCCTGGAAAAAATCCACACATTGATTTACTGTTCGATGCATCTCCTCCTCTCCGGTCACTCCGCATTGTTATTTTTGACGCATCCCAGGTACTGTGTGTTAAAAGGATACAGTCATTGATACTTAAGGATTGAGACTCATTTGAACCTTTAAAAGGGATGTTTTGACTTGAGCATACTAGATTTTTGTTGTTTTGGTCTTGGTTTATTCAAATAAATATTATCAATTTACCTAAACTGATGTGGAGTACATTTTGTGGCATTTTCACTGTGTTAGTGTATGAGTTATTGCACAAATACTTTACACACTGCCTTATAAGTTAAGCCTGCATGCTCTGCCAAGCCATCGGAAGGTTAGCACAGGATAATTTAGGTTGTGTCGTGACTTACCCTGACTAGGATTGTGGCTCCCTACTTGGACAGGGTGCATATCTCTGCCAACTAGAGACCCAATTTCCAATAATTATTAATTAATGTTTAATTAATGATATTATGAGAATTAGGTACACTGATGTATTTTACTTGTAATTTAGTTGTGAGTTAGGTGTGGGTTGCTACGTTTTTAGGGGTATAGTGTGGGAAGATAAGTAATAATTAAAGAATATTTAGGATTAATTGATTATTATGTAAATTGTGCTATACATATTTTAGTATTTTTCTAGAAGTGAGCTGTTAGGTTTGTAGGGCGTACAGAGTGGAAAGTTAAGTAATAATCTAATAACATATTTTATTGGCAATATTTAATTGATTATTAAATATATACATTGTTTAACTGTTTTTCATTTTATCATAAACACCTATGTGTACATATTTTAATGTAAATTAATAATGCTCATATTAAGGGTTATTCAAATATCTAATGTGTTTGAAGTGAAGTACTTTTCCTACTGTTGCTTATACTGGAGTGGGAATAGTAAATGTAACTTTTCCAAAGTCTAACACTTCCCCTACTATTGCATTGAATGAAATGGGAATAGTAAATGTAACCCCTCCAAAATCTAACTCTTTGTCTTCCGTTGCTTAGACTGGACTGGGAATAGTAAATTTAACTCCTCGGAAGTCAGACATTTTCCCTACTGTTGTGCGGTTTAGTGAAGAATACTATTAATATCCCCTCCTTAGTCCAACATATTCCCTGTTTGGAGTAGGATTAATAAATTTAACTCCTCTGAAGTCCAATAATTTCCCTGCTGTTGTGTTGACTGGTGTAGGAATAGTGATTGTAACCCTGGCAAAGTCTAATTCTTTCCTTACTGTTATTTAGACTGGAGTGGGAATAATACATTTAACCTCTTTGAAGTCCATCACGTTCCCTACTGTTGCGCAGGCCGGTGTAGGAATAGTAAATCTAAGGCCTGGAAGTCCAACACTTTGCCTACTGTTGCACTGTTTGGAGAGTGAATTGTGAATCCACCCCCTTTAAAAAATGTACACTTTCCCTGCTATTGCATAAACTGGAGTGGGAATAGTATATTTAATATTCCCAGACCCTAATACTTTTACTACTATTGGTTACATATATTTTTTTATTGCTTTAAAATGTTTAGATTTTTTGTAATTTTTTTTGTATTTTATTTTTCTATATTTTATTTATTTTGGAACTTATTTAATATTTAGTAATTGAATTGTTTTTAGTTTTATATACCTATATGTAAAGATAGGTATGCACATTACATAGATTTAATATGGATTTAAAATTTTATATTACACTATATAGACCTGTGTGTGTTTAAGTATACATTTATATTAAGTAGTGGAATATATATAATTTATATTATGTTAATGTTATATATTAAAATATTTAAGATTTACTACTTTAAACTATTACATATTACATATTAAAAAATGATATATTGTTTTTTTTTTGGATGACGTTACTGTTAAAATACTTTTGACTTACTATTTTAAATATAGAGACACAATATTTTGGTAAACAATATTGTTGACACAATATTAGTGTCAAACTGTTTTGTTCAGCTCAATATTTCATAGGGTGACCCAGGTGAAACCCTACTCAAGCAATAGGCCCAATTCTTGTGAGGCTGAACCACAAAAGTCACTACATTAACCTGTGCTTAACCCTCTGGTAGTTTGGCACAAAATCAGTCAGACTTAACTAACAAGCAATGTGTAAACTTAATTATACACTTTCACAGTAATAAAGTGCAAACACAAGACAAATCTCACACCAATTTAGAAAAATTGAGTTCATTTTTATATATTATTTGACATCAAAACAACAAAAATTAAATTAGTAGAACGGGAGTTATGATATTTTAATATTTAGGGTAGAAAATAGTGCCCAAATTACACAATTATAGAAGACACCAGGACATCTCATTGTGTCTGCATGTGGTTCATCCTTGAAATCCCTTTGTAAATATAGCGATAATAAAACCTTTTACAGAATGTTTTCTTATTGTTGGATATTAATATCGAGTTCAGAAAAAAATGAATAATACACAACCATGTATTATAAACCAAAGGAACACAATACACTTCTAAGATAATGTAGACACCATACTAGAAGTTTGAGAAATAATCTGCCCTTTGGACAGTTTCTCCATATTCAAAGCAGTTGTGTCCTTAAGGCTGATTACTTTAAGGATTCTAATGTTGTGAATGACTAGCTTCAGGAAAGGGACTTTCCTAAAGGTTAACAAAACATAGCCGGAAAAAGGGCAAGGTTTTACCCTGGAAAGTGCCTCGTGTAACCAAAGGAAAGGGAAAACAGTAACAACGATAATGAGATCCAGCAAGTAATCTGTAGACATTCAGGATTAGCTTGACACACCTGACAAACCATTGTTCACCTATAAGAGGGTAAAAACATTAGGGACCAGGTTTTTAGGACACTACTACCATCCCCTGATCTACCTGATATATGTACCCGCAACAATTTATCTTAAATGTGGTAGTTGCAAAGCCTGTGACATGACATAAAACATTAAAGACTTTGCGCATAAATGGAGGAATTTCCTCCTTAATGACTTTACAAACTAAATTACGCAGTGGACTAACCAGACAAAGTTGAAACCAGAAAAATGCAACATTGCAGTCACGTGCGATGTGAAACTGATGGCGCCCTACTTGTTGGAACACTTTAAGAATGCTAATCACCAGGGCAGTGATATAAGATGGTTTGTTATGTAAAATATCTAACTGAAACCCAGGGGGATTGACCTCAATGTTGCTCCTAATTTTAAGGAATGTAAGTGAATACACAGGTTTAGATATCATAAACAATGGCCTCAATGAATACAAGATGATTAACAAATAGCTGGTTAATTTTAATAGTGGATAATACCACTGTATGACCTGATGGTCAGTTGAACACTTGAGGTAATTCTATGTTTCACATACATTAGTTAATACAAGACCTAAGAACAAATGCCACACCACCATTTAAATGGACAGTTTCGATATAGTGTAATTTACATCATCACCCTTGAAGGTCACTGTCTTTTGCATACTTATACACTTATGTATGTTGGACAGTGGCAGCTCCTTGTATGTCCCTATTAGTAGTTCTATAAATCCCCATTCGTTCAGCCTGTATTTGGTGCAGGGCTTCCATACCAGTACTCTCTAAGAATCCTTGCCTGCATTTGTATTCAAGAAGCGTAACCACAAAAATGTATTAGTGAAGGTTTTAATGTCATAGCACATTGTTATAACAATCTAAGTGGCCTTTAAATGTAATATTTGGTATTTAAAGCAATAGTTGGTCTGTGACATCCCTGTACTTTTGATTCTCTTTTGGAGTAATCGTATATCAGCAATTACAAGAGATCACCACCCCCTTAGATAGTTATACAGCTAGTACACAACTTTCAATGGCCATCTTGGGAGGAGATAAATCAGCCTGACCTCCCCATGCACGTTGAAGTCTTTATCTCCTGACTCATCCCTATCGCGTCTTCGGCACTCTGCTTTGGTCAGACCTGGGTGCGGATGTATGATCATCAAGTTTATACAAGAAATGATTGCAGCAGCAACACCAATTAACTGTTGTTTGTATTAGATAGTCAGGGGGTTGGTGCCCTCCTTATGTCCCCTAGATGTGGAGTTAGTGGGGCTGGACTAGGTTACCTGTGCTTGTATGCATGAGTAATCAGTGTTGCTGCTGTAATTTATCGTATAAATTTGATGATCATAAAAAATTGACATCCATTTTATTTCACGCCGTATGTGGACTTATTCAAATATAGAACTGGTCCATGCTTGGACTAGAACATTAAATGTTTATATTCATCTATATTGAGTTAATAATTAAAATAAGTACTCCTTGAACATTTGTTACATTAAAATTCTAAGTATCCAGTTCTTGGGAAAATATTGGATTTTCTTGTCTATTATAGTTGTAGGCCCACAAGTAGCATTTAAATTATCAGCTCTAGGAATACGGTATACCACTTTAGTAGGGACTGATAAGTAAATGAAATATGCCAATCAGGTCTAAGCCAATTTCACCATGTTTTAGGCAGAGAGCACTAGCACTTTAGCACTGGTTAGCATTGTTAAAGTGCACAGGATCCTAAGGCCAACAAAAAGCAATTCAGAAAAATAGGAGGGGTGAAGGTAAAATGTTTGAGGATAGATCACCCCAAGGCTGACCGGTCTAGCAGTCACTATGAGAAATCTCTTCAGAAAGGGTTTGTGGATCAGATGCCTTATATCATCCTGTCTTAGGAGATCTGAGGAGATGTTGATGCTGTGATTCAAGTGATTCAAATTTAAACTTGTCTAAGTGAAGCAGAAGTTCCTCTGCACCTTCTTTCCATAGCCATTCAGGCACTTATTTGTCCTCTCAAATGTAGCATATATCAGGATGTCAATATGAACGTTTCTAAGCCAGATATTGTCTCACAGATAGTTCATTAGATTAATGATACTCAAAGCACTTAATTCAAGTTGGAAGTGAAATATTTGGAGAATGTAGCAACATATTATGAATCTAGAAATTTCCAAGCTCAAACTTGGTTGAATCAGTTGTGCCCATTATGTGATGCTCCTGATGGATGGCATTGTTAAGGATGTAAAGTTCACATAGATCCTCACCGTCTGAGTTGTTTAAAGATCTTGAATACTGGTATCAGCTAAGCTGATTTTGGTGGCCCTTGATTTCCATGTCAGCCAGTTCAAGTTTTCTTTTTTCTCAGTTTTAAATTGGAAATCAAAGGAAATCTGATGATAGTGCAACACCAACTTCTTTGCCATATTATCATTGTGCAGCCTACCTCCCCCTGGTATGCAGGAAGTTTACTACCCTCAAGAGCCAACTGTATCTGTGAACAACAAATGGTGTTATATCTAGATCTTAACTTATGACTGCATCTGTTTTGCTACAGATCCTTACCTAGTAAGCAGGTCAGGACAGTTGTAGCCAGTAATTTGAGCAGCCAAGTGGTAGGCATGCCACACATGCCCACCCACACATACTCACACTCACCCATAAATACAAAAGCACACACACACATACATCCACCATTCACAAGCACATTCACAGCATTCAAGCACTAATACAGATACGTTCATAGATACATACATACATGCGAGCATGCACCAAACATGCACCACAAATGCATTAAAAGAAGGAAAAACTTACTGGGCCACAGAGGTGATCTCAGGTGGCCAGAGGAAAACTTCTGAGATTACCAAAGGGGTGGGACTGCTACTCCCTCTCACTGGGTGACCTTACGTCAGTCATTTAGAGGAGGCAGCAGTCCCCTACTCATCATAGAGCAGAATGGGTCAGTGAGAGTTACTGACCCCACCCCACTGTGATGAGGCATCACTGATGAACACTCTGCCCAGGGCTCTCCAGGGCTTAAAACTGAAGCCCCTGGGTCTGAGTGTTGAGGGGGAGAACCTTTTGATGCATTTCCAGCTTGTGACGGTCTCACCCACAGGGGTGTGAAATCCTGAGCCTTGCAAAGTTCAGCTGAGTAAGCCAGTTGTCTACACATTTAACACATGTACAGACCTGAACATAAAGAGTTTCTGTCAAACTGACTTTTCCTCTGCCTGACAAACTCTTCATGGCTGCAAAAGGGTGGGGGCTTGGGGCCCTTTACACTCTTAAGGACAGGCCACACATGGCTCAGGATGATTTCCCTGGACTGTAGAGGATTAGAAGCATGTACAACTGGCACATAGGACATACATGAAGTTTTATAAGCTGTGATCCTATTCTTTAGTTGGGGCTCCACCTGCCAGTTGCAAACTTTGCAGTAACGATTGCTTTTGCTGCGCATCAGAATTGTTTTCCCTATTTCAGGGAAAGCCTGTCTCATCTTCTTCCATTGCCTGAATGCTTCCTTTACCCAACACCCTCTCTCTGTTAGTTGGTTTTTGCCTAATGGCTAACTTTGAGAAGATTTTCTCAATGTGGGTGGCCGTGGCATCCATCAGCTCATGACACCTTCCTAGCTTGTGTACACACTTCATAGATGACCTTGGCTCCCATAGGAGACTGAGAGGCTTGGCAGACTCTCTCATCCTAATCTCATAAGCTGTTGCGTTCTGTTTAAGATTATGTAATAGGTGTTGGAAACTTCCTCATCATGCATGAAAATTACAAATGTCTTCCCCTCACTCATTAACCTGCAGTAGTAATATATTAGTGATGAGCTACTGAGGAGGTAGGGTGCAACAGGCCATCACTCTTGCAATATACATATTTTCTGTGCTATTGTATGGTAGAATAAAAAGAAATGGCACACTGCTTAGCAAAGTACAGGCATAAAACATATTTTGCTGCTGCACTGATGTCATTTGTCACTGCAAATCACTGAGTGGAATTGTGTGGTTCGTCTGGAGGCTTGTGTGGGGTGGATCACCAACACACTCTCTATATCCTATAGTCTGTTTTCATCTTCATACTTTATTCAACTTGTCACTAGAGTCGTGATGAAGTGTGGGGTTGCAGATTCAGACATCGTGCACATCAGACAGTACACTGGTACGATCTTTCAGCACTTTTAGGGCAGAGTGGTCGCCAGATCATGAAACACCCCTTGTATGCCCATTCTTAATTGTCTCAGGAACGTGAATGCATGGTGTATAGATGTGCTGGTTTATTGGGAGCATCAAAAGGGCTGTGTCTTTTTACATGATATAAACGAACACGCTTGAATAGGTTTTCACCAACCACTGACATCCAAGATGCAACTGTAGACCCTACTGTTATGTAACTGAATTAATTAAATATTGAAAGTGCACTAAATTGATATATTTTTTCAGTTTTATTTTATCAGCATACAAACCTTAAACATTTTTCCAGTTAAAAAGCTGTCCTTCACAACAGGACCCATGTAAAAATGTTTCCTACTTAGGCTCAAAACGTTGACTTACATATAATACACATAGCAAAATTACACAAGCCTACAAAGAAATACAAGATAAAAAATACTTCATTTAGATGTTTTAAACAGGCAAAAAATGATAGTTGCACAAATATCGATGTAGGATGGTGAATGATGTAAGATATAGGAAAACAACAAGATGATGAATGGAGTGCTGACACTTTTCAAACACTCACCTCCACTCACAGATCAGGGTTAAATAAATCGTTCCTTTGCTCACCATGCCACTCCAGTTTGGACCCAGCCATGTGCAAATCAGGCTTGACACTGTTCCCCATGGGAACAGCTCAGCCCAAACTGCCAGCCCAGATACTCCCTGGACCGGAAACAAGCATTCTGGGACAGGTTTTGGGATATTAGCCCTCATCAGCAAGGATAGCTTGAATCCAGTGGCACAGTGAGCAAGAGGCCCACGTATGGGCATACCCTTGCCACTTAGGGTGAACATAGCAACACAACCAGCTTGTTTCTGGGTGGGTCCCTTGCTCACTGGAACCATGCAGGTACCACATCACAGGCCCAACAAGGATCTGAAGTTATTTTCAGCTACCTGGAGCTTCTCCATTTTTCCATACCCCCATATCTTAGCCCCAGACAAGGCAGCCGCTACCGCCTTCTGTTCGTATACTTGCAGGATGATACTGAAGTGCTAGGAACCTACCTTATATCTAAACATAGGTACTCAATTAGTTTGTTGCAAGGTAATGGTTGCCTTAGTAATATGATTATTCCAGTTTATTTGCTGAGATAATCATAATGGGTAGCCACCTCAATCCGCTCTTCATTTCTCATGATCTTTCTTTTAAATGCTGGGTACAGATGTATTATGATTGCCTTTGTTTTGGTAATATTAATGACCAAACCCTTCCTAGTACAGTAATCTACAAACCTGGTCAACAGTTTATGCACGGCATTATCTGTTCTGGAAATTAATACCACATTGTCGACAAATAGGAGGATATGTACCTAGCCACTTGCAATTTTAGGGCCATCAAGTGGAATGTTAAGATTACTATATCATTTATAAATAAAATGAAGAATAGTGGGGCTACATTTATACTCTTGTCTTACCCCTTTTCAATCAGAAATGGAGCAGTGCTCTAAAACCATTTTTCTATAGTTTGCAAATACAGTATTATCCTAATGCAGGGCTTTTATAACTTGTGACAACATGGATGCGACGCCCAGACCTTCCAGAGCGTCCCATAACCTGAAGTGTTCGACTAAGTCAGAGCCTGACTTCAGATCAATAAAAGTTTGGTATAACAGAGATTTGTAGTTAGCAGTATATTTACAGCAAACTAAGAGTAAGTGGCATATTTGCTGAATTGTCTCATTTTTTGATCTGCCCGCTTGCAACTCTGTCAGGAGATTGCCAGCATCCACCAAACCTTGTGATCTACAGAGGAGTACTTTCCCTAGTATTTTCTCGCACTCCATCCAAAAGGGAGATTGGACAATAATTTGATGGGTTCTCTGGTCTATCTATTTTTATGAATGGGTATCAAGATTGCTGAGCGTCGGGGCGTGGCCAGCAGCCGATGAAGCTGCACATGTAGAGCGGCTCTCCGGGGCCGAGAACGGGACCTGGAACGAAACCTAGCATAAATAAGCCCAGATAACTCAATCAAATGCGATCCCAACATCGGCGGACCCCCGAGCAGAACCCAGAGCAGTAGCCACACACCCGATCAAGTAAGAAAGAAGGAAATACGATCGAGCTCCAGAGCTCCAGAAAACCAAGATGGCGGCTGTGTGGGGAACCAGGCCCCACATTGTAGAAATAACAAAGTTCTCCGACTCGGAGATGCAATCTCGACAGCACAATACCTCAAACTGAAGCAGTGGGGGAGCAGCGACCCCTACGCCCACACTAAGCGAGAGGTGAGGAGCAGCAGCGTGAACGTATCGGGTGAGGGCGCAGAGCCCGGCGGTCTGAAAATCCAAGGCGGAATATGCACCGGGCGAGGGGGCACACTGAGACGCCGCGCACCTGGAGACGGCGGCGCCCATTGGGGGCCCTCATCCTGATGCGGCTGGGGGCTTGCAGCCACGACGAAGACCTGCATGAGCAGGCGAGGCCCATCCACGGCTAAGAACTGGGTCGCAGCCCGGAGCCGGAGAACCCGAGTGACCAACCTCCCGGAGATCGGAGAGATGGCAATGGAAACGGGGGAGCAAACTGAGCACTCAACCAATTCAAGCGCAGTGAGTAACCAATGATCCAATCACTACCCAGAAGCATAAAAAAACCCTCAGGGGGGGCACCCCAGAGACACTAATCTTAGACTCCACGGAAGCGACCGGGCCCCAATATTAGAATTAGAAACAATAACTTAAGCCGACCCAGCCGCACGCTGGCCTAATTACCCCTGTCGAACCAGGAGCATAGGCAGAGTATTGCGTACCGACTGCAACTTACCTTGTCCACCAGCGCCCCAGTGGGTGGCCCCGCCGCGATGAAAGCTGCATGAAGAGCTAACCCCCTCGCTTAAAACCCTAATCACCTAACTGACGTAAAGTAACGACTTACCCAAGGTGATCCCTCCGAAGGCCATAATCAGACACCCATATCCCAAACTGCCGCATATAGACACCTTCACCTCTACCAACATACAATAAAACTAACAAAATGTTCAAGCCCAAAAAACGTGATGGTCAAGACCAAGAAGAACTAGAGACAGACAAGATGCCCGGACAACCTCCCCACTCGGACTCCCAGAGTACATCAACTCAACAGGAAACAACCCTGGATACAGTCCTACAAGCCATAAGGGAATCCCGCGAAGTTCTTGAAGAAAAAATAGACAATCTAACGGTGGACCTATCACTGCTGCGAGACGACCATCGAAAACTCACAGAAAGAGTGGGGGCCACAGAAAAAACATTAAATGTGGTGACGTCCACACAAAAGACATTGACCATAGAGACATCTGAGATAATGTCCAGAATCAAAACTCCGGAAACCAGAGCTGAGGATGCGGAAAATCGCTCCTGCAGGAGCAACCTGAGACTAATCGAAACACCGGAAGGTATGGAACTCTCAGCAGCAAACATAGAAACATTCCTAGAAAATTGGCTCAAAGACACAGTCCCACCAGAAGGCTTCTCAGTATTCTTCGCGATCGAAAGAGCCCACCGGGTCCCCGGCAGACCCCCCCCACGGGGTCCAGACCCCGCCCGATAGTAGCAAAACTACTGCACTTTAAGGACAGGGACTATATCCTTTCGCAAACTCATATTAAAGGGGAAATCATACTAAACAACCAGCGTATTATGATATTCCCCGACTTCACCAAAGAAACTCAAACTCAGAGAGCTTCCTACAATAACCATAAACAAACTCTACGTGAGAAAGGCATCAAATATGCAATGCTCTTCCCAGCCAAACTGAGAGTTGAACATGAGGGCAAGACGCACTTCTTCTCAACCCCACAGCTGGTAGGAGACTGGCTAGAAACCCTAAACTTTACATCCCTAGGCGCACCGAGTAGATCCTCCAGCGCACCTGGCAGGAAACGTGGTAGATCCTCTAAAAGGCCACTAGAAACTGCACCCTCCAGACACCAATCACTACAAGGTATGCGCGAAGCAGTAGATGCAGCAGCGGCCTTGAGCAGAGGAGCCTCACATCACTCACAAACCTCAGGTGATGCCTCAGACCATGACTCGAGCTGCGAGAGTCTATCGATCTCATCGCAAGACACTTGCACTAATCTACCAAAAGTGACCCCCAGAGAGGCAGAAGAAATCATCTAACCCCCCAAGAACCTGACAGCGATCACCCAATTTACCAAGCGATCACCTCCTATACACAACCCCTGCAGAGGTGAGCCCACTGGGCAACCACTAGGGAGTAGTAAACCCCGAATACCCATCCACGGGCAGCAGATATGCCTCGGCCGGGTCCCTGGAACGGCCCGGGGTGTAAGCTCTCGGCCCTGGCGCGCCTCCCACCTCCAATAGGAAATAAGATAAGTTGTATGGTTTGGACGGGGAGAGTTTTGTTATCCAGTCCTGGGGAGAGGGAGTTGTCGAAAGTGCACGTTGTAGTTGGGAATGGGACAATTCATGTAAATACAATCACTTTAGAAGGCAGATCTCAAACTAAATATAGGTCGATAAGCATAACCTCCCGCATCGCAGAGCCCGAGAGTCAACACAGCCAAGATTAACCAAGATATTGACTACACAGTATAAAATAATAACCTGGAATGTAAGAGGCCTAAATAACATGTCCAAACAATACAAAGTCCACAACTATCTTAAACGAAGGGGGATACACATAGCCCTACTACAAGAAACTCATCTAATAGAGCAGGAAGTTAAAGCCCTCAGCAAAAGATGGAGAGGCCAAATAATTGCCACTAACTACTCAGCCTATGCTAGGGGGGTACTTCTGTGGATCCGTCCTGGGGTCCCTTTTCAAATATTCCGCAAGGTCATTGATAAAGAGGGAAGATATGTGATGACAAGTGGAAGATTAGGTGGTAGAGAAGTGACAATAGGAGGCGTATACGCCCCAAACCACGACCAAGGTAAATTCCTCGACCGATTATCACTAGAAATAGGTCCTCTTTTGGCAGACATAAATATAATTGGAGGGGACTTTAACTGCATTGCTAGTAACACTCTGGATAGATCGCACCCCCCAGTGTCACAATCCCAATTGCTGAAAACCGCGAAGTAATTCATAGAATGGCAACACCACTGGCAATTAATAGATAGTTGGAGAACACTTAACCCACACTCTAGGGACTACACATACTACTCACCTGTACACGATCTTCACGTTAGACTCGACTCCATCCTGGCATCCCCTGAACTACAGAGTGACGTGGTGGCACCGGAATATCTTAGCCGAACGATATCTGATCGTAACCCCCTGACAGCTTCACTATCCTGGGGCAGAGAGAGACCGACAATCCCAACCTGGGGCCTCAGAGCAGAAATGCTCAAAGACGAAGCGTTTAAACATACATTACATACAGCTATTGGGGAATTTTTTAAACAAAACGAGGGAACGGCATCTACCAGGTCCATTGAATGGGAAACTTTTAAAACAGTAATCCGGGGAAAGTGCATTGCTGAAAATATAGGTGCCTGAAAATCAATTGAAGCAGAATTTCTTCAACTGGAGTACTCTCTTAGAGACCTGGAAAGAAGGCGCCCCACACAACCTAGCTTACACCCTACAATAGTGGCAACCAGGATGAAAATTCACGTGGCTGCCAATACACTTGCTCGCTTCAATTATAAACAACACTTAACCAGACTACACTCAGAAGGGGACAAAGCTAGCGCTTTACTAGCCTGGCTCGCGCAACCCCCCAAAAAACAAACCGTCATAGTCGAAGTCGAAAACTTACAGGGCACACACGTCTACACCCAAAAAGAAATTAATTCTGTCTTCCAAGAGTACTATGCACTTTTATATGCCCCCCCTACCATAACACTGACCCCTACCCAGTTGCGTGAATTAGAGGCTCTCACCACCCCCAACCTGACAACAGAAGAAAGTTCAACTCTAGCGACGCCTATATCGATCGCGGAAATAAAATCTGCAATCCAAAGTATGACCAGGGGTAAAGTCCCAGGAGCAGACGGGCTTCCACTAGAATTTTATCACCAGTACCAAGACCTGCTAGCCCCCCAGCTCTGCGCATTATATGCAGAGGCGTGGAATAGTAACACCCTCCCCCAATCCACCAATGTAGCTATTATGATTCCCCTGCTGAAACCAGATAGACCCGCCACAGATGTTCGCTCTTACCGCCCCCTATCAATGCTCAACATAGACTACAAAATATTAAGCAGGATCCTAGCTGACAAATTACTCCCCCATATGCCCTCATTGATACATCAAGACCAATCGGGTTTCGTACCCAAACGCAGCACATCCCAAAACATTAGACGCCTCATATCAATACTCCACTCCTTGCCCCCGAACTTACCACAAGCGGCGATCATCTCGGTCGACATAGAGAAGGCATTTGACAGCTTAAGATGGGACTATCTGGAACAAGCTATGCTAAAGTTGGGGCTGTGCAAAGGATTTGTAAGGTGGACCAAACTACTATATACTAACCCTACTGCAAGAGTAAGAACAGCCAGCTGCATATCTCCTTCATTTCAGGTTGGCAGGAGCACAGGACAAGGATGTCCATTATCCCCCCTTCTTTTTGCAATCGAAATAGAACCCCTAGCGCAAATAAATAACTGGTCCCACCACATCGCATTATACGCGGATGACATGTTACTCTTCCTGCAAAACTTCGAAACAGACCTACCTGGGGTCATGAGAATGATGGATAGTTACGGAACTGCCTCCGGACTTCGGATTAATTGGAGGAAATCCGCCATCTTCCCACTGCACAAAGAAACCCCAGAACCAAATGATACAAGAGGCCTTCCCTGGTCACCTAACACATTCAAATACCTAGGAGTAAAGATTTACCACTCAGTAAATGACCTACTAGAAGGAAACATACAAGGAGCACTCAGAGGGATTAGAACCAGTATGCGCTTCTGGGAAACACTGCCACTAACAGTCACAGGTAGAATTGCTCTTCTTAAAATGATAGTGCTACCCAGACTGTTGTTCTATTTTTCAACCATCCCACTCATAATCCCGAAAGCAATATTCAAAGAGATAGAGTCCATGTCCACAAATTTCATAGACATAGAATGGCACTAAGATCACTTCAGAGACCTACAGCTGAGGGTGGCCTAGCCGCCCCTGATATGGAGATATATTACTGGGCAGGACAACTACAATGGGTCGCAAAATTATCGTGCAACCCTCCAATTAACGCCGAACTATGCCTTCCCTTAAACTGCCCCATAGACAGGATATTGGGCATACTACTGAACCCCCGGAAATCCAAGCAACTGCTCCCGATGGAATGGGAGTCTGCTAGACACTGTTGGCACCAACATCTGAAACGCTCCCGCATTAACACTCCTTACGCCCCAGAAGCTCCACTGTCCTGCCTGATCCATATCTCAGGGAAGCAAAATATCCCAGGTCTCAATAAACTGATATCACATAATATTACTAAACTAGGAGACCTATACGGAGGAGGGACACTCCTCACCTAGACTGAGCTACAAACACAATATGACCTTCCCCCCGGTTTACTCATCACCCACAACGCCATCATTAAAATCACCCAAAAAACTTGGAGAACTGGAATCCTTGAACCCCCACACTCATAATAGCTGCAACACCATTTGCTCAATTGGAGATCTAAAAGGTGTAGTATCTGGAATCTACAAAGTGCTACAAGCTAGCACACGCCTACCCCTAGCAAAATGTAAATTCAAATGGCAATCGGACTTAGACATCACTTGGGATGAAACGCAATGGGATCGGATCACCTCTCATGTCTATTCGGTATCCAGAAATGCCAGGTTCAAATTAATAAACCTATACATTTTTCACAGGGCCTACATGACCCCACAAATGATCTCCAAAATCTACAGTACAAACTCCACAAGTTGTCCCAGATGTGTGGAACCTGCAGCTAGCCTCATACATATGCTCTGGAGCTGCCCCCAACTTAACGCATTCTGGGAAGAGACCTTTTTGTCCACATAATCCATCCAAGCCAAATTTGTGTCATTGTTTTCCAACATCCTAGCGATTCTAAAGGTACCCAAAGTTTGTGGGTTCCCCTAGAGGAGAAGAAGAAATTAGCCAAAATACCGTGATTTTTTTTTGCTAAAATCACCATCATCCCAGCTTTCAGGAACAGGCAGACTTGAATCAGAAAACCACATTTTTAAACACAATTTTGGCATTTTACTGGGACATACCCCATTTTTACTATTTTTATTGTGCTTTCAGCTTCCTTCCAATTAGTGACAGGAATGGGTGTGAAACCAATGCTGGATCCTGGAAAGCTAAACATTTCTAAACAGTAGACCAAGTTCTGAATTCACTAAGGGGTCACTTGTATAGATCCTACAAGGTTTTTCTACAGAAAATAACAGCTGAAATAAAATAATATTGAAATTGAGCTGAAAAAACAGCAATTTTTCTCCATGTTTTACTCTCTAACTTTTTCCTGCGATGTCAGATTTTTGAAAGCAATATACGGTTACGTCTGCTGGACTCTTCTGGTTGCGGGGATATATAGGGCTTGTAGGTTCATCAAGATCCCTAGGTACCCAGAGCCAATAAATGAGATGCACCTTGCAGTGAGTTTTCATTCTATACTGGTTGTTGGACCTGGCTTTTTGACAGGGTCATCCCCAAACGTTTTGCCTCCTTCCTCCTATTTTTTCTGACCTGTTCTTGTTGGCTTTTGAACGCTGGGCACTTTACCACTGCTAACCAGTGCTAAAGTGCATATGCTCTCTGTGTAAATTGTACTGTTGATTGGTTTATCCATGATTGGCTATTTAATTTACTTGCAAGACCCTAGTAGAGTGCACTATATGTGCCTAGGGCCTGTAGATTAAATGCTACTAGTGGACCTGCAGCACTGGTTGTGCCACCCACTTCAGTAGCCCCTTAACCTTGTCTCAGGCCTGCCATTGCAAGGCCTGTGTGTGCAGTTTCACTGCCACTTCGACTTGACATTTAAAAGTACTTGCCAAGCCTAAAACTCCCCTTTTTCTACATATAAGTCACCCCTAATGTGTGCCCTAGGTAACCCCTAGAGCAGGGTGCTGTGTGGGTAAAAGGCAGGACATGTACCTGTGTAGTTTATATGTCCTGGTGGTGTAAAACTCCTAAATTCGTTTTTACACTACTGTGAGGCCTGCTCCCTTCATAGGCTAACATTGGGGCTGCCCTCATACATTGTTGAAGTGGCAGCTGCTGATCTGAAAGGAGCAGGAAGGTCATATTTAGTATGGCCAGAATAGTAATACAAAATCCTGCTGACTGGTGAAGTTGGATTTAATATTACTATTCTAGAAATGCCACTTTTAGAAAGTGAGCATTTCTCTGCACTTAAATCTTTCTGTGCCTTACAATCCACGTCTGGCTAGGTTTAGTTGACAGCTCCTTGTGCATTCACTCAGACACACCCCAAACACAGGGTACTCAGCCTCACTTGCATACATCTGCATTTTGAATGGGTCTTCCTGGGCTGGGAGGGTGGAGGGCCTGCCCTCACACAAAGGACTGCCACACCCCATACTGGGACCCTGGCAGACAGGATTGAACTGAAAGGGAACCTGGTGCATTTCTTAGACACTCTTTGAAGTCACCCCCACTTCAAAGGCACAATTTAGTATAAAACAGGGCCTCTGCCCTACCTCATCAGACACTTGCTGGAGAAGAAACCTGAACCAGAACCTGCATCCTGCCAAGAAGAACTGCCTGGCTGCCTGTCTGCTTTCTACAAAGGACTGCTGCCTTGCTGTTGCCCTGCTGCCTTGCTGAACTCTTGCCTTGCTGCAGAAGTGCTCTCCAAGGGCTTGGATAGAGCTTGCCTCCTGTTCCCTGAAGTCTCAGGACCAAAAAGACTTCTCTTTTTCTTTTGGACACCTTGTGCGCTGAAAAATTGGACGCGCAGCTTGCTCTGTGGTGAAAAATTCACCGCACGCCAATCCGGAAAGACACTGCTCGACGCGACGCCTGCGGTGCGACCGGAACTTCGACGCACGACCTCGCCTGCACAATGCCGCCTGACTTCAGAAAGGAAATCTACGCGACGCCTGCCGTGAGGGAGAAGATTCAAACGCACAGCCCACCGGAACAAGGCGCAGCCGGAAAACAAGCCTAGGATGCCACGCACAGACTCCGGGACATCTGGTAATCCCGCGAACCACAGAAGGAGACTGCCCACACGCCAGAAAATGACGCACGACTTCCCTGCGTGAAAAATAACGACGCAAGTCCGTGTGTGCAGGGGAGAAATCGACGCACACACCATTTTTCCACGTATCTCTTCTTCTGCGGCCCTCTGCGGAGATTTTCCACTCCAAACCAGGTACTTTGTGCTTGAAAGAGACTTTGTCCACTTTATAAGGACTTAAGACACTTCATATCACTTTTTAGTGATATCTTTACAAATTCATATTGCATCTTTGATCGTTTTGACCTGCAAATACCCAGATAAATATTATATATTTTTCTAAACACTGTGTGGTGTATTTTTATAGTGCTATATTGTGTTGTTGTATGATTTATTGCAGAAATGCTTTACACATTGCCTTCTAAGTTAAGCCTGACTGCTCAGTGCCAAGCTACCAGAGGGTGGGCACAGGGTAATTTGGATTGTGTGTGACTTACCCTGACTAGAATGAGGGTTCTTGCTTGGACAGGGGGGTAACCTGACTGCCAACCAAAAAACCCATTTCTAACATTGGTGATCAGCGGTGAGGATAGGACTTGTATTTGTGCAGTGACATACAGTAGCTAAGTATTTCACTACCTACCCACAGTTGAAGGTCAACTTGATGTTTCATCTTTTTGCTTTTGGTTCTCTGATGTCCCCCTGGATATATTAGTGATTTTGGACTTTGATTTTTGGTTTTGCCTGTGATACCTTGCCAGATTGGGAATAGATTCCAGCTTCACAGAAGACTACGATGTGTCAAACCTTGTACCTGTTGAATCCCTCACTAAGGCTGAGCTGAGGGGGCTTTGCAGAAAATGGGGACTTCCCATGTCAAGGAGATCCACTAAGATGGAACTGCTAGATATCTATGTAGCCTGGGGAGAAGCACAATGGGCAGAGGAACAGGCAGCAAAGAACCAAAGGAATCATAGCCCTGAGAATGATTATGAGGAGGAGGACTACTCAGATGAGGAAAGAGAACCAGTGAGAGATGAATGGCTCCTAGCTCAAGAACGGTGGGTGGAAGAGCTAGATGAGTTGATTGAAAGGGCTGAGGCAGCAAGAGCCTTAGCCCTGGAAAAAGAAAGGATTTACAGCTCAGGAGCTGAGCTGTGAAGAGCTGAAACTGGAAGCAGGAAGGGCTGAGTCCAGTTCAGATGGTGGTGGCAAAAATCTTGCATCCAGTACTGCTGAAGAAGGGCACAAGCCCAGAGATGTGGTGCCCAACTTGAAGAAGGGAGTTGACACACCCCAGGCGGTTCAAGAGTATGAGGTAGTTCCCGTTATGCACAGAGTCCCTGAGAAGGATTGGGGAACTGGCACAGGGAGTCATATTCCTACTGGGGGGAGGGACACTTTACTGGCTCTAGAAGAGAGTGACAGAGAAAAGGGTTCCCCCCTGGTGGACGTCCTGGATACAGAGTGTGGAGACATCCCAGAAGAGTATGGGTTGAGTGTCAGGGACAGTCAGATACTGTCTCACCAGTCTCAGGAGGGTGATGTAGAGTGCTTTTTCAAGGCTTAGTCACTGGATGGTTGAGTGAAGTGTACTGTGGTTAATACATGTGAAGGGCAGAGTGATGTAATTGTTGGAGAGCATATGTCTGGTCCTTATTTTCCAGAGCTACGCCAACACCAGGTGGAGTGTGAGTTCTCTGACCCCAGAGAGCTTACAATGGAGGCAGACTTTGGGGTGAATACCAGAGAGTCTGAAGAGGCATTTGGGGGTGCTCCTGAAGGGAGTGGTCTAGGTTTTTCCCAACCAAGTAAGGTGCGAGAGGATTGTAGTGTCCCAGGTAGGTCCCAGGCCCTAGAGGGTTCCATGAGAGAATACCAGGAGGGAAGCCTAGCCTGTACCGTAGGGCCACCTGTTGAGGGAGGCCCGCAGTGTCAGAAGAACTTGGGGGGGATGACTGTAGCCAGCATCCCATCAGTTCTGGTGTCTGGCACTACCACTCCTAGTGAGGGGGTGCAGAAGTCCAGACAGAGGGTTGAGAGGGGGTTTGCGGACCCCAGTGGAGGTCCTGGAGAGTCAGAGGTCAGCTCTGAGAGCAAAGCCCCCCAGGAATGACCCAGGTGAAACCGTTTCTGGTTTGGGGGAGATCCAGACTCTGCCAGATGGGCAGAGGTCAGGAGACTTGCGCCAACCAGACTCTTGTGTAGCCCTTGGGGACGGTGTGTCCCTTGTGCGGGGTGAACGTGCCCACCAGGAAGTCCTGGCGTGCCAGGCAATTGTTCAACCTCAGGGTGGTGACTCTGGGTTGGATGACCAGGTTCAGGGGTTAACCTCTGGCCTGGTGGGGGTCAGTGTGCCCCCCAGGAAGTCCTGGCGTGCCAGGCAATTGTTCAACCTCGGGGTGGTGACTCTGGGTTGGATGACCAGGTTCAGGGGTTAAACTCTGGCCTGGTGGGGGGGCAATGTGCCCCCCAAGAAGTCCTGGTGTGCCAGGCAATTGGTCAACCTCAGGGTGGTGACTCTGGGTTGGATGGCCAGGTTCAGAGGTTAAACTCTGACCTGGTGGGGGTTAGGTGTGCCCCCCAGAAAGTCCTGGTTTGCCAGGCAGTGATCCAGTCTGAGGGTACAGACCCTGGGCTGGAAGACCAGGTTCAGGGTGTCCCCCCGGACCTGGAAGGAGGGGCTACTGATAACAGTGCCCCTACCATGTTGTCTTCTGAGGAGGCCACTCCTTGTTGGAGGGTGCAGGACCCCAGAAGGGAGGGCAGGGGGAGGGAAGCCTCCCCCCAGGCCCTAGTCCAACCTGAAGGTACAGACCCCAGGTTGGAGGGCCAGTTGCAGGTTAACAGTCCTGCACTGGTGGAGAAATGGTGCAGGGCGGCTTCTATAACCACCCTGACCATGTTGGACTCTGGGGGTACCGCTCCAGGAAGGAGGGTACAGAGCCCCAGAGGGGAGGACCAGGTTCAGGCTGTCATCCTTTATCTGGTGGAAAGGAGAGTGGTTAAAGGGTGTCTAGCACCTGGGGCTACTGCCCCCCCACTCTCCACAGCCACAGTGGTTGGAGAGCTTTGAGAGGCCTGGGGCTTGGCTCTCATCCCTGACAGCTGTCAGTAACCACTGTGGCTTGCTGTCCAGGTGAACAGAGTTATCCCTGGGGAGGGGACAAGAGTCACACCCCGGGGGTAGAGTGGGCGACACCACTGTGTTGGTCCTGGTGGTACTATCCTGCTCCTGGGATACATCTGTGAGCAAAGTAAGGTTAGGTGCTACACAGATGGTATCCGCAGGTAAGGAGAAAGGTTCCCCATGGGTTGGCTTAGTGGGCCCTGAGAGTATGGACAGAGGGATCCAATTGGAGTCAGGAAGGCGAAGAACTGGCGCATGGCCCTGCTGTTGTGGGCCTGGGTCCTTGTTCTATCGCCTCAAACAGGGAAGTACATCAGGATAGTGATTGTTCTCCCCTGGCTTTAGGCTGTTGGGGGGTCATGTTGTACCTGGCTTTTTGACAGGGTCATCCCCAAACTTTTTGCTTCCTTCCTTCCTATTTTTTCTGACCTGTTCTTGTTGGCTTTTGAACTCTGGGCACTTTACCACTGCTAACCAGTGCTAAAGTGCATATGCTCTCTGTGTAAATTGTACTGTTGATTGGTTTATCCATGATTGGCTATTTAATTTCTTGTAAGACCCTAGTAGAGTTCACTATATGTGCCTAGGGCCTGTAGATTAAATGCAACTAGTGGGCCTGCAGCACTGGTTGTGCCACCCACTTCAGTAGCCCCTTAACCCTGTCTCAGGCCTGCCATTGCAAGGCCTGTGTGTGCAGTTTCACTGCCACTTCGACTTGGCATTTAAAAGTACTTGCCAAGCCTAAAACTCCCCTTTTTCTACATATGTCACCCCTAATGTGTGCCCTAGGTAACCCCTAGGGCAGGGTGCTGTGTGGGTAAAAGGCAGGACATGTACCTGTGTAGTTTATATGTCCTGGTGGTGTAAAACTCCTAAATTCGTTTTTACACTACTGTGAGGCCTGCTCCCTTCACAGGCTAACATTGGAGCTGCCCTCATACATTGTTGAAGTGGCAGCTGCTGATCTGAAAGGAGCAGGAAGGTCATATTTAGTATGGCCAGAATAGTAATACAAAATCCTGCTGACTGGTGAAGTTGGATTTAATATTACTATTTTAGAAATGCCACTTTTAGAAAGTGAGCATTTCTCTGCACTTAAATCTTTCTGTGCCTTACAATCCACATCTGGCTAGGTTTAGTTGACAGCTCCTTGTGAATTCACTCAGACACACCCCCTACTGGGACCCTGGCAGACAGGATTGAACTGAAAGGGGTCCTGGTGCATTTCTTAGCCACTCTTTGAAGTCACCCCCACTTCAAAGACACAATTTAGTATAAAACAGGGCCTCTGCCCTAACTCATCAGACACCTGCTGGAGAATAAACCTGAACCAGAACCTGCATCCTGCCAAGAAGAACTGCCTGGCTGCCTAAAGGACTCACCTGTCTGTTTTCTACAAAGGACTGCTGCCTTGCTGTTGCCCTGCTACCTTGCTGAACTCTTGCCTTGCTGCTGAAGTGCTCTCCAAGGGCTTGGATAGAGCTTGCCTCCTGTTCCCTGAAGTCTCTGGACCAAAAAGACTTCTCTTTTTCATTTGGACACCTTGTGCACCGAAAAATGTGACGCACAGCTTGCTCCGTGGTGAAAAATTCACCGCACACCAATCCAGAAAGACGCCGCGCGACGCCTGCGGTGCGACTGGAACTCGCCTGGACAACGCCGCCGACTTCAGAAAGGAAATCGATGCGACGCCTGCCGTGAGGGAGAAGATTCCACGCACAGCCCACCGGAACGACGCGCAGCCGGAAAACAAGCCTAGGATTCCACGCACAGACCCCGGGACATCTGGTAATCCCGCGAACCACAGAAGGAGACTGTCCACGCGCCGGAAAATGACGCACAACTTCCCTGCGCGAAAAATAACGATGCAAGTCCGTGTGTGCAGGGGAGAAATCGACGCACACACCATTTTTCCACATATCTCTTCTTCTGCGGCCCTTTGCGGAGAGTTTCCACTCCAAACCAGGTACTTTGTGCTCGAAAGAGACTTTGTTTACTTTTTAAGGACTTAAGACACTTTATATCACTTTTTAGTGATATCTTTACAAATTCATATTGCATCTTTGATCGTTTTGACCTGCAAAAACCCAGATAAATATTATATATTTTTCTAAACACTGTGTGGTGTATTTTTATAGTGCGATATTGTGTTAGTGTATGATTTATTGCACAAATGCTTTACACATTGCCTTCTAAGTTAAGCCTGACTGCTCATTTCCAAGCTACCAGAGGGTGGGCACAGGATAATTTGGATTGTGTGTGACTTGTGTGTGATTTACCCTGACTAGAGTGAGGGTTCTTGCTTGGACAGGGGGTAACCTGACTGCCAACCAAAAAAACCATTTCTAACTGGGTATACAGCAATTCATTTGCTAAAATATAAAGAGTGAAAAATAGGTATCAGGAAAACCTTTGCATTTCCAAAATGAGCAAGATAAGGTGTTGAGAAGCAGTGGTTATTTGCACATCTCTGAATTCCGGGTGCCCATACTAACGTGAATCACAGGGCATTTCTTAAATAGGCGTCTTTTTTACACACTGGCTTACATTTGGAAGGAAAAAATATAGAGAAAACCAAGGGACAATAACACTTGTTCTGCTATTCTGTGTTCCCCCAAGTCTCCTATAAAAATGGTACCTCGCTTGTGGGGGTAGGCCTAATGCCCGCGACAGAAAAACGCAACATGAACACATCACATTTTTACATTGAAAACTGACGTATTTTTGGGAAAGTGCCTAGCTGTGGATTTTGGCCTCTAGCTCAGCCGGAACCTAAGGAAACGTCCCAAATCTGTGCATTTTTTAAAACGAGCCACCTAGGGGAATCCAAGATGGGGTGACTTGTGGGGCTCTCACCAGGTTCTGTTATCCAGAATCCTTTGCAAACCTCAATATTTGGCCAAACAAACACTTTTTCCTCACATTTCGGAGACTGAAAGTTCTGGAATCTGAGAGGAGCCACAAAAGTCCTTCCACCCAGCATTCCACCAAGTCTCCCGATAAAAATAGTACCTCACGTGTGTGGGTAGGCCTAGTGCCCACGACAGGAATAGATCACACAACGGCCAATGTTGGTCCTTACATGAGGGGAACTTTTGATCTTGGGGTGATCATTCCTGACGTAGGCACTAGTTACAGGCACTCAAGTGGGGTAGTGTTTTTATCAGGACAGGTGGGGAAACACTGGGTGGTAGGGATTTTGTGGATCCCAGCATATTCCTGTAGTTTGTGTGACAGAAATGCAAGAAAAAATTGAGTTTTTCTTCAACATTTCAGCTTTTCATGGTATTCTGGGTAAGAAAGCTTTGGGGAAGTCACACCTCTGTGGACTCCCCTGGATGTCTAGTTTCCAGAAATATCTGGGATTAGTATGTTTCCCTATATGGCCGCCGAGCCCAGGACCAAAACATAAGTGCCTGCCTTACAAAACCAGTTTGTTTTGTGATAGATAGTTTTGATGTCTCCACAATACGATTTGGGAGGTGGAATTTGGGGCCGAACTAAATTGGGGAGCTCCCAAGAGAGCACTCTCTCTGTGTTTGTCGCTGCATGCACCTGCCCCTGGGTTGGCCTAACCCGCTATTGTCCCGTTGCACAGACTGTACTTGTGAAGAGACAGCAAGACTGTCCTCATCACCTTCCTCATAATCACTGGAAGAGGAGTTATCGAATGGGACTCCTCCAACTGAACAATCACTCCCAGAGTCTGCACCATTGTCATATCCCTCAGATGCTGTCTCAGTATCGGCTGCCTCAGTCTCTGACCCTACATCAGAGCTGTCCTCTATAACCCGAGTGAGGGCTTGAGCAGCAGTCATCCAACGATATGCCATCTCTGCTACTGGCTAAGCTGTTGCTATAAAACTCTAGCCTACGTAGACAGTCAAAAAATTGCTTGTGTGTGTGATAACAGTAGAGGTCACCTTACCTTCGCTTCTTCCCTCAATCAGCACGTTCTTTCAAGACACTCAAAAAAAGACACATTATTACTTCACCTTGTCACATACCAATAGTCAGTCTTTAGCACCTCGAGAGCCCAGTCCGACAATCATTATTGGTGCACCCACTCTTATGACCTTCTCCTCGGATTCCCTCACTGCCACCCAGCAAAAGTGCACTTCATCTCTCTATAACCCCCCTCCCGCACATACTTTTCATTTGTATTATAGCGCAGGTAACGGCTGACGTTACTTCTGTACTCAGCTATTTACATAAAATACAGATTTGATCTTTGCAGTAGGCATATAAACCTTCTGCGCTACTTTATGGCATTAAAACTGCCACTAGACAAAAGTCTGATCCTTTTGTAGCAGAAACATAATCACAAGAGTTACTTGACTTTTTTATTGCTGCCTAAAGGCTACAGTTAAAACGCGTCAGTTGAAGTATGTCCATTGCTTTTAAGACACAAGTTGCAACTGCAAGACAACTGGTGGCGAAAATACATATATATATATATATATATATATATATATATATATATAGCTTGAGCAAAAGGTCAGAATCACATTCTCAGAGGCGCACTCAACTGCCGGTGCTGGTGTCGGAGGAGACCACCCTCGAATTAATAATATATTCAAAAGAATTATTCAACACACTCCAAAGAATCCTTTTTGGCGTTTTTATTCAAACAAACAGCAACAACCAATGCGTTTCAACTCCACTTGAGTCACAGTGTATATATATATCACTTGTATATGTGGGTCCGGTTTTCCTGGGGGACGACTGCAGGGAAACCACAAACGCATTGACAAAAGTGATCTATATATGTGTGTGTGTATATATGTATGTATATATATATCTATCTATCTATATGGATAGATATACCTGTATATATAGATCTTTATGTGTGTGTATATATTTATATATATATAGATCTATTTTTTTTAGCAACTGTATTGTTTCCTTGGGGGCCATAG
This sequence comes from Pleurodeles waltl, assembly GCF_031143425.1. Lineage (NCBI taxonomy): Eukaryota > Metazoa > Chordata > Amphibia > Caudata > Salamandridae > Pleurodeles > Pleurodeles waltl. The sequence continues at coordinate 326,826,786 of NC_090438.1, read as the reverse complement.
TGGCCCCAGGGAAACCATACAACCACTAGAAAAAATTATTGCCCCCACAGGGGGTCGCCCTGCCTGCTCTCGATCGCAGCTGTGCTGTGATTCAGGGCCATGAAACCTGTTCAGGAAGGCCTCGTTTGAAAGGGGAGAGTCTCCCCTTTTAAACGAAGCCTTCCCGGACATCAGGAAGGCCGTTTGGGGCCGTTTTCCCCATTGGAGCAGGAAGCAGCCGATGGGAAAAACAAAACAGTGACGTCAGTGCGCCTCGCGGCACGCTGACGTCACAAAGGGGTAGGGGCAGACACAGAAAATCTTCTGTGTCTCCCGGGGTATCACCCGAAGATTTTTTAACCCCCTGCCTGGTGTCGGCCACTGTTCATGACCCGCACCAGGGGGTAGTGCGGGTGTTGGCCAGTGTCCGACTCCAGCTCTCTAGGGGTTAAATATTCCTATCTCTGTTTCCCCCTTATTGGAGTTTTCATTTTGGTATCTTTTTGTTAATTGAAAGATTCTCTATGTTTATAATTCGAAGTGAGATTTGTACTGTGTTTTCAACTTTTTAATGCTTTTGGTACTTCTAAATGTTTTGCGCACTTTCTTAAGTTAAACCGTCTGCTCTGTGTCAGCTGCAGTTGTGCTCCCTGACCTGGCTTTCACCTTGGCTCCTGTTGGTAAACATTGTATGTATGCAATGGTATATATAAAGAGCGAACCTAGCTATGAAGCAATGGAGCATTGTATATTATATGAAGGTTTAGGTGACCATTATGAACATCAGGTGGGGATTACACAAATAGATTTTACACACATTGGGGCATATATTTACATTGTAATGTCAGAAATCCGCTGTTTTAACTAACTACAGTTTAGTGGATGTGTCATAAGTTACTAGTAATAGGAAATTAGAGACTTTTTTATGTAGGGATTGCAGACAGTCCATGTATTAAAGCATAGTAAAGCAGCGCTGGCAGAATTATGATAAGCTTTTCTGAGAGTGTTCTTTGTGAACTCCAAATCAACTTAATTCCTGCCTAAATAAATCCCTTTCTTTTTCACAGGGTGATTGTTTTCACATTCAGAAAGTTATAAGAGACCAAAAGAACAGAAGAAAAGCACCTGGAGTGGATGCAACTGAACTTAGTAAGTATGTTTACAAGTGCAAAGATAAAACACATCATTTAAATATGTAGTCTAAGCTTATTTGAACAGATCATCACTAGTGTTGTGCAGACATGTTGTTTTCATGTTTTGTATGGTAAATCATGTTCTTGCCATAAACAAATAGAAAGACTGCTCCCCCTCTTCTAATTTACAAATCAGTCTAGAAGTGCACCCATCAGACAAGTAGTCATTTTATAATCACAAGAAGAACAAAGGCCTTAGCTACCCACTGTAATATCCGCTGTAGGTTGTTATTACACTAAAGTGCAACTTCTGTTGCATGATCTAAGAGGTGTGTTTGGGATGTGTGAAATTGGCCCGTGATGAGTTATGCCAAGTGTCTAAAGCAAAACACCACATGATCATTTCCGTTAAGACCTAGCAAGAAAGGCAAATTATAGGGCCAGTGCAATAAATATAAACATTTAACACACATACTCTCACTAGTCTGAGCTATTAATATTAGTTTAGTATAGTGTTACAAACTGACAGTATTTCACTTATCACTGTTATACTGCTCTCAAGGCAACAGTTACCGCCTAGATTTGGAGAATTATAAAACTGTTAGTTACATCTGTCTTTACATAAATTATAATTTAACATATCGGCTCATATCAAAGTAGCAACGGTACATTTATTTGGAGCTGTAGTTAAAAATCTATAGATCTTTCATGGATCATTTTGCACCATTGTATTCATACATTTCAATTTCTCACAACATTATGTTTAATTGAGTAAACAATGTTATTACAATATTATACCGATTGCATTTCAGGCCTGATATGCAGTCATTTTACATGCTGAATTAAAAAACTGCTGTAGTAGTTTTTATCATTTTGATGTAAAACTGAGCAAGATAAATATGGAGAAATTTGATCCAGAGAAAAAAGGAGGAGAAATGGATTTGCAGATTAATCAATACTGTTACTCGCCCAGTATTTGAGGGCACAATATTTTGGTGATACAGTGGTAATCTGAGCAGAGCACAGTTTTTCAGTGAGACTAGGGCACGTTAGTAGTGAATGTGCTAATGAGAACAACATAACTGCTGACTGATAGACATACGAAACGTGCATTACTGAGTTTGGGACTTCAATCTGTGTGCTACCATCTCAGATGTTTAGCTTTTCTGAACAGTGACAAATACGCAGGTATATTGAATGGCATGCCCTTGCAGTTGATGAAAGCTCTTGTAGCTTTGATGTAAGTTGGAAGTGGGAGCCAATGGAGGAAGACAACACCGAGCTAATTCATTTGAAATTCTGGGTTTGTTGCCATTCGCAAGGCTATAACTTCGACGGAGGACACATTTTAGATGGCTTAGAATGAATGAATGATAGTGATTTATATGAGCAAACAATTGCCCAAAAGCCTCAAGGTGCTGATAGGTAGTCCAGAGGCACTACTCTGACACATAACTGTGTCTCAAACTATTGCCGGTTTTATTGCAGAGTGAAAAGCCAGGTTTTTAAGACCTTTCAAAAGGAAGTACACGTGTTCAGGCAAAAAAAATGGTGAAGAAGCCAATTAGAGTCTCGCTGCAGCCAAAGTGAAAGCTCTGCCTCTCCATCTATTTTTCCAAAATCTGGGAATGACAATCAGTTTGTGGACTGCCAAGCGAAGATCTCTGCTAGGAGACTTTGATTGAAACATGGGTTTGATTCACTGAGCACAGCATTATACAGGGCCTTATGTACAATGCACAGTGCCTTAAACCTGATGTGCTTCTTCACCCGGTAAACAGTGAACAGCAGCTAAACGTTTTGCAAAAAATTGCTTATTTTGGTATGTCTAAGATCAGTCTATCGGCTGCATTTTGCATAATTTGCAATTTTTTTTCTTCCACCATATTGATATACAGGTAGAGTGCACTGCAGTAATCCAGCCTTGATTAAATTATTGCTAAGGCTACCTATTTGCTTGCAGGCAGAATAAGGAACAGAAAAACTTTCTGCAGGGTTCTAATAATCCAAATGCAGGTAGTCATTGTGCAGTTGACCTGCAAATCCATAGATAACTCTCTGTCCAGGATTACTCCTAGATTTTTTTGCAGATTCTGTGGGAGTAGGTATTATATCCAACACAACCTCCAAACAAGCCATAAGATGCTGGTGTAGACAGTTCTCCAAGATCTTAGCTGGGGTGGGAAGCAAGGAGATAGGGCAATAGTTCTTAGAGTCATTGGGGTCTAGATTGGGCTCTTTGAGTAGTGGTCTGACAGCTGCCAGTTTTTACAGACGTGGATAGCAACCTGAGCTGATTGCTTTATTCATGATAGCTGTTAATGATTGAGCTATTTTGCTGACTACCAGTTGTAGATTTTTTGGGGGACAGGGTTTAAAAAGGGATCTACATTTTATGTCAAGAAGATATGAATTGTTCTAATGAGCTGTAAGGAAAGCAGTTTGACACTGCTAATTTCTGGAAGGCTCTGCTGCCCCTGCTGGCTTACTAATGCTGAAGTTTGGTCTTCTAAGTTTGAAGGTTCAAACTCTTTATAGAGGTTCACAATTTCCAATTGAAAGAATTCTGCTAACTTATTACAGAACTCTTGTGAGCCTGTTAATTCTCTTGAAGAGTCACCAGACTCAACTTTAATAGAACTATTGCATGATTTTTCCTCCTGATAGCTATTTTGTATTCTTTAATAACCGCCTTGTATGGAGTTTTTTTTCATGTTACTCGTAGTGTTTCTGCCAGAAACGTTCCTGGTGACGACAGGGCTGCCTCAAGAGCCTTAGCCATTTTGTAAACCATGGGGCCGTTGGCAGTTTTTTTTGTAACTTTACTAATGACCTCATCTATGGGCGAGCCTAACCAAGCAGAGCAGTCTGCCGGCCCTGTCCATATCTTCATGATCTATTTGAAATGTGCTTTTATGGGCCTTTGAAAAGGCTTCCCCCCAAACCCCAGTTCCAGTTCCTTTTAGATGTCAGATTATTTTTTTAGATATCCCTATTCTGTGGGCATGACAGGAGGAATGAGAAGACAACTGCTTGATGAGCGGACCAACTTAATGATATCACCTCTTGCACCGAGAGCATTGAATGAATTGAAAAAAAAAAACATCTAGTGTATGCCCTGCAGCAGTGGTGGGGTCCTTAACTATCTGTATGAGGCCAAGCAAGCCATAGTATCATTAAGTGTTCTAGAGTCTCTGCTCCTGCTGTCTTCTAGATGGAAATTAAAGTTACCCATAAGAGTCAGAGTTTTGCTAGATACGGTTTAGTGTAATTAGCAAGTTCTGTTGGGATCATAGATCTTGGCCCCCAGGATCTGTACACTAGAAAGGAATGTAAATAACAAGATTATCATTGTAGATATGAGAGAGGAAACCTGAATGTAGTGTATAGCCTGAAAGATGAAGTGGGAAACAAGGGCTTGGTTTAGTTGATAAAAGCTGGTTGGCTGAGCCATTTTAGCTGTGCGGTTTGAATGACAACCAGGGGTCTATAGTTAATCCTATGAACTTTCTGTGGGAAGTTAAGTTAGAAGAGAAGGAATCCAGTGCCATACACTTTAGCATTAGTTGAATGCTTGGATTAGTTTAGCTTTTCAGGGTGAGGAGCTTAGTTTTCGATGTAGCTTTTATCCACCTCTTAAATCAGTTTAAATATGAGACAGTCAAGTTTTAGATTTTGGATGCTCTCAACTAATAATTTAGCAAATAGATGCACACTGGCTCCATGTAAGGGCAGATGCTCATTTATTCTTCAGTGACTTTTTAATATATTCTAGAGTTTAACACAGTGTGTGGGTAAATTATGGAATTAATTATGACCAAATTGATTTCCTTTGAATACAAATACATCTAGCATTCATCTGGAGATACTTTGAAATGTAGGGCTTTCTAGTCGACTATGATGAACATTCCTGATAGGTCAAGTATGATGAGGGGACGTGTATTAGTAGGGGACCTAATTTAGAGGGTCCTACAGTAAAGTGTTGAGGCTAATTGCTGTTCTTATAGTAGATGTGACGTATTCGACAGTGAAGTTGAATGATCTTTTTTTTTATATTTGGCAAGCAATGAGGGTTAGACAAAGGGAACATAACTGATTCATTTCTAAATGGGGGTGTGGCGGGATTAGGGAGTGATGTCTGTGAATATGGTTCTGCTTTATTTACGGTCGAGCTGAGGGGATTGTTAAGGCCTATTGTATTTTTTTACAGAATCAGTGCATATCAAAGACACATTCATATAAGTACAATGTTCTGTATTCTCCAATCACCATTTTAATTCATTCAACCTTTTAAAATATGATTTCTACAGAATTAATGGAATGTATAATTAAGCATGACCTCGTGGTCACATCCAGAATGGGAGCTCTTCTCAACAATTTGCACTGGATGGAAATTATACCTTTGAATAAATTTCTTCTGTACACACAAAATGAAGCAATTAACGTTGATCCGCTTTTAAAACTGAGGTGATGTGACTCGAGATATTGCTATGGAACACTTTGGCAGGTGCATAACCATTGCATTGTCCTGTGCAATTTGACATTCTATCCTGGCACAGCTTGGTATTAAAAAGGAGCCTCGAAACCCCACATGAAATATTTATTTGAACAATTAGGACAATTCAATCATTTTTGGTGCACAGAAACCTACGCTAGTGTAAGAACATGTCTGCACTGAATTCTGCATCAGTGATTGTTTACTGTAATATACGACTGCCCCACACAGATCACAAATATTAAAACGTCCATCAGCAACTAAAAAAATAAAAAATGCCTGAGTTTGGACACGGTCCTAAACAGTATTATGGACCTTTTTAGCAGTAGTTATTTTCCCTGGACAATTGGTATTGTTCTATGTACAGAGACCCAGGTAGAATACCATGTCCAGTTAGTATTGAAACTGCAGTTGTGGCAATATTAAATTAAAAATAACCACTGGTTTGATTATATTGATTCTCATTGGTTTAGAAACTTTTTCTAAATATGAAATTTAAGGTTCATCTAGAAATCCATGTATGGTGTGATTACCTATATAACAAGTTTAGGCTAAATATTTGTGATTTTATATTTTTGATATATGGAGATGTTGATTTGAGAAGTAATCTTGTGCATTAAAGGTTGCGATTTGGTTCTTTTTAATCTCTGGTATTGGCATTTTTAGCAGCGCAGTTGGTCTCATAAACTGCCTTATGCACAGTGAAAGGCACAATGTACAAAGAAATGCCTCGAGCGGGCCGTTTCTGACTGCAAAAATGCTTTTACATCTGTTCACAGCACAAATTGTGATTCAGATTCAAAAATAGTTTTCTGATTCACAATTTGTGTTTACAAATTGGTATTTGTAAGGGGTGTGTTCTGGGGGGTCCCTACAAAATAGCAGATATGAATCGGGTGTGTTAATGTTTGGCGACCAAATTCTCGTCACAAAACATTAATATTTTAGCAACTCCTTGAAGAAAGTGGTAACCCATTCGCAAATGGGAAGGGGTCCCATTGAGACCCCTCCCCTTTGAGAATGGAAATCTTTTTTTTAAGAGCAGACAGTGATCCTTCAGACCACTGTCTGCTCTTAAAAAATAAAATTTGGATTGGGAATTGAAAGTCAAAACAGCTACTCATCTCGCAGGCCATTTGTTAGACGGGATATTTGCCTGTCCTGAGGATCAGGTGATGTTGACTAATACACCACTTGATTGGACAGATCGTCATCTTCTCACCTCCAGGTTTATGAAGGTTTATTCTTCTCAGCATATTAGTTCTAATAGGAAATCTGTTAGAAACTGGAATCGTATTAAAAAGCAATAGCTAGGCCCGCCTCTAGTTGCAGGTTCTGAAGCCGCCAAAAGCCTCCCTCTGTCAGGTATGGACAGTTTTAATCATGGAATAAATATTGCAATCAATCAACTTGCCCCACTTAAGACCTCTGCCTCTTCAGAAAAAAAAAAAAAAACAGATGCCCCTGGTTTACTAAGGACCTCAAGCAATTACAAAGAAAATATTGCCAACAATAACGGAGATGGAAGTTAGATCCCAACTCGGCTGAGAAAGATAAGCTAAGAGTTGTCCTTCGGGTTTACAAAGTTGCTAGTATTAAAGATAACTCTGATTATTTCATGCAAAAGATTAAGGAGGCATTAAATGCCCCCAGAGAACTTTTTAAAGTGGTATGTTCCTTGACGGCTCCTCCTACTCCCCCATAGCTGGAAAACTCACAAGAATTTTGTAATAAGGTGGCAACTTTCTTTGAAAATAAAGTTTTACAAATTGACTCGAGCTTCAGCCATTCTGAAGGGACATTCTGCCCTTTTGATATCTCTAATAGCACTTTAGATATGGATCGCCCTTTGTTAACCAATTTTCAGCCATTACTTCCTGAAAGGATTAAAGAGATTGTGTTGGGAATTAAGTCACGTTCCCCTGGTGATCCTTGCCCACCATATCTTATAGCAGGTTCCTGAACTAGTCTCTGCAGCCCTTGCTCCGGTTTTCCTGGAGGTTTTAACCACAGGAGTTTTTCTTCCATCTTGGAAGGAAGCAACAGTGGTTCCCCTGAAAGAGAAACCTGACGGAGCAGTACATGATTTAAGTAATCTGCGGCCTATTTCTCTTCTCCCTGTTCAGGCTAAGATTTTTGAGAAGCACATTAATAATGAACTAGTCAAATTTCTTCATAATTCAGGAGGCTTAGATCCCTCTCATCATGGTTTTAGGATGGCCCATAGTACCAAATCTGCGCTCATTACCACTTCAGACACTATTCGGAGATTGGTGGATGAGGGGCAAAGAGCCATATTAGTCCTATTGGACCTATCTGCTGCTTTTGACACCATCTCGCCTCAGATTATGATAACTCGTCTCCATCAAGTAGGGATTAGAGATATGACATTGAAGATTTTGGAATCCTTTCTGAGAGAGAGACCTATTACGGTGAGTTGCGGAGATTTTAGGGCACCAGCACATTACTTGCCATGTGGTGTCCCACAAGGCTCCTCACTAAGCCCCACCTTATTCAATCTGTATGTCGCTCCTTTAGCCAGACTAATTAGTTTGTTTGGCTTTATGCCCACCTCCTATGCAGATGATACTCAACTGATCATTCAAGTTTCTAAAAATTGGGAGGAAGTGGCAGACCGCCTCCATAATTGTATGCGAGAGGTCAACAGTTGGATGAGCCTGAATTGGCTAAAGTTGAATGGTGACAAAACTGAAATTGTGTTTCGGCTATGGCAAGGATTTGTGGAACTCACGCTGGTGGCCTTCGGAGTGTGGCGAGCTTCCTGTCCCTATTACCGCCAACAGAAACTTGGGTGTTACTTTTGACAATTGTCTTTCTTTTAAGTCCCAATTGAACTCCATCACTACATCTTGTTTTGGGATTTTGAAAACGTTTAAAAAAAGAATCCTTATCTACAAATGGAGCGGAGAATCACAGTTATCTTGGCATTAGTAATCTCCAAATTAGATTACTGTAATGCCTTGTTGCTCAATCTGGACAATACCTCACTTAAGCACCAGTTGATTCAAAACACTGCTGCTCGCTTTATATTAGATCTCCCTTGTTCAGCTTCAGCTAGCAGTAGCCTGAAACAATTACATTGGGTACCGGTCACAAAGCGCATTATGTTTAAAACTCTATGTCTAACCTATAAGTCTGTGCATGGATGTGAATCTGTATATTTGTCCTCGAGGGTACATTGGTATAGGCCGAGTCGCAACTTACATCAGCAGGAACCCACATGATCCATGTTCCTTGAACTCGTAGGGCTAGATAGGGAGATAAAGCCTTCACTGTAGATGCTGCCAAATACAGGAATTTACTCCCTTTGTCTATAAGGAAGGAGCAAAGCTTTTTGACCTTCCAGGGGTTAGTAAAAACTTGGCTCTTTCCTCAGTAATTTTCTTCTTCCCCTTAGTTGTTTTTTTTTTTTTCTGACACTTACCTTTCTTGTACTTAGTGCTTCGATGTCACAGCCGGAATGCGCTTTATAAATACTAAAATACAAATACAACTTCAAAGATTAATTTGTTTCTTTTTAAACACACCTCATTTACCCAGAAGGAAAACGTGATGCCTTTTTAATGCCTATCATTCCTAATCAATTGCAAACTGCAACGTACCTCATTAAAGTTCAAGATGTAGGCTGATTTTGGACCCATTAGGATTCGCTATCTCATATTTGTAAGTATTCTTACATTAGAAATTGTGATTTCCTATTTGCGAATTAGTAAAAATTGCAATTGAAGAATTGCAGTTATTATGGGCCAGATGTATCAAAGGGTTTTACCCATTCTGTGTCTATGGGAAAATGTGTTCATACATATGGCCCCATATTTGGTGCATGTGGCCCTGAGTGCTTCCACAGACTTTTTTGTTGTCAATGCTGGATTTATTGCAAACCCTGTTTTTATGAATTATGAATCCGCCTTCTGTTGGGAGAAATTATGTTGTGTTGGATCGTCCACTATCATTAGAAATATTAGGCCAGGGTTGTTGATTTGTTTAAACCACTATTGAATATAAAGAGATGTCGATTGGACGTGGAGATGTCCCAGTGTTTTTGCAGTATTTGTCAAAGTTTGCTCATAGTTTTCAATGTGTAAGGTTTTGGTAATGCTAGTTAGAAACACGTAAATAATTTGTAAATGTTTAAATATGAAAGCTTGCTATGAACATGAATTTTTGGCCTGCCTAGGTAAAACTTTAGAAAAAAATATATTAAAAACGTATTTTGCTGTTGAAACCATATGAACATAGACGATGCATACGAGCTGACTCATGCTAATATTTATCCTAAATTATGTATTTTATTTTCGAAGGTTTGCATTTGCTGCACGATTTTCATTTAAAAAAAAAATCGGTTTTCTTGTATAATAAGGGAGTACAGTGTATTCGCTGATTTGGAGCTTTAGGCAGTGGCGAAATGTTATTCTTCCATGTATTTAAATGTGCGTGAATTTAAAACAGAAATTGTCCTTGCATCTTTTGAAATGCTGACTACTATTCCAGTAAAAGTGATACGCTCCAGCACACTGTTTAAAGCAAATATAATACATATAAGGGCAGCTGGCAAGATTATCTAACTGTTTGCAGTGCTTAATTCGTAATTTAAAACGTTCCGGTGCTCAAAGTCCTCTTAAACACGCGGCTGCTGCAATTAACGGTGAGAGCACGGAATACTGAGGCAGCGTAATCCTGAAGCCATCTCGGGCCTCTTTAATCTATTTACCGCCACTCCCTGTCCCTTCAGCTCACTCTTGCAGTTTACTCCCTTTGTGACGCTTTTTCGTTTTTCTCTTCCTCCGTCTTTCCCATATGTGCCTTTTGCTCTCAGAAAAGGCTTGAGGCAGGAAAATAAGCGCCGGCCCTCAAAAACAAGTGCCGGTGCTTAGCACCGGAAACAACAAGCACAAATTAAGCACTGACTTTTTGGAACTGACCCCGTGTGAATATAGATTTGCACCAATGACTTGTAGCTCTGGTGTTTAAGTTCTATTTATTTATGCACAGTGGATAGCTTATTAACTTTCCAAAACACAAGTTGGGATGACCTTTTGTGATCAGGACTTAGTGTATATTTTTCAAATAAGTCAGTGAGAGTATGCATGGCATTTCCTCCTAAAAATACTATTGATTGCCACAATGACCTTTGGCAAGAGGGAAGTTTGAAAACGACATGTGCTGCTCCAAATTTGTATTGTATATGCAGTAACGTAAATTCAGTCGACGTAACTTGTGGTCATTTATTTCAGATGGTGGTGTCTCCCACTTGCACCCAGACTGCTAAATTGGGCTTGTTTATGTTCGCCTAATTTTGATATATTTCTGTCACAAATGACCACCTGGTTGTGATGCTTACACCTTGCACTAAAGCAACAGTAAACACTGCAAACATCTGTCTAATGACACCGTTTGTGGGAAGCAGTCCTCCTATTACCCCCATTCCCTGATCTGTGTACCCAGAGAGAAGCCCTGATGCTTCGTAGAAATTTACCCCTCTGTGGAGTTCAGGAGGTATCGAGAGAAGTAGCTGTCAGATACAGTCAGTCAGAGCTGAAGGGAATGCCCCCTTTGGAGTGTTGTTCTCTCTCTCCCAGTGACAGTGTTTTACTTCAGGTTTCTTCACCCATCAACTTGCTCACAGCCACCTTTGTATTTCTCTTCCCTTCTTGTACAGAAAAATGTGCAGGACGTATTTTACAATCTAATCCACTATTCTATGAAACTGAAAGAAAAAATGATCACATGCAGTCCCAATCGAATATAATCGAATTAGAAGGTAGGTACTGGACATACGGGCCAAAGAGAAAGAGGTTGGAAGCCACTGGTCTGCTTTCAGGGATGATAGAAATGTAGAAATCTGTCCATCTATCCCCAAATACAGCGGGACCCATTCATCATCTAAGAATATACAAAAATCTACTCATGCACACCAAACACTGTTGAACTGCTTCATCAGTTTCTCTCTCAGAGCTGCTTCCAAATACATTTAAAAATTGTTCCGTAAACTGCTTGGTCCCCTCAAAGTTCATTGGGTTGGTGTGGGCGCCCATGATGATTTCTTGCTTGGTACAATATGAGGGTGGTATACAGGGGAGACTTTTTAAAATCTCATTCTCCTGCTTTTAGTTTTCACAATCTTCCAAGGATTTTATTCATAGCTCTTTGCAAACTTTTCACTACTTCTAGAATCATCTTGAATTTCCTTTGAAATCATGAATTTCAAAGGAACGTGTGCATAAGATCAGATTTAATCAACCAATTTGTAGTAAAACCAATGTTACGATCAAAAGAAAATTGAGAGAGAGCATCAGAAGCGACTATTCATCTTCCTGTTTTATCCAGATAATACACTATATTGCCCTATGTAATAAGATATATTATTAGGCTAACCACTCGCTGTAGAGGTCTGGATGTAACCAGCGGTGGCTGCCGCAAATCTCAAGGAGAGGGGTGGGTGGGGAAGGGATGGGAGGGAATACATTATTTATAAAACTTACCTTTTGCCGTCACCTCCTGCTGTGTTGTTCCTCTTCCCAGCATTCACTAGGACACAAACACAAGCTCCCCAGCAATCCTGGTGCTGCTTTCATGCTACAGCTAGCATGAAAGTAGCATCAGGATTGTCTGAGCGGCTTGGACTACCACTCAGACACAACCCTAGGGTCTGTGAAACGGCTGGCCAAACACACATTCAAGGGATACATAGGTATCTTTCCAAGAAGATTAATCTACCTGCACATTTCATTTTGGGAATTCCTTTATGTGCACTCTGTCCTCCTCCCCCCTTCCCCTCCCACCTCCTGTGGCCTAGCCCAGCCCTCCCTTCACATGCTGCTGGCTGAGGCATACAGTGCAATATTCAAGGAATACACAGGTATCTTTTCAAGAAGATTAATCTACCTGCACATTTCATTTTTGGAATTCCTTTACGTGCACTCTGTCCTCCTCTGTGGCCCAGCCCAATCCTCCCTTCACATGCTGCTGGTCGAGTCAGCAGCTGAAAGATAAAACAATAATGAACTATCGTTTTATCTTTCAGCTCCTGCTCAGCCATGGGGGCGACCCTCCTTCACCATTGTGAAGGAGCCACCCCTGGATGTAACTGGTAATTCAGAGGTTAAAACTGTAGAAAAGTCAGCAGTTCATTACGATGTAACTGGTAATTCAGAGGCTAAAACTGTAGAAAAGTCATCAGTTCATTATTTGTAAGTGGTAAGAAATAAGTACTGAAGAGGTGGGTATTTGAGCAGTTTGACACTGGGCTGAAGTTTTTTTTTTTTCATTCTGTGCCAGTCAGTCACATGTCCTGAATGTGTGATGTGCCTTCACCACGTTCCTCGAAAGCTAAAATGGAGGGAGGTTCACTGTACATTTTAGGTCTGTCTGTGTGAAAGACATTGCTGCAATGTGGCTCCATCTCATGTGTGACTCATTCATCCACTCCTGCCTTTGTGTGCTGTCGTGACCTGATGTCCTTCAAGACTGGGATATTTTTCCTTTGCAGCGATTTTTACTAAGTGCCCAAAGTTTGCTGTTGACAGTACTATGCTTTTTTATATGTATTTGTATAAGACATAGAGTAACCTCTATACTGCACAGGAACTGCTATTGTCAGGGGCATCTTAGGGATTTTAGGGACCCTAGGCCAAACCTATTTTGAAGGTCGGTGCTCAGAATAGTTTTAAATTTATGAACCAATGTCTGCTCTTTCATGCCCTCTTTGACCAGATCAATGACAGTGCGAAGGCGCACTCGCTCAAACTCTGAATGTGTTTGTTTACATTTAATGTTCACGGAGAGTGATGTATTCTCAGTATTCTAACACAGCAGCAGCACACTAATTTTACTGCAAATAATCTCTGTGACACCCTACCATTTGTCATGTGGGGTCCTGTTTTGATCTGAAGGAAACTTTTTTTTATGGATGTTCCATGAGACACACATACAAAATGTTTCTGTAAATTGTCTGCAATAGACTCTCAGACATGGCTCACAATAAAAATAACTTAAAGGAAAACAGTTTTTAGAACTATCTGTTTAAGACTTGTCCAAGGTAATCAGGGTAAGACTCTGCAGAACAGAGCTGCCTCTATTAGAGGGCCCCCTGAAAGGGCAGGGGCCCTGGGCCAGAGTCTCTTGCTATTTATCATCAGGCATACAGTGCAATATTCAAGGGATACATGGGTATCTTTCCAAGAAGATTCATCTACCTTCACATTTCATTTTTGGAATTCCTTTTCGTATAGAACTGCGTGAAGATGTTTAGCTGGTATAGCTATTGTGATGAGGTGCCTAGCAGAGAGAGATGACTATTATAAGTTAAAGCTTTCTGGTAGGCAGAGTTTACACAAAACCCAAACCTAGCTACTTATAACGAGAGTTGGGCGCATAAAACACCCTTAGGGAACATTTGGAATCGTCTTAGCTAGCTTAGCGGAGGGCAAGGTATGGTGCTGTTAAACACGCGATGGAAAATAACACATATAATGCAACTATTAGAAAGTAAAGAAATTGTGTCCCTACAAGCCATGCGTCAACTTTGAAAGCATTTTAAACTAAATGCAACACTCATATTGAATAAGGAGATTAACGATCAAGGTTAAAAATAAGGATTAGTTTTTAGGTAGTGTTTGATAATATGGTTTTAGAATGAAATGTGTTCCTATGTCATTTTAAGCTGCTGTTAATTAGTGATCGTCTTAGTTCTGTTAATTATTACCTAATGAAGTCTTAGACACGATATTTGTTGCAGGAAGTATTTTTAGAGGGATTTTTATGTTAAAAAGTGGCACTAAAGTCTTCTTTAAAAAATCAGAATACAGTTCATGACATTCACGTAATTCAAAAACGTGGTAGTACCTCATTTTATATTTGTAAAATGGTATGGTGCTCCAAATACATACTAATGGGAATGAAAATCCGTCATCCATGTAGTTGGTGAGGCTGATTTATGTACTTAACCAGACATTCAGTGTGACATACTGTGCAGCAGTATTTATTGTAATTACCTGCCAAATCTGCTGGAGTTAGTCATTAAGTATTCATATATTGCTTTTGTTAGCAATAATTTGAGTTGTGCGAGCTAATTTGCATTAGTTCTTGAGGCCTGGTGGAAAGTCACGCATGCTACTGCACATCACATCACATCACATTTCATTAATACCTTAAGTGCTGCCACTTCTAAAACTAATCATGTTCTAAGTTCATATCATTGTAAACTATATTTCTATATTTGATTTATGTAAATTAAGATGATTGAAAATGGCTTATCTTCTGCTAAACATGTTATCCTATATTTTAAAGTTGTCCTAGAGCTACATTTAACAGGTGTCTATAAAATGTTGTGTATGTTTACTGTGCTTGACTATTGTGGAAACAGTGTATGGTATATAACACACAAATACAACATCAAATACATCATCATTTAATTGCTTGGAACAATCTTGCATTTACTTCCTTTTACATCAAACGAGATCTGTTGGAAACAGGGTCTTTGGTTGGCAGTCATGTTGCCCCCTGTCCATGCAAGGACCCTCACTCTAGTCAGGGCAAAGGAGAAACACACCTGGTTAACCCCGCTCACCCCCTTGGTAGCTTGGCATGAACAGAAAGGCTTAACCCAGAAGCAATGTGTAAAGTATTTGTATCAACAAAGACAGTAGTAATACAGTGAAACACTACAAAATGAACACACTGCACAGGTTTAGAAAAACAGTAAATATTTATCTAAGTAAATAAGACCAAATACACTAAAAATCAACAATAATCAATTAAAAATATGACTTTAGCAATTAAAAACACAAAATTAGTGCCTAGAAGCACCAATGCTTCAATTTGATGTCAAGCAGCATCGTGACAGAGTGGCTTCCCACAATGCGACGCCACTGGCGCCATTTGAGGAGTCACATGGACCCCTAGGTACACTTACCTTAGCAAAATTGTGGAAAACAGTTAGTGCATGGAGTTGCAGATCACGGCATCGCTGGATCCGATGTGGCATCGGTTCTGGTTCTGCGGAGCAGACGAGGATCTGCTGAGGAGGATCCTGCCTTCACCATGCCTCAGATACACACCAGGGAGTTGGAGACTGCATTGTGTGAGGGCAGGCACAGCCCATTCAGATAGAAATGCCCACTTCTCCCTCCACTCTAGCCCAGATGGCTCATCAGGATATGCAGGCTACACCCCAGCTCCCTTTGAATCACTGTCTAGAGGAGATTCACAAACAGCCCAACTGTCCGTCTGACCCAGACAGGGAATCAACAAACAGGCAGAGTCACAACATGGTTTAAGCAAGAAAAAGCACACTCTTTAAAAGTGGCATTTTCAAACTAACTATCTAAAAAACAACTTCACTAACATGTATTTTTAAATTGAATTCAGAGACCCCAAACTCCTCATTTCAATCTGCTCCCAAAGGGAAACTGCACTGTAAGGATATTTAGAGCAGCCCCCATGTTAACCTATGAGATAGATAGGCCTTGCAACAGTGAAAACTGAACTTGTCAGTATTTCACTGTTAGGACATGTAAAAACTCACAAGTACATGTCCTACCTTTAACATACATTGCACCCTGCCCATGGGGCTACCTAGGGCCTACATTAGGGGTGTCTTATATGTACAAAACGTGAAGGTGTGGGCCTAGCAAGTGGGTACACTTGCCAGGTCGAATTGGCAGTTTAAAACTACATACACAGACACTGCAGTGGCAGGTCTGAGCCATGTTTACAGGGCTACATATGTGGGTGGCACAATCGGTGCTGCAGGCCCACTAGTAGCATTTGATTTACAGGCCCTAGGCACCTCTAGTGCACTTTACTAGGGACTTACTAGTAATTCAAATATGCCAATTAAAGAAAAGCCAGTTACACATACAATTTCACATATGGAGCACTTTCACTTTATCACTGGTCAGCAGTGGTAAAGTGTCTAGAGTAGCAAAAACAGAGTCCAGCACACAGCAACAACCTGGGAAGTAGAAGCAAAAAAGTTGGGGGATTCGATGCCAAGGATGCCAGGTCTAGCAAGATGTTATAAAAACATATTCTTATTCATTATTCAGCAGATGCAGCCTCATGGTTATTTGAAAGATCTCTTTCACATTCTACAAAATTATGCACTTGCATGAGTCCTGTCAATGAGGTGTGAAGTTTATATTGCACATTACTATTAATCAAACCTACTACCATCTAAATGACTTCTCAGACCTCCCACTTCACTAATTTCTGTTAATGCAGCAGCCAAATGATTTACATAATAGTTAACCAAGCATAACAGCACTGTCATGCCTTTTTACCCTCAGAGCTGATGGGCCAACAATTCTATTCCAGAAGCTACATTTCTGAGCATTTAATATTGTTTCAGTTTGACAACTTACAACTTTTCCACAAAATCAAATTGTGTACACCGACCGAATATGTTCACGTAAAAATCTAAACTAAACTAAGGAGGAGTGAGGCACTACCGCATAGTTTTAGGGTGCACAAATTCGTTTAGTAAGGAACATGAGATCCCTAGTTAGGTAGTCTTAATAAAAATGTGCTCTACTTACTGTAACAAATGTCACTTTTGGAATTGGCAAAGGGCCTATAATGTATATCTTTTGATACAAATGATTTACTCTAGATCTCCCACTTTTTTAAAGAGATAACCGTTAACTGCATATTTCTGAACAATTGTAATGATGTATTATGTTTTCATCAGTTAATAAACTACATTTTGGAATCTTGAATGTATTCAGTTTTGATGATCTTTAGAAAACAATATGTAGAACTATGGCCACTGTTAGAAATGGGGTCTTTGATTGGCAGTCAGGTTACTCCTGTCCAAGCAAGGACCCTCACTCTAGTCAGGATAAGGAGAATCACCATCAGTTAACCCCTGCTCACCACCTTGGTAGCTTGGCACAAGCAGGCAGGCTTAACTTCAGAAGCAATGTGGAAAGTATTTGTACCAACACACACAGTAACTCAGTAAAAACGACAAAAACCCAACATACACAAGTGAAGTTATGAATGAAAAAGCAAAAATTGTCTTAAATCCTTTAGAAAACAGTGGGAACACTGTTAGCATGAAAAAGTACTTGGGTTGCATCAAAATATGTAAGCGAGACCGTGCATCATTCCTCCTCCAGTCGGGTCGGCCTGCATCGTTTTTCCTCTCTGCAAGAGAGCGATGCGTCGATCTGGTCAGGCACCTTGGGTCCGGGCAGGCTTTGCATTGTTTTTCCACGCTCAGCAAGGTTTGCATCGAAAATCCGGTTGCACGGTATTGGAAAACCGCAATGTGTGGGGTTGCGATGTTAACAGCCTCCGTCAGCGCGTGTTGCGCGTCGTTTCTCCAGCCACGTTTCGTCGATCATCCAGCCGTGATGCGGGTTGAGCGTAGGTAGAAGCAGCAACTTCACTATAGCTCCACAAAGCACAGTCACAGGCAGGGCAGCACTTCTCCTCAGCTCTTTAGCTCTTCTCCTTAGCAAAGGTTCCTCTTGATTTCCAGAAGTAATCTAATTTCCAGAGTTTTGGGTGCTCTTCTTATACCCATTCTGCCTTTGAAGTAGGCCTACTTCAAAGATAAGTCTCTGTTGTTTTCAAGATCCTGCCTTACCCAGGCCAGGCACCAGACACACAGCAGGGGGTTGAAGACTGCATTGTGTGAGGGAAGGCACAGCCCTTTCAGGTGTACGTGACCACTCCTCCCCTCCCCTCCTAGCACTGATGGCTCATCAGGATATGCAGGCTACACCCCAGCTCCCTTTTTGTCAATGTCTAGTGAGAGGTGCAAACAGCCAAACTGTCAAACAGACCCAGACAGGGAATCCACAAACAAGCAGAGTCACAGAATGGTTTAAGCAAGAAAATGACTACTTTCTAAAAGTGGCATTTTCAAACACACAATCTAAAAACCAACTTCACTGAAAGATGTATTTTTAAATTATGAGGTCAGAGACCCCACACTCCACATGGTTATCTGCTCCCAAAGGGAATCTACACTTTAATCATATTTAAAGGCAGCCCCCATGTTAACCTATGAGAGAGATAGGTTCTTGCAACAGTGAAAACCAAATTTAGCAGTATTTCAGTTAGGACCTATAAAACACATTAGTATATGTCCTACCTTAAACATACACTGCATAATGCCCATGGGGCTATTTAGGGCCTACCTTAGGGGTGTCTTACATGTAGGAAAAGGGAAGTTGTAGGCCTGGTAAGTGGGTACACTTGTAAAGACATATTGGCAGTTTAAAACTGCACACACAGACACTGCAGTGGCAGTTCTGAGCCTTGTTTACAGGTCTACTAATGTGGGTAGCACAACCCGTGCTGCAGGCCCACTAGTAGCATTTGATCTACAGGCCCTGGGCACCTCTAGTGCACTGTACTAGGAACTTACTAGTACATTTTTGAGGGCATGAACTTGAACTGCTCTAGCTTATAGGACCTTAGACTCAATTACCACTAATGATGGCAAGAATTGATCTGCTGTATGATCCCACTGCAGGGTGCCACCATATTGTCATTCACATTTTGATCACTTTGGTCCTCTGTTTTATCTTGATCCAGGATATTCTGTGATTATCAAGATTTTCCAGAATTACAGGTCCGTCTTCTGACTCAGCTCTGAGTCAGCTTTGGATCCTAGATTGGAGACATATGACTTGGAGAGAAAGGCTTCTCTGGATTTGCTAGCGCAAGAGTCTATTTCAACTGCTATGGAACCTTTTCCAATTTGGACATGGTATTATGAGAGCACGAGAGGTTGTTGGCCTAATAGCACCATGCTAAGACATGTTACTAAGCAGGAGAGACATGGCACTGGGTCCTCTATAGCTTGAGGGCCCTAAAGCAGCCTCTTTCTCCTGGTGAATGGCTATGCTAAAGAAGAATAGTGAGGAGCATCTTAACGAGTGAAATGCCTCCATGCCCCATACACTTTCTCTGCATTATCTCATACATTTGCAGGGTGTACACCACCTAAAGAAGATACTGCGATTCCTCTGCCACTTCTGTTTTCTTTGCAGCTAAATTTCACTTTGGTCTCAGTTCTGGCCCCAGCCTATTATCAAGTCAGTCTCACCCAAAGTTATAAGACATGTCTGGCCGAGGCAGACACAGCTTGAAATTTCAGGATCTACTGCTCTGCGGAAAAACAACCGTTTAGCCTTCTCCTCCAGGTTCTGCTTCTGCTTCCATGCTGTAGCCAACAGAGTGAGCATAGCTTCATGCACTTCATCCCCAAGGGTAGGTCGCTCCCCCTGCCGCTGCAGCTCCTCCAGCCCAGGTTCCTGAGACCTCCTGGCAAGCCCAGCTACCTCGCAGTAAGTACCCCCCCACCACCCAGCCCCTCGCCCTGCCCTGCGCTACTCACCCTCTCTCCTGCTTCTCTTCTTCTTCTCTGTTCTTCCTCTGCGCTCTTCTTCTGTAGTCTTCCTCTGTACTCTTCTTTCCCTCCTGCTCCCCGTCTTCTCTCTTCATCTGTGTGCTTCTCTCTCTCTCCTTTACACCGCGACCTGCGTGTGCCTCTTCTTCTCTGTCCCTCTTCTTGGCTCTTTCCTCTGCTGCTCGTCGCCCCTCTTCTTCTTCACCTTCTTCTGTATTTTTCTGTCTTCTGCGCTCCTCTTCTTCACCTTCTTCTGTATTTTCCTGTCTTCTGCGCTCCTCTTCTTCTTTACCTTCTTCTGTGGTCTTCTGTCTTCTGTTCTTCGGCTCCTCTTCTTCTGTACCTTCTTCTGTGGTCTTCTGTCTTCTGTTCTTCGGCTCCTCTTTGGCTCCTCTTCCTCTGTTACCTGCTCCCTGGTTCTTCCCGCGCCTGTCCTCCTGCTCCTGTCTCGTCTCTCTCCCTCACTCGCCTCCCCCTCTGTATCACCACTATCTACCCCTATCTCTATCTGTCTCCCTCACTCACCACCTCCTCCTATCTACCTATCTCTCTATCTCTCTATCTTTCCCCCTCACTCGCCACCCCCTCTGTAACCACCCCTATCTTCCTATCCTTTCATTCTACCTCTCACCCTCACCCACCTCTACAACCCCCTCTCCCCTATCTTCCCAACCTTCCTCCTATGTCTCTCCCTAAACTTCCTAAACTCACCCCCACCACCGTTAACCTCCCCTCCCCCATCTCTTCTCCCCTCTACCTGTCTCCCCTCCCTCTGCTTTCCCACCGCCACCTCCTGCACGCCCCCGCCCCCCAGCTCCCATTCGTCGCCCCACTTCCGCCCCCAGCTGACCCCTCCCTCCCTCCTCCCTCTTATGGCGGCCGCTGCGTGACAGTGGTAGCGACCCTTGACCCAAGGGTAGGTCGCTCCCCCTGCCGCTGCAGCTCCTCCATCTCCTCCAGCCCAGGTTCCGGAGACCTCCTAGCAAGCCCAGCTACCTCGCAGTAAGTACCCCCCCCACCACCCAGCCCCTTGCCCTGCCCCGCGCTACTCACCCTCTCTCCTGCTTCTCTTCTTCTTCTCTGTTCTTCCTCTGCGCTCTTCTTCTGTAGTCTTCCTCTGTACTCTTCTTTCCCTCCTGCTCCCCGTCTTCTCTCTTCATCTGTGTGCTTCTCTCTCTCTCCTTTGCACTGCGACCTGCGTGTGCCTCTTTTTCTCTGTCCCTCTTCTTGGCTCTTTCCTCTGCTGCTCGTCGCCCCTCTTCTTCTTCACCTTCTTCTGTTCTTCGGCTCCTCTTCGGCTCCTCTTCCTCTGTTACCTGCTCCCTGGTTCTTCCCGCGCCTGTCCTCCTGCTCCTGTCTCGTCTCTCTCCCTCACTCGCCTCCCCCTCTGTATCACCCCTATCTCCCCCTATCTCTATCTGTCTCCCTCACTCACCACCTCCTCCTATCTGCCTATCTCTCTATCTCTCTATCTTTCCCCCTCACTCGCCACCCCCTCTGTAACCACCCCTATCTTCCTATCCTTTCACTCTACCTCTCACCCTCACCCACCTCTACAACCCCCCTCCCCTATCTTCCCAACCTTCCTCCTATCTCTCTCCCTAAAC
Organism: Pleurodeles waltl; assembly: GCF_031143425.1. Lineage (NCBI taxonomy): Eukaryota > Metazoa > Chordata > Amphibia > Caudata > Salamandridae > Pleurodeles > Pleurodeles waltl. The sequence goes on along the minus strand of NC_090438.1, from coordinate 326,805,186 downwards.
TCCTAAACTTCCTAAACTCACTCCCCACCACCCTTAACCCCCCCTCCCCATCTCTTCTCCCCTCTACCTGTCCCCCCCTCCCTCCGCTTTCCCGCCGCCACCTCCTGCACGCCCCCAGCTCCCATTCGTCGCCCCACTCCCGTCCCCCGCCCCCAGCTGACCCCTCCCCTCCCCTCCTCCCCCCTCCTCCCCCCTCCTCCCCCCTCCTCCCTTTTATGGCGGCCACTGCGCGCCCCGCGCAGCGGGTGCGCCGCTGGCACGCCAAAGGCAAGACCGTCTGCGCCTGGCCCGCGCCCAGCGCCACGACCCCTGGTCTTCAGCACTCCCAAACCCCGCTGCTCCGCTACGACCCCACCACCCTCCACACCCTCAACCCAGGGCGCTACAGCACCTGCTTCCATGCTAACCCGAAATGTACCCATGGACCTTTCGCATGTCACACCTGCAAACGTATCTTCCACCACGAAACTACCATGACCACCAGCCCACGCGCCATCAACCACCTCAAATGCATCCTGGTCAACGCTCGATCCGTCCACAAGCACGCCGTTGAACTCTGGGACCTCCTGGACTCCACAGCACCGGACGTCGCCTTCATCACGGAGACCTGGATGAACGCCGCTTCGGCCCCAGACATCGCCATAGCCATCCCCGAAGGCTACAAGATTTCCAGGAAAGACCGCACCAACCAAGTAGGAGGAGGAATCGCCATTGTCTTCAAAGACTCCATCAGCGTCACCACCTCCACCGAAGACACCCCCCTCGCCGCAGAGCACCTGCACTTCCAGATCCGCACCGACCCCAGGACCACCCTCAGAGGATCAATCATCTACCGCCCCCCCCGGACCGCGCGCCCTTTTCAGCGACTCCATCACCGACTTCATCTCCCCGCACGCCCTTGCCTCGCCAGACTACATCCTCCTCGGCGACCTCAACTTCCATCTAGAACAGAACAACGACCCCAAAACCACCGCCCTGCTCGACAACCTCGCCAACCTCGGCCTCAAGCAACTGGTGAACACCCCCACCCACATCGCCGGACACACGCTTGACCCCATCTTCTCCGCCAGCAAACACGTTTCCTTCAGCCACGCCTCCGCTCTACACTGGACCGACCACAGCTGTGTCCACTTCACCTTCCGACGCGAGACCCGCCACCTCCGCACTCAACCCATCCCTCGTCGACAGTGGAACAAAATCCCCGAAGAACAGCTCTTCTCCACGCTCATCGACAACCAACCTACCTTCACCACCGACCCCAACGACGCAGCCCTCAGCCTCACGAACTGGATCACCAACTGCGCAGACAACCTTGCTCCCCTCAGACGCCCTCCAAGACAGGCCAACACCAAAAAACCTCTCTGGTTCTCTGACACCCTTAAGGAATCAAAGAAAACCTGTCGCGCCCTCGAGAAAGCCTGGCGTAAGGACCACACCGCTGACAACATGACCGCCCTCAAGAACGCTACCCGCGAACACCACCACCTGATCCGCGCAGCCAAAAGGAATTTCTTCACTGATAGACTGGACAAAAACAGCCACAACAGCAGAGAACTCTTCAGCATCGTTAAAGAGTTCTCCAACCCCAACACCAACGCCATCACGCCCTCACAAGACCTGTGCAACTCCCTCGCCACCTTCTTCCATCGTAAGATTACCGACCTCCACGACAGCTTCGGACAACAGACCCAGCCGATCAACACTGAACCCACACCCCCAGCCATCACCCTCAACGCCTGGACCCACATCAACACTGAAGAGACCAAAACCACCATGAACTCAATCCACTCCGGCGCCCCCTCAGACCCCTGCCCACACTTCATCTTCAATAAAGCCGACGACATCATCGCCCCGCACCTCCAGACCATCATCAACTCCTCTTTTTCATCTGCTTCCTTCCCCGAAAGCTGGAAACACGCCGAAGTCAACGCCCTACTAAAGAAACCTACGGCTGACCCAAGCGACCTGAAGAACTTCCGCCCCATCTCGCTCCTCCCCTTCCCTGCCAAAGTCATAGAGAAGACCGTCAACAAACAGCTTACCAACTTCCTTGAAGACAACAACCTTCTCGACCCCTCACAATCTGGATTCCGAGCCAACCACAGCACTGAAACCGCCCTCATCTCGGTCACAGACGACATCAGAACCCTGATGGACAACGGTGAAACAGTCGCCCTCATCCTCCTCGACCTCTCGGCTGCCTTCGACACCGTCTGTCACCGCACCCTAATAACCCGCCTCCGCTCCACCGGGATCCAAGGCCAGGCCCTGGACTGGATCGTCTCCTTCCTCTCCAACCGCTCTCAAAGAGTCTACCTCCCTCCTTTTCGCTCAGACCCCACCGAGATCATCTGCGGCGTCCCTCAAGGCTCATCGCTCAGCCCGACACTGTTCAATGTCTACATGAGCCCCCTCGCCGACATCGTACGCAAGCACAGCATCATCATTACCTCCTATGCCGACGACACTCAACTTATACTCTCCCTCACCAAGGACCCCGCCAGCGCAAAGACCAACCTGCAAGATGGTATGAAGTACATCGCAGACTGGATGAGGCTCAGCCGTCTGAAACTGAACTCAGACAAAACGGAAGTCCTCATCCTCGGCAACACCCCGACCGCATGGGACGACTCCTGGTGGCCCACGGCCCTTGGCACCGCACCGACCCCCTTAGACCACGCCCGCAACCTTGGCTTCATCTTGGACCCTCTTCTCACCATGATCAAACAAGTCAACGTCGTGTCCTCCTCCTGCTTCCTCACCCTCCGCATGCTCCGCAAGATCTTCCGCTGGATCCCCGCGAACACCAGAAAGACCGCGACCCACGCCCTCGTCACTAGCCGCCTGGATTACGGCAACACCCTTTATGCTGGGACCACCGCAAAACTCCAGAAACGTCTGCAACGTATTCAAAACGCCTCCGCCTGCCTCATCCTCGACATACCCCGCAACAGCCACATCTCCGCCCACCTGAGACACCTGCATTGGCTCCCAGTCAGCAAAAGGATCACCTTCCGACTTCTCACCCACGCACACAAAGCCCTCCACAACAAGGGACCAGAATACCTCAACCGACACCTCAACTTCTACGCCCCCACCCGTCTCCTCCGTTCCACCAGCCTCGCTCTCGCCGCCGTCCCTCGCATCCGCCGCTCCACAGCGGGTGGGAGGTCCTTTTCCTACCTGGCGGCCAAGACTTGGAACACCCTCCCCACCAGCCTCAGGACCACTCCGTATTCCGGAGACTCCTCAAGACCTGGCTCTTTGAGCAGCAGTAACCCCCTGCCCCCTAGTGCCTTGAGACCCACACGGGTGAGTAGCGCGCGTTATAAATGTTAATGATTTGATTTGATTTGATCTTGGCTAATGGATATGCCCTGACAAATGGTTTGCCACAGCAGAGTAAGCCCAAGGCCCACAAGGCACCTAACAATGAGCCTGCCAGCACACTAAGAGATTCAAAAGCACCAACAGGTGAAGAAGCTCAATCATCTCAAAAAGAGTCAATATTTTCAGCTTGTTTGGTGACAGAAGCAGTCCAGGAGTGTGAAACAACACTCCCTACTCTCCAATTTGTGCTCTATGCAGACCAGCCAACTTGAGAAAAAAATTGGCCATGTGACAAAGGAGCAAGGCTTTGGAGGGAGCGGGGCTTTATGCTAAGAATTTCCCATGGGGGCCTTCTGCCCCTGTCCTCTGCTAATTGCCTGACTCTAGGAGAGAACAATTAATGTTAATGCACTAAAATCAGAAAACGAGAGACAAAAGGAGAGGAATGGGGAAGGCTTATTGTGAAATGATGAAGTACAAGTTTGAATTGCCAAGCATCTGTTTTTACTAGACGGTAATATCTTGTGTTACAATGTCAGTAGTATCACGTTTATCATGCTTTGTGAATCAGCACTCATCATTTTCGTAAATCAAATGCTTTTTTTCAGCAAAATTGTGATCAAATTATTAACACAATAAAAAACTTTAATTTTAATTTTCTGCATTGCTGGCAGAGTCAAGAGAACTGGGCTACAGTAGGCATTCCAGAAGTTAGGCTACCTACTTTTCACGAAGAACCATTAAGCAAAAAGGACTTATAGAAAATGATTCACCTATTTTTCCACCAAATGCACTTTGGAGTGGAAGTGAAGGTGGAATAGTAATGCACCCTGTAGAAAACTGGGTGAAACCCTACTCAAGCAGCACCAGAATCTCTGTCAGGTAAAAAAACAAGCAAACCTCAATTTACTGTACTTAATCCTCTGGTAGATTGGCACAAAGCAGTCAGGCTTAACCTAGAGACAATGCAGGCCAGATACAGGGACCAAGTTAGGCCAGCTGAACAAAGTACCTTAAATCCTAGTTGCAACCACTGCAAGATCCCATGTCGAGCAGCGGTGGGTTCAAGGATGCTGCAGGGTTGCAATGTGAAGTCCTGCATTGAGGATGTGTCGTGCAGCAGTGATTCTGATGCAAGTCTGCGAGTAGATTTGTCGCGCTACATCAGCTCTGCCCTCAGAACCCCAACTGGGTTGTCAGAGCACCTTCATGCCCACTTCCAAGAGTCCAGGATGGGGATGGCACCACTTCGGGGCAAAACTCACAGCATACAGAGTCCAGGTGCTGTGTTCAATCTTGTTGCAGACTTTCTTTCACTGAGGATCTGATCAGGATGCGAGACAACTAACCCTTGGAGTCCCTCTGGTGGTCCTAATTTCAAGATGCAGGTCCAGCCCTTTTTACGCAGGCAGCAGGGTGGCAGAGTAGCAGGTCAACAGTGTAGCAGACCTTTGTGCAGCAGAGGAGCACAGCAGCCTTTCTGAGCCTTCCACAGTTCCAGAGGTGTACTGAACAGTTTAAAATATATGTATTATGATTAATTACATTTGAACAAAAAGCACAATGCATTAAAAAAAAAAATCAAGCTACTACACACTAGGATCCACAGTTCATCAGGAACTCCTACCGCCCTGCAGAATATATTTGTAACATGTTACATACATTCTCTAAAACTGCTGCAAGCATACAATCACTGTTGGATGCTAGAGAGCTTGAATTCATTGAAATATAACACACCAAATTCTTACAAAGTTTGGTTAAAACATTACATACTAAAGGAATGTTCTGAGGGAATAATAAAATCACCATAAAGTGCTAGTTATTAGGTGCTATAAAATTATATATCCCTAAAATTATACACAGTCTTTGCTAAACACACAACATTGCAGTATGCCTTCAGAATCATACCTGAGCACAACAAAGCTGTTTGGAGTGTCATAGAAAGCCAATGAGAGTCTTAGCATGTGTAGTAAAAAATCTTGCCAGTTTTTCAATTTATCTGCTTGTCAGCCGGGTCAAACAATGTCATTACAGCCGGCTGATGAGAGCGAACCCCATGCATTACAAAAGCAGGTTTCAGCAATTGTAGCCATGCTTCTTTTAGAGCTGGACAGATGCAAATCAAATGAATGATGTCCTCAGACACAGCACACGCACAGTCTACATGACTTCTCCCCACCATTCTGCCATGCTGGCTGGACCTCCAGTGACGGCAGAGACCCTAATCGAAGGGCATACAATTGACTCTACAGATGAACCGGGTATGTTACATTCGAATATTGTGCTGGTACCAGTCTGCTATAATTATGTTTGACCATCCAGACATGAGACTGAGATTGCAACTTAGCTACTCTGTTTAGGGCACAACAGAAAAGGGGGTATGAAAGATTAGAGTTCCACAGGTGTGATGTGCATGACTCTTGAAGGTAGCATTGCAAATATCCACTATATGCCGAGTTTAGATCTTTAGCTTCAGTGCTCCATAGTGCAGCAACTAATGGGTTTGTATGATTCCGCTAATTTTGAACTGGGTCTTAATCATATGAAACTTCCTTATTATCTGCTGCTGCTTAAGGTCAAATCCTAGTTTGACTTGTGATGATGATGCACGTTGCGGGAGGCAAAAGACTCGCTTATAGATTTTAATTTGCTGCGGGTCCAAAACTGACAAGTGTTTCCTGTGCAACGCCACATTCCCATACGTTATTGTTGGAAGAAACTTTGCAGACATAACAGACATTAAGGGTTCAAAAGAAGGCCCATTCAGCTTCCTTGAAGGGGCACAGAAGAAAAATGTCTGAGCTTTACATCTCTGTATATTAATCGCTTGTGCACTCAAAAATTCAGTTTGTTGTCTGTTGAGGCCCAAGTATTTGTAATGATTGACTTCCTCTAACACTGTTTTGTCTAAGACTGAGGGCAGGGCCGAAGGTGCTCCACATAGACATGGTTTTTGTTTTGCTGATGTTAATTTCCAATTTATTAGTTGTAGAAATGTTAGCCAAAGCAATGACTAAGCGCTGTAAACCCACACTTGTGTGACTCAAGAGAACAATGTAATCTGAACACGAAAGGTGTGATATAAGCAAGGTTCCCAACCTCGGCAAGTGTGAATTGATCTCATCCAGCTTTGGAAACAAATCAGCCATAAAAAGATTAAACAGATGCAGGGCCAGAACACACCCTTGTTTGAGACCAATGTTTGTTGGGATCTTCCTTGATAACTTTGTATCGTCTGCAAGCTTGATCTGGACCCATCTTTTTTCATATAGGCTTCCTATGTCTTGCAGGATTCTATCATGCGGGCCCCAGCTTCTCAACTTCCCCCAATGGAGGGTTCTGTCCACACGATCAAAGGTGCTTTTAAAATCTATAAAACATAGATGATGTTTTTTCTTAAGGCGCCTTCATTTATCAGCTATAGAGCTCAGTGCTAGCCTGGTGCCGTAGCCCTTCCGAAAGCCAGTTTGATTCAGAGGGACAAGATTGACAGAGTTGGATCATTCAACCAGATCATCTAAAATCAGAGAGGCATAATACTTAGTTTCTGAGTCAATTAGAGCAACAATATACAATTAGCCGGGTTTGATCGGTCCTCCTCCTTGTATATCGGATTCATGATGGAACCTCTCCAGCTATCAGGAATAGTGCTAATCAGATCTGCTTCAGTGAACAGAATAGCAAGAGGCTTAGACCAGTATTCCGAGTCTGTCTTAAATATAGTCCATGAGAGGCCATTGGGGACTGGAGCACCATCAATACGCCCTTTCTTGATCACTTTGGCTGCCGCCTCAGGTGTATATTTTGGGGGAGATGGGGTTGGATAAGCCTGGCCATTACTTGCTTGCACCTCTAACTGGGGGTTTACACTAGCTGACCATTTTTGGTTTGTGTATATGTTGGTCAGATATAATACCCAATTTTTCTCAGAGATGTAGAGAAATTGATAGCTCTTGACACCCGTTCGAAGCCATTAGCCATAGCACAAAAGGCCATGCAATTAACTAATTTTGAGTTACAAAAGAGTCTTGACAAGAATTTTTCATGCTTCTTTTTTCACTCTAGACATATTTGGGTTTTGTAACTTTTTCTGAAATGTTTTATAGTCTCACACATGGTTGTTATGACATTAGATTTTTTTAGTCTTTCTAAGCTCGCTCTCCAGCCTCCTTCTCGGCTTTAGAGTTTTTTCAGACAGACTCAAAGTTCCTTGTGGCGCCCGATCCAGCACTGGCCGAGGTGTAGAATTAAGGGAGGACAGTCTAACTAAAAAGACAGACCATGCTTCTACTTCCGACAGGTACAAAGATGTTGCAAATTGGAACACTACTTTTATATTAGTGGATAGCTTCAGAAAGTAACAAGATCACCAAATGAAATGCTTTAAATTAATTGATCCATGACTACCAAGGTCAACCGGTGCTGGGGTATACCTAGTGGCACTCAGTTCGAATTCTATATGCTGGTGAGTGATCACTTTGTAACGTGGTTTTGATTTTAAACTTACTCAGCTGTGACTAAAGGGGAAGGGTCACGATGGTATGGTCAATTATAGAACCCAGCTTTGCGTTGTAATGGGTAAATCTTGGTGGCATATCAACTGTGGTCCTCCCATTAAGAACCCTCATAACCAGATGCTCTAGAGCACCAATCTGTTCGCTGCCAGTGCCATCCTGTTGCTGCCGGGGATGAGGTGTCTGTGGGAAGAATGACCATAGAGCATTTTCCACTGTCAACTGCTCATCATTGTCAGGAATGTAAATTAAATTTGCATTGAAGTCGCCCATCCCTAGAATAACCCATGTTGGGTGGGTGCATCTGATTTCCGAAATCTCGTGCAGTTATTTCTTAATAAAGAAGAACTAACAGCACCTGAGGTGGATGGGCTTAAACATTACATAATACCATGGGGATGCATGACAGTTGTCTTCAAAATTGAGCTTTATAGCCTGTAAATCATCAGAAAAGATTGCTAATTGTTATGAGGTTATGAGTAGTGCAGTCAAAATATAAGTTGCAAGACCTCTGCTTGGTCTGCCAAATGTATTTGGTTTTGTGGTGGGACTGATGGGATGTAGCATGTAACCCACTAGTTGAATTAACCACATTTCTTGTACCATAATCAGTTCATACATGCCACTGACTGCTAATGAAAAACCATCTGTGATAATATTGTTTGTGCCAGCAATATTCCAGGACAGAATGTTTACAGCCTTTTGCTGTTCTGTGTTTACTATTTTGCTTTAGAAGTCAGATATTCCTTGGTGCATTTAAAGTAGATGCTACCCAGTGCCAATCTGTGGATTGTTGGCCTTTAATTGCCGGTGTGCTGTCTTGATGTGACACAGAATGTGCACACATGGCGGGAGGGCCATAGTCAGGCTTCAGCATGGTATCCTTCTTCTCTTTCTGCCTTATCCAAGGATGAGCCACTTTAGGAATCTGGGAAACAGAAATAAATCGACTTCCTTGGTGTAGTCCGGAGTCTTTTTCTGTCTTTGAAATTGTGGCCAGTAACGGGAACAGATCTCGTGTACTGAAGAGTTAAGTCCAAGGGTCCATTATTTATACCTTGTGCCAACTTTCAGGGACAAGATTCTGGAGGTTTCCACCCATAGAGGTTCCTGGAATTTCCTGCCTCCTGGCCCTTGCCCCAGCTTGACTGGGGGCACAAAAGACTAGGATCAAAACCTTTCTGAGGGTCATCAGGCAAAGGCTTTGTGATGGGAAATTGTGGTAGGTGAGTTTCTCCCCCCTATCAAGTCAGCGATGGCCAATACTGCCAAAGTATTTTCCCTCTTTTCTTACTGTCTTGGAGAAATAAAAAATAACAACTGGAGCTACACCTAATCATGTAACCCAGGAAAAAGGCTGAAGCCACCAAATGATGAGGGGCAAGAAAACTGCCAACTTTCTAAAAGTGCCATTTTCAGAATTGTAACTTATAAAACTGACTTTATCATTAAAGAGGGGTTTAAATTACAATTCTTTAGAGATAAAACTTGAAAATACTACTTACTTACAATTGAAAGAACCCCTGTTAAACATAATAAGGTAACCCAATGTGATCCCATGGATCAGGCAGGCCTTGCAGTTGTGAAAAACAAAAAAAAAAGTTTTTTCACTACCAGGGCATTTAACAGTTAAAAGTACATGTCAAACTTTTTAAGTACACTTCTCCCTACTCCATGGGCTGTTTAGGGCCTACCCTAGGGGCAACCTCTGTCTATTAAAAAAGGAAGGTTTATTCCTGGCAAAAGGTTTAGTTTGTCAGATTGAAATGGCAGTTTAAGACTGCACACAGCCTGCAGTGGTAGGACTGAGACATGTTTTAAAGGACTGCTTAAGTGGGTGGTACAATCAGTGCTGCAGACGCCCTCATAGTATGTATTTTACAGGCCCTAGGTAAATATAGTGCTGCTTCACTAGAGACTTACAAGTAAATTAAATATGCCAATTAGGTGCAAGCCAAATTTGCCATCTTTAAAGGAGTGAGCACTAGCACTTTAGCACTGGTTAACAGAGTCCTAAGGCTAGCAAAAACTAGAGCAGCAAAAATATAAGAGTAAGGCATGATGTTTGGGGGAAAACCACCCTATTACTAACAGATCCATCAAAGCTATTGCTAGTCGTAAATTATTTAGAAAAGGTCAAATACATAATAGGTAACTTTAACCCCCTCGCTGCCAGGCCTTTTCCCCCTCCTGTGCCAGGCCTTTTTTTGCCTATTTGGAATAGTTCTCACTTAGGCCCTCATAACTTTTTGTCCACATAAGCTACCCACGCCAAATTTGCGTCCTTTTTTTCCAACATCCCAGGGATTCTAGAGGTACCAAGACTTTGTGGGTTCCCATGAAGGAGGCCAAGAAATTAGCTAAAATACATTGAAGATTTTGTTTAAAAAAAAAAAATGGGAATAAAGGGCTGCAGAAGAAGGCTTGTGATTTTTTCCCTGAAAATGGCATCAACAAAGGGTTTGATGTGCTACAATCACCAGCTTCCCAGCTGTCAGGAACAGGCAGACTTGAATCAGAAAACCTAATTTCTCAACACAATTGTGGCATTTTACTGGGACATACCCCATTTTTATGATTTTTCATGCTTTCAGCCTCCTTCCAGTCAGTGACAGAAATGGGTTTGAAACCAATGCTGGATCCCAGAAACCGAAACATTTCTAAAAAGTAGACAAAATTCTGAATTCAGCAATGGGTAATTCGTGTAGATCCTACAAGGGTTTCCTGCAGAAAATAACAACTGAAATAAAAAAATATTGAAATTGAGGTGAAAAGAACAGCCATTTTTCTCTACGTTTTACTCTGTAACTTTTTCCTGCAATGTCAGCTTTTTGAAAGCAATATACTTTTACATCTGCTGGACTCTTCTGGTTGCGGGGATATATAGGGCTTGTAGGTTCATCAAGAACCCTAGGCACCCAGAGGCAATAAATGAGCTGCACCTTGCAGTGGGTTTTCAATCTATACTGGGTATACAGCTATTCATTTGCTGAAATATAAAGAGTCAAAAATAGGTATAAAGAAAACCTTTGTATTTCCGAAATGGGCACAAGATAAGGTGTTGAGGAGCAGTGGTTATTTGCACATCTCTGAATTCTGGGGTGCCCATACTAGCATGTGAATTACAGGCCATTTCTCAAATAGACGTCTTTTTTACACACTGTCTTATATTTGGAAGGAAAAAATGTAGAGAAAGACAAGGGGCAATGACACTTGTTTTGCTATTCTATGTTCCCCCAAGTCTCCCGATAAAAATGGTACCTCACTTGTGTGGGTAGGCCTAGTGCCCGCGACAGAAAATGCCCCAAAACACAACGTGGACACATCAAATTTTTTCACAGAAAACAGAGGTTTTTTTGCAAAGTGCCTACCTCTGGATTTTGGCCTCTAGCTCAGCCGGCACCTAGGGAAACCTACCAAACCTGTGCATTTTTGAAAACTAGAGACCTAGGGGAATCCAGGACGTGGTGACTCTCACCAGGTTCTGTTACCCAGAATCCTTTGCAAACCTCAAAATTTGGCTAAAAAACACTTTTTCCTCACATTTCGGTGATAGAGAGTTCTGGAATCTGAGAGGAGCCAGAAATGTCCTTCCACCCAGCGTTCCCCCAAGTCTCCCGATAAAAATGGTAACTCACTTGTGTGGGTAGGCCTAGTGCCCGTGACAGGAAATGCCCCAAAACACAAAGTGGACACATCACATTTTCTCGAAGAAAACAGAGGTGTTTTTTGCAAAGTGCCTACATGTGGATTTTGGCCTCTAGCTCAGCCGGCACCTAGGGAAACCTACCAAACCTGTGCATTTTTTAAAACTAGAGACCTAGGGGAATCCTAGACGGGGTGACTTGTGGGGCTCTCACCAGGTTCTGTTACCCAGAATCCTTTGCAAACCTCAAAATTTGGCTAAAAAAAACACTTTTTCCTCACATTTCGGTGACAAAGAGTTCTGGAATCTGAGAGGAGCCACAAATTTCTTTCCACCCAGCATTCCCCAAGTCTTCCGATAAGAAATGGTACCTCACTTGTGTGGGTAGGCATAGTGCCCGTGACAGGAAATGCTCCAAAACACAAAGTGGACACATCACATTTTTCTACAGAACACAGAGGTGTTTTTTGCAAAGTGCCTACCTGTGGATGTTAGCCTCTAGATCAGCCGGCACCTAGGGAAACCTACCAAACCTGTGCATTTTTGAAAACTAGAGACCTAGGGGAATCCAAGACGGGGTGACTTGAGGGGCTCTCACCAGGTTCTGTTACCCAGAATCCTTTGCAAACCTCAAATTTATTTGTTTGACACGGGGATTCTATGTGAGAACATAATTTCGTTGCCAGGATTGACATGTTTTTTGTTGTTGTACTGGGGTAGATGTAATTAGCTGTATTTCCACACCTGTATCTCATCAGTTCCTGTGAAATACTTGCCTTTAACAGCATTAAACATATTTGATACCATTGTTTTGCTTTATACTTTGTTTCTGATGCTTCATCCACTGGGGCTTGCTTAAGCCAGTTTCATTTCCACAAAATCCAACTGAAAATTGATTACCATTTCAGGTTCTCAATACATTATCAGACCTCCTCTTCACTGCTACTATACCCTGAGGTCTACCCACTTCTCTGCTTGTGAAAATTACAAATCTTCTTTGGTCTCCTAGACTTGACTCAAAGAATCAGGAAACTGTACTTTACATCGGTCAAAGGTTTTCATTTGTTCATGACTCTTGCTAACTTTCAGTATTCTCTTTAGTTTATAATTTCCAATTAATTTCCTTGCCTTTCCAGCTATTATTGAATCATTTTATGAAAAGCTCATTCGCCTTCTCTACACGGTTTGGCCTTAAGAATGCTCTACATTTCAATTAAACTGTTCTCCAGATTTTCTTGAACACATCTGTTTTGCCATCCTGCCATTGTTTGATTATTGCCTAGTAGCCTTTATGAATTATTTCATGAAAACCACTATTTTTGAAATAACAATAAATCTAACATATTGGCCATGGCTGTACCTTTACTCAAAGGCAGACTTCATTATAATGCCAAATAACATAGAGAATATGATGAAGGACCAAGGAGTACTGGTGGACCCTGTAGACTTTCACGAGTCAGGCATTGTTAGCCATTTTCAAAATTATCCTGTGAGGCATATTTAAGCCTTTCCCACATTCTTGAATGGCTCTCACAAATCACCAGGGTCTCCTAAAAGGAAAAGGAAGCTGCTTTTCTTTTTCCATCTGCCCTATCATTGTTTGAAATAAATATCTTGAAAAAGGAGCATGGGAGTCTAAATAGTGTGAACGAACATGGAAGAATCAAGGGTTGTCCAACGTAGTCACCAATAAAATCCAAACTCCTCCTCTTGACAAAAATCAGAAAACCATGATAATCCTCCTTTTTGTGAACTACCAGGTGAATGTCAGAAGTGATAATATTCCTTCCTGTATGCCTTTATCAAAGTCTGTATCAGTATTGCCACTTTTCAAATGCCAGAGAGCTTTATTTTCCTGTCCAAGCTGTTTTTTGAGGCATTCGAAGTATTAATAAACACGAGCTATTCTAAATAGTTCAGTTTTCTGTATTCTCAATATGCTTCCGGGATTATTTCCATTCTCAGCTTAATAGCATGAGTAGCCTGATATCACACAAAATCTGAACTTTGTTCCGGTATTTTGCTGAATACGTTTGTGGGTTTCAATGTACAGGTCAATCATGGATCTAATTTGAGGTATTTTTTCCCCTCCTTGTTTACCAAGTCAAATTAAGGTGGTCTCATAATTGCTTCCTAAATTATATTTAGAACATATTTTTATCCTCCTCATCTGGTTCTTGCACAGTTGGCACATTATAGATGGTAGTCTTAGTAAAATGCTGCTAGCCATACTATGGTCAACGTCTTTTCAAGCAATGTTTGTGGCATATTTGAAGGGACAGGACTTTGCCCTCTATGCTCTTTCAAAGGTTCCTTGTGTTGATTGCCCACCACAAACCTAGACAGGTGTGGCGGATACTCTGTTTATTAGAATCTATCACAGGGTTACTATATATAAAACAATATAAAACTGTCAGATATTAAATAGTTTTTCGGTCACTGATGAATTATATCTGCTGGGAGACTGGTCGACAGTAAACAGCAATGTTGTAGCCTGCAGGGTGTACCAACACCCTCACAATGTTCACTGTCTGCAGAACAGACAGTGAACATTGCATCGATGCTGGGAAGGGGGTCCCCTGCACTGTACATGTCAAGTGCATGGGAAGTATGGGGGCACCCTTTTAGCCCCCTGCACCTGTTCTTCTCCAGCCTTTTCATGGCGGTGTTACACCCAGGAAAAGGCTGGAGCACAAGGTTGTAGTCCGCATTACGATCACCACCAGGCTGCCGGGATTATGGATCCTGGCGGTGCTGGTGGTTCCATTTTAATGTGGTGGTCGGACCGCCGCAACAGCAGCGGTCCTGACCACCACCATGAGTGTGGCAGTCTGAAGACTGCCACACTCCTAATGAGGCCCTAGGCACTTCGTACTCTCCATTTATATTTATTTGTACCTAATTTTGCTTGGGACCTGCTGCATTCTTACCTGAGCAAAAATGTAATCCCTTTGGTATTTTGCAACCCCCTCCTTCTCCAGATATTACTATAGATCTTGCACAATGTTAACTTTATGGATATAGTGGCCCTCAAAGCCAAACTCTGATTTGAGAAACACCAAATTACGGAGAAAATGTCTTCCCTCAAGTTTTATAAGCATGCCACAGTAATACCCCATCTGAAAGAGCAAGAAGGCAAGGGTTTCACATTTTTAACCCCAGCACTTCCCATTCAGACAATGGAGGCAGCCCATGTATTCAGTAGCTTTCTTTAACATTCCCTTCATGTGCTGAGAAGCACAAAGCACATGCTTCCATGTCATGCCTGCTCACAGCACAGTTTATTTATTTACTTTTGCATATCCTCCTCAGTGGTAGGTCTAATAACCAGCTATTTCAGTTTCAGACCTACCAGATTGCTCTTAAGCACCTACATCTGAATCCAAAGGCTGGATTCTACTAAATCAGAAATCAAAGTTTCCCAGGCCCACCAAAGACACTGCAGTGAAATGTACTCTTTCTCCAGATAATCCTATGATATCATGTTGGAGAAAGAAACATTTATTACTACTGTCCACTTCTGTTTTATGCATGAGCATTTTTCTTTGTGCTTATGTTTTAGGGATGGCTGAGTAATGATTGTCCTGCCCTACTGTCATTAGCTAGTGCCACTTCTTTTATTCTCCATAAGCCTTACTCACCTCAGTTGATCAGTCTTTAATTATTGTTTCCAGTGGTGTAGGAGCAGAGCTAGTCACAAACTTCACACATTAATGATGTTGAGGGAAAATTCATCCAGCCTACCTTACAGATGAGGGGACTCCATGATCCATATCACCATCAACTGCAAACAAGGCTCCTTTATCAGACTTATTTAACTTAGGCAAAGCATAGTTATGGGACCACAAATGTTGTAGTTGTTGAAAACTACAGATGGAAAACTGTGTAAAAAAACAAAAAACGTGTTGAGTCAAAGCCAGTCCATATATGTAACACTGCAATATTTAACCCATAATAGGTTTATGATCCTGCTTATGGAGACTGACTGCTTTCACCAGAAGTAATTGTCTTAATTCCTTCATTTGGATCTGGCATTGAACGACAAACTATGGATCTATAGGAAACGTTATGAGTTTTCCAAAGCTCTACATTGACTAGAGAGTTCCTTGTTCTTAAATATTTTGCAGTGCACCACATCCAACGAAACATATTTCACTGTCTAAAATGAGTTATATTACACATCATTAAATAGTAATATAAGAAGGAACTGTTAACTTGAAAAGGAAAGATATGATCTCAGAGTACTCCAGGTGTTGAGATGGTTTGGTGTGGTGAAGTGATGGCTCACTAATAGAACGTTCTCAGTTTGTTGGCTAATTAGGTCCTGGTGCCTATGTTACCACAGACACAACATTTTTTTCCACACCTCAACCAAGTTTCCTTCTACATCACTTCTTGTTCCAAAGTGTTAGTTTCAATATCTTAAAAATGCACAGTAAGTGCTAGATTAAATGAACAGCTCTAAACGTGGATTATGATTATTCAAAAGTAGGTTCCTTGAAAGTCCTATCACACATATATTCCTCCCCCCCCCCGGCAGTGAAGGTATCCCAACTTTCCATTTGGAACAGGAAGAATTGACATATGTTCCATTCAAGTGTCCTATATTTATCTGGAAGGGATAGTCTTGCCCCAAATGTCTTGCCAGGTAATGTCGTGAGCCAGACCCAGTAGGAAGGCCCGGTATCACTAGGGTCCACCAGTGCATGCGCTGCCCCAATGGCCGGAACCTTAGGTTCACTGTAAAGAAGATCATTCTCCCAATATATATGGTAATCGCCAGAGGCTTCACCTGCTGTCTGTTGCCTCAAGCCCTCAAGGGTGGGACACTCTTTCTGTACCTTGCAGAATTCCTCCCTGGTGGGCTTACCCTCAACTTGCCAGACAGCAAGCTCAGGTAGGTCACCTAGGGCGGCAATGTCTTCCCCAGTTGGCCTGGGCCCCTCCTCCTCGGGAACCCCATCAACCACTGCAGGAATACAAGTTTTAAATTTAATATGTTTTGTGAAAAAAGAAATTCATAGTATAAATATTTTACAAACAGTGGCAATATATATTATTATTTTAAAAGTTGCTTTGATATATTTCTTCAATTTTATGATCTCATGGATTATGATTGTATATTTTATTTTGTGGTTTACAATTTCGGAATGGTAGTGAATATTTTAAAAATAAATTCATTATCAATAGTGATAAACAATTATTTTATATGTTAATGTTTAAATATAAATATATAGGCTTGTAGTTTAGGTTAGTATGTTTTTAAATTCAAATTGTATTTTATACTTAAAAGTTGTGCTTGATAATGGAGTATTAATTGTGTATATAAAATGTTTATTTTGCAGCTCCTTGTACAAAATGTTTTAGATTGCACAGGAAAAAGTACATTTCACCCCTTTAGTCTCCAACACTTTCTCCAAATTGGTTTATCTTGGAATGGGAATAGTAAATATCACCACTTTAGCATTTAACACCTTTCCCCAGTTGGGTTAGATTGGAGTAGGAATAGTAAATGCCACCCCTTTAGTGTCCAGCACCTTCACCAAATTGGTATAGAATGGAGTGGGAGTGGTAAATGTCACCCTTTTAGTGTCCACCAAGATCCTCTAGTTGGTTTAGACTAGAGTGGGAATAGTAAATGCTACCTCTTCTGTGTCCACCACTTTACACAAATTGGTTTCGATTGGAGAGGGAATAGTGTCACCCTTTTAGTATCCAACAGCTTTCCTAAATTGGTTTAGATTTGAGTGGGAAAAGACATTTTTACCCCTTTAGTGTCAGATCCCTTCCCTAAATTTGTATGTATTGGAGCGGGAATAGTAAATGTCTTCCCTTTACTGCCCAACACTTTCCACAGATTGGTTTAGATAGCAGTGAGGATAGTAAATTCACCATTTTGATGTCCACACCTTCTTCGAATTAGTTTAGCTTGAAGTGGGAAACATAAAGGTAACCCTTTTAGTGTCCCACACCTTCCCTAAATTTATGTAGTTTGGAGTGGGAATAGTGAATGTCATTACTTTACTGTTTAGAACCTTCCACAAATTGGTATATCTTGAAGTGGGAATAATACATTTCACTGTTTGCGTCCATCACCTTCCCCAACTTGATTCAGATTGGAGTAGCAATATTAAATATAACCGCTTTAGGGTCCAAAACTTTCTTAACAATGGTTTATGTTGGAGTGTAGTTATTTAATTTGATAATTTTAGTGTGAAATGCTTTGTTCAAATTTTATTTGTATATAGTAGAAATAGTTGGTGTTGTTACTTGTATATATTTTATTTTACTTAATTTGTGCTTTACAATTTTGTAACATTTTTTGCAACATTTGTTTACATGTTTGACATGTTTATTAATTGTAACATTTTTTTAGCAATGTATTTAACATTTTTTAATTATTTCTCATTTATTTCTATGGGGGATTGTCTTTTCTTCTTATGTTTGATTTGGCGGGCATTTTGTTTTACTACTACCATCTATTTCGTAATCTGTTATGTCATTTTTAGTACATTTTCCCTGGTCCAGGTAGCAGTAAGCTGCTACTGTTCATCTGAAGAGGGGTAAATAATTTTTTTAATGTTTTATTAAGGGTTTTGAGGGTGGGGGTGTTAGGGGTATGTCTAGCGGTTAGTTGATGGTTGCATTGAAGGTAGAACAACCACTCTCTGGACAGTCCAACCGCTCAATTACAATCCTGGTGGGTGGACCTGCTAGGGGACTGCCGTCCCGGCCAAGAACAAAGTTCCCAATGGCATGATGGCAGTCAGAGCTGTGGTCAGCCAGGGCGGGGCTGAACTCAGTGCCACCTGGCTGATTACAACTCCCCTCACTGCCGGCCTTTCCATGGCGGTTTCGCCAAGATAGAAAATCTGGCGGTGAGGGTGTACTGGGGGCTACAGAGGGTTCCCTGCACAGCCCATGGCATGGGCTTTGCAGAAGCCCCTCTGTCCAGCACCATCTGCATGTGCACTGTCTGATTTATGCTATGAGATAGCACTCTGCTCCTTAGGGGAGGTGAGCGCTATCTGGTAGCACTGTTCCTGCCGGTCTGTGTCCCCCAGCACGTCTTTTCATCAGCTTTTTCATGGTGGTTAAACCACTATGAAAAGGCTCTCAGAAAAGGGATTTATGATCAGCATGGAGCTGCTGAACTCAACACCGCTGTGGCTGACCATGAGCCCGACCAGCGCCCACCCATAGGGAACCATGATCCTGACTGGGATGGGTGTCCCCTCCTGGTCCAACTTCCATGGTTGTAATGTAGCGGTCAGACTGGCAGGAGTGCTGCGGTCTCAAGACCACCAGCCTCCTAATGAGGCCCTTAGTGTGTCTTCGTTTTGTAGGTATAAAGGGCTTTCGGATGGTAAATTGTCGTTGTTAGCTACCTCAGTGACAGGTTCATAGGCTAGTGCTATCATTTTTTTTATTTCAAAGGCAAATTGGCTGTTTGTAGAATATTCTACACTTAGTGCACATTGTTGGAAGTGTCTCCATATGTTTTAATTAAAATGATAGTAACAGCCTTGTATGGCTCTGTGGGAGTAAATTGTTTTATATGGTTTGAATCAAGGCTTATTCAAAGTCTATGAATATTTGTTGTAGTAGTAGTTATTTGTTTTATGTTGTTGCAGTAAGTGTTGCTTTGTTTATGTGCTAGTAAGTTAATAGGGTATATATAAAATGGATATCTGTGTTTTGATATTCACCATGTGTAGGGTATAACTGAGTGAAGGTGTTGTACACATTTTGAAAGTCCCATCCCTCATCCAGGTTTGACAATGGCTTAGTTATTTGCTGTAGAGAATATTATAATTTATCATTGTTTAGGTTTGTCATATAAAAGGAAAGGTTCCTCATTATTTGTCATTGCTAAATTTTCAGGTATTTCTATGTATTGGTACCTTCTAAGAGCAGGAGGAGTATCACTGGTAGCTCCTTTTAGTTCATAAAGTTAAGCGTTTTAAAGTGGGTATATGAGGTAGTTGGCCTATAAGGTGTTTGGGGACATTAGGCAGTATATCTTTTAGGATTTTGGTTGTGGGTTCTTGGGAGCTGGTGTGTGCTTCTCCTATGTCCTGCAGTACCTCCTTTACTTGCATTTTTGTCACATTTGTGGGATATTTGAGTTCTCTTATATTAAATACAACATCGTTTGTATCTGCCTTTGCATAGCTTGCATTATAATAATGTTTTGTATATTTCCACTTTACAGTTACAGTTGATTGATAAACTTTATTGTATGTAGGTGTAACCCTTGTGATTCTCTGTCAATGTAACTGAAAGTATTGTAATAGTGTAAATGTTTCCAATATTTTAAAGTTTGTACGTTTACATTTAAAATCATGCGAATACTTCTATTTTGTATACTTACAAATATGTTCTTTTTTGATGTTTCACATTGTTTTGCAGCTTTTCCGTTAAGGGTTTTCCAATGTGGAGCAGGTGCTTTCATATCAGTTGGATGAAAAAAAAAACTTCAGTTGATTTTTATATGCTTATTTGTTCGCAGCTTGTAGCAGTTGAGGCCATTAGGTTTATTTTTCCTCGCTATTGGGGTGGGTTTATACTTTTTAATACTGTATGTATACTACTATTTTATAGTTTTTGCTAGTTTGTGATTTTTGTTTTCCAAGTTGTAATGTTTTCTTTTAGAAAGTACATTTAAAGAAAAAGAAGTTGGAGAATCTTTTATTTATTACTTGCTAATTTACATTTTGAAGTTTATGTACCAGTAGGTTTCAAATTAAATATGTTTTATTTACTTGATTAGGTAATTGTCAAGATGCATATATTTCTTCTTAAAGGGCCTGATCAGAGTTACCTCATCTTGCAGCATTTCAAATTGTTGAAGTATTTATTTGATTAAATTAGTATGCCTTTTATATTTTTGATGTAATTGTCTGATGTTATTGATTAAAGTTGTTTATATTTAGATTTTTATTGGTTAGTTTTGTATTAGTTTTTAAAAAAATCATGTATGTTATTCTATAGTAATGCTTTTTTTTGGTGTTATTTATAATGTACAGTTTATAGTATGATAATTTTAGTATGCTTTTCGTTATATATTGAATTATATTTAGGCTGTTTAAATGTTTCTAGATAATGCAAATCTATTTTTCAGTTGTATTATGATTTTAGTTCTACATTTTTGGGGTAGATTTGTAAATAGTTAAATGATGTAATATATTTATGTTTGATTCAGGTGTGTATACAATGTTTTAGGTTTTGTTTGAATGATTGTTTTACGTGAAAAGTTTTTTTTTTTTTTTCCTTATTTACTAAGTGTACTTATTTTAGCAATATTGTAGTTGATATTGCGAGTGTGTGTATCAATGTTTTTGACATATCATTTTTTAATTAAAGGTAGCTATATTTTTGTTTTTGATACAGGTGTTTTTGATAAAAATACATATCTATATTTTAATAAATATTAGTATTCTCAATATTTGTGTTGTTGCTAGTTAAGCATAGGAGGTATATATTTCTATGAACACATTTTTCCAATATTTTTGTGTTTCAATATTGTATACATCAAAATTATTTTGGTGATCTTTGTCAAAGGGGTTATTTTGACAGGTTGAAATGGCAGTTTGAAGTGGAACACTCAGGATGCAGTGACTGGCTAGTGACAGGTTTTTACATTTCCTAGTTTAGTGGGTGGAACAATGAGTGCTGCAGCCTAATGGTAGTGTTTAATTTACAGGCCGTTGGTAAATGTAGGACCATATACTAGCAACCTACAAGTTAAAGTAATGTGTCAATTAGGTGTATACTAATTTTAGCATGTTTGAAAGGGAAAGGGCAACACTTTACTACTGCTTAATAGGGGTTAAAGTGTGGAGAGCCCTCAACACATTCAACAAAAGAAGGCAAAATATCTGGGGGAATACCATATGAAAAATTGACATTTTTTACATGGCCAACCGATTAGGTAAATTCTCAGATTTCAGCAGTAATATACTGTGCTGAAAATGAGTTGCATTGTAGTCTAAAGGTGCCCCCAAAGTAAGCAAAATGATTCAGTATGTCCAGACTTTCACTATTTATCCCGAAGTCCTGTGTCTTGATATTCTTTTCTGGGTTTGTAATTACAATTCTGATTGATTTTTAGTTGCATTAGTGGTTAGTTTGTGCTCTGTACAATATGAGTTTCAATGGCAGTAAGAAGGCTATGGGCCTGATTGCAATCTTGGGGTATGGGATACTTCACCACCAGCATGACGGACAACCCACCCGCCGTATTACAAGTTCCATTACATCCTATGGAACTTGTAATACAGGGATGGGATATACGTCACACTTGTGACAGAGAAGCCCATCCACCAAGATTGTGATCAGGCGCTTTGTGATTCTGCTGGCATTGTAGAAGTCAATCCAGAGTCTTTCTCATATGGGAAAGTAGGTACTTTGAAAACGTTGAGTCTTAGTTTGTGGTCAGTATTTGTTGTTAGTGCCTCATTCATATGATTTGGAAAAAGACTAAACCTGTCTGGAGCCCGCAAGTAGCATTCTATAACATGTTTGCCCTTATCTTCAAAGTCTGCATTCTTTAAATCCCATGCTGATCTGCATGGTAGTGTTCCTACATAAAAATTTGATTCAATTTTTTAAAAGTGATCTTGAGTTTTCTAGTTTTTTGTATAGTGTACCCAAATAAAGGCTTTGCAAAAATTTAAAATGGAATAAACTTCATCTTCACCTTTGCCAAATTAACAAATATTGCATGTTTGTAGCTCCATCAGGAAGGCACTCAATGCCCACCACTTCTTTTAATTGTTCTCCTGTTCTTAGTGTTAATTGTTTGTGGCCTCCATACCTTCATGTTTATACCTTAGCTTCATAAGTGTTCGGTTTATGTATTCATTTATTCACATGATCTTCATATCTTGCATCTATGTCTGCTCTGCTATTAGTTTACATTTTCAGAAACCATTTGGGTCAATCTAACAGGCTTATTGGCCTATGTGAATCAAGCTTGTTTTATCTCAGTTTTCATAAATCGGGACATTGAATCTATGTCCCTGGAACATGGCTGTCAGAAACCATGACTACTTTGCACTTTTCATGAATATCTTACATAGTATGGGAAGAGAGAAGTTTGCAAGATCTTTTAAAGCACACTTATGGAATCATATTTGAATGCAGGGACATAGGTGCCTAGTTCCCAGCAGGTGTGTTAGCATCAGAGCCAAAATTGTGAGGAAACAGATGCACCAAATAAAGTTGATATTACTACTCATCGACTGGCTAAGTGTGTCACTTTCCCTGCTTGATTTAAGGCCTGCGTATTCCTTGCTATGCTTCGGTTTGGTCCAGCATTACTATTGTTAATTATCATCTTGTTTCAAAACATGTCTGTGCAGACTGTTTACACTAATTCTGTCATGAGCTGCTCCTAGTGCCAGAAGGCGCTGATGAATTTATACTACTCTAGTACTGGTTGAAATATTATTAAATGCCTTTGTGGAGTGGTCCCA
Organism: Pleurodeles waltl; assembly: GCF_031143425.1. Classification (NCBI taxonomy): domain Eukaryota; kingdom Metazoa; phylum Chordata; class Amphibia; order Caudata; family Salamandridae; genus Pleurodeles; species Pleurodeles waltl. The sequence goes on along the minus strand of NC_090438.1, from coordinate 326,782,216 downwards.
TTGCTAGGGATGTAGGCAAGTATGAAAATAGTTCACTTGTGCCACAAATCGTCATTGAGAAAGAAGCCACCACTGTGCACGTGTTAATTTAAGGGTGTCACAAAGATAATTTGGTAATTCACTAAGACATTTGAGTATGTGAACTAGTTCTTCTGTTGTGGTACTTGATGTACTCTAAAAGGCCTAAGTGAATTACCCCCATCATTTTTAAGTTTTTGAAGATAGACATTTTGAAAAGCTTACATGTTTAATTGTATAAATGTGCTGGTTTGAACTAAGCTTAGCTTTTAGCAAATGTGGAAAGTAAGAGAGTGAGTGACATGATAGTGAGTGAAGGATAAGCATAAAAATTAGCATAGGCAAACTAAAACACGCCATTGTGTTTTCCTGGTTCATGGGCCAACCACCTCACCTAGAAGAGCGAATACCTACACAGAGGCTTTTATAAATAATTTATGCATTTAATGAATACATTAATGCCACAGAAGATTTCTCATATTTTATTGTGGTTAAACTGTGATTTAATAATTGTGTAACAAGACATCAGAAAGGACATTTATTGCAATGGCATTAATTTTAATTACATGGCAAATCTGCTGGATCCCACTGCCATTAAAGTTATTCATGAATATGCCCTGTTAGATATCACTTGAATTATTCTTAGTGCATGGCAGAAGTGACATGCACTGCTGGTGCTATTCATAATATTTAATCAGCTATATTTTGCCAATACTTACCACATTCAAAAGCACGTCATATTTTTTGCAATGCATTCAAAGGCATTTAAAAAACAATACATAAAAACTTTCATTTTTATAGTTTATGAATGTAATCTTTACCTGTATAACAACGTGCAACCACATTTTATTGGAATATCTTCTTAAGAACAAAGATACACATTTTTTTTCTTTTCTATCATACTGTTATAACTAATAGTCTATCACTGCTGATAAAAGTCTGGGCAGATTTTGAACTGAGCATAGTGCTGAAATATTCTATCGTGACTATAATTTTAAGGCATAAGAAATGTATTCTATGACTTCTGCTTAGAGGCAGTAGTGGAGAGCTGTTAGCTAGTACTGTATTATTAAGTTACAATTGTTTGTCCATATAAGGAGTGGAGAAACCTGTGAGTTATTGTTTGAGAATACTAACAATTTCAAGTATCTGCCTCTGTAAAACCAACTGTTTTTGGGTGTTTGAAGAAATGTGTTAGATAATGTGCACCAAAAAGCATTGTAACATTCCCAGTATGTTGGTATTTTGCCTGTTTGAACGCCACCGTGGGAGCACTTTCATATTTCGCTCTGGAATACCCACCAAGAGTCTTTCAAAACCCACAAAGAAGTCATTTTTTTCTGAATGGGCCTTGTCCTTGGATTTCACAAAAGGTGAATACACGAAGTAGGCGGTTCAGTGGTTTGATACAACAATAGTTCCAAAGAAAAGCCATCTATCCCAGCCCTTCTCCTTAGAAGCAAGCAATTTCTCAACATTTGATTGGTTAGAGAGTAGAGTCCATTACAGAAGCAGGGCATCAAAGACCTAAAATTAAAAATGAAAGCTTCTCTTTTTTGATAGATAAGGGATCAATAAGTCTTTTCAAAGGTAATTCTTAATTTTAAATTGTAAATACAACTAATAGTAAACAGGCACTAAATTCCCTGTGCAAAATCCCTTTATCTGCACCCCAACCAGCATTATGGCTATTTTCTGCAACAACTCATGCAAACTTACTCGTGAACTTAGCAGGAGTAAGGGCTAGAGGTATCAAGGTTTGCATTAGCGAATACCAAATAGCCCAATTTTACCAAATCGCTAACTGAATCGCTAACTGGGATTCGCAAAATGCGATGCAACAACATCAACACACATTTTTTAAGGTTTTATTAAAATTCACAATCGCGAATCAGTATTTGGAAATCGTTAATTGCGATTTTTGTATTCTGGATCAGCTTGATGACATCACAACCAGGAAGTGAGTCAGTGCATGCCGTTTCCAGAAGCCTGAGCCACAGGAGCAGGCAGAGAGACCCAGCACAGCACCAGGGAGGCACTCAGGAGAGTCAACCAGAACCAGAAAATACTATGGCCACTGATGGGAATGGGAAGGACAAAGGAGAGAGGAAGCGCAAACTGAAATTCAGTGAGCAGGAATTGGAGGTACTCACAGAAGAGGTGGTCAAGAACCATGACCAGGTATTTGGAAAACACTCACTACATGTCCCAGAAAGTGAAAAGAGAAAAATGTGGACTGACATCCAGACCAAAATATGCGCAGTGGGTGTTGCGCAGAGTTCCATCGAGGAGCTACGCAAGTGCTGGTATGACTTATGTTCACGTGCCAAAGAGAGGATAGCAAGCCGGCTGAAGGAGGCAAGGAGTACTGGAGGAGCACCACCCACCCAGACACCGTCCACCCCCATGGAAGACATTGTGGAGTCATCACTACTGCCTGAAGCTGTCAGTAGTGTCACTGGCATTGACACCTCAGGCACACCTGGCACTAGCAAAGGAAAGGGCTGTCATCACCATATGTGAATGTGCAAATGCCCCTTGGAAAATAGAAATGACACTATGCACAGTGATAAGTACTCCATGCCACATACTACATGCAACACAGCAATACCTTATGGGAGTGATAGTCCATACCCCTCAAGGTGCATCTACTACACAAAAAGTAAGATAGTGTAAAACCAAACAGATAAATAACACAACAGACAATTAGAGATACTTTGCCAGGGTAAATGTTTATCATTTAAGTAACTGTGAGAGTACAAATGCAAGAATTATATGCTGCACATTGTTGTTGCAGATGTTCCAGACCCTAACGCAGCAGAAAGTGGAAATGGGATGAAAGATGAGTTAGCCACAATCTTATTCAAACACCAGTGAGTCCATCATACAAGCACCAACTAGACGCAGGGCAAGAGTGCTACCCCTCCCTGAGTTTACCCTGGACTCCGATGAATTGCCGGAAGAAGTACCCAGACCACCCCCAGAGGTTAGAAGCACCGACAGATAACAGTCCCTGTCCCAACGTCAATCCACTTCCCTCAGAAGGCGTCGCGAAGAAGGCAGACAGTGCACACAGGAAGGTGAGGGCCCATCACTGTTTAGTGGCCTTGAGGTTATCCATGCGGAAAGTGCAGCGCTTGCAATGTAAGCACATGAGAGCAATACCCCGGCAGTTGGTGTCAATTGATCACAACATGGGATCAATGCACAGGCAGTTGGGGTCTATCGATGACCACATGAGATCAATGCACAAGCAGTTTGAGTCTCTCAGTAACATGTGCAAGCTGCATGAGGGACAGCAGGTTGCAGCAGAACACATAAGGGGGATGACAAATACCATTTGGGAACTCTGCACTGTAATGCAGCCAGGAGCATGTTACTCACCTTAGGCGCCATCATCAATTGATAGGCAGGTTGGAAGGGTTCAGCAGATCTGTCAATCTGCTCACTACCACAACTGCTTTGGTGTCACGACGTGCTGTGGGCATGCAAGTGGAAATGGCACATTGCATTCGGAACGTTGCATGAGGATTGGTGCAAATCACCAATGTATTGGAGACAATGCAGACAGCCCGGAGTGCTACAAAAAGCGAACTGGGTGGTGGAGAAAGTGAGGAACTCTATAGCCTCAGCAGTGTCACAGCCCCTGTGATGGATCCTAGGCATCGCAGTTTCAGAAACAGTACTGTCTCTGAACCCGCAACAAGAGGTGCCACTGAGACCAATGAGCATTCAAGTGGAGTGCGTGGACGTAAAAGGTAATGTGGAGAAGTACAGGAGACTTGCATATCATGTAGTAATGCAGTGATACTATGATGTTAATAGTGTCACACTGTAACTGGGACCTGATTGTGTATACTGTATACCTATGTCCTATTCACACATGTAACAACACAATTGCAAACCTTTTTGAAGTCAATTCAAAAAATTTGCTACCCACAGCAATAAATGAAAGTAGACATGGTTTTGTCATTACTTACATCAGAAATAGTTGTGCGTGATCTCAGCACGTCTTTGTCTGCCCTCTACTGCACTGGTTCTGTCTGCTGGGTAAAGGGGTGGCAAGGGATCGTCATCCTCATCGGAGTCAGGCTCTCTGGGTTCCACTGGTATTGTTGCGATTTTGTGCAACATCGCATATGTGGCCATGATTTTGCATGTGTTTTCCGGGCTATATTGCAGTGCACTTCTACTCTTGTGCAAGCATCTGAAACAACTCTTCAGCAGGCCAAAGGTCCTCACTATCGCGCAACGCGTCCTCCTGTGTGCTGTATTGTACCTCCTTTAATTTGGCGTGGCAGGATTTAGATGATGGGTGATAATGCATCCCACCTTTAATAATTTAACTTACACAGGGACTCGTTTTAGGCCAATGAACCTTTTGACCCTGATAGGAGACTCCTTAGGATGAGATACTATTCAGCATTTCAATCAATAGATCAATAGCCTAATCAGTATTCACAATGGCAAATCAATCAAACTAATTAATAACATTAATAAGAATCAAAACACACCATGTCCTTTCAGCCATGAATAACCACACAAATCTAGTAGGATTTAATATATTTATTCCCTATTTGTTACACTCTACTAGCAAGTTTATTAGTCTCAATATCAATAAACACATCAACAACGTTACAATATGGCAACTTGAATATGACTATCAACGCAAAGATCATGAACATTAAAACAAAGCATGACGTCAACATGAATCAATTTTAGCAGAGTATCATTAGCACATTATTCAACAAAGCAAGGATTCAGTCAATTGTCTATTTGCACCCAGTATTAGTGAACTCCTTAACTAACCTCTAATTAGCAGTAGCATGTTGGGCTTCATGCAAAACAATTTAGCAACACAAATTTGGAAACCATCTAAATATGGCCTCTATCAAAAGAGCAGTTGGTACCTAGAAAGAAAAGGCAAACAGACAATTACAAGTTCGTTATCATATAGTTACCCATCCACATGGGGTGGCATACAGTGTCAGTCTTCGTCCTCAGGACATCAGTCGATTCGCCATCAGCCAGGATAAACAGCAAAGTCTCAGCAAAGCAAGGCAAAAGACTCTTTCCTAATAAATTGGAGAAGCAAGTATCGGATTAGAGTATGGTTTGAAGTATCAGAACAGCAAAGTCTTAAGGTAGAATATCAGAGTAACAGCATGCATGTCCCTATAATGGTTAAGTAAGAAGAATGGCATAGAATGGCTCAGTAAAAGGCGCGTAATGGCTGATTTCACCTTGTGTCACGTCGTTATATTAATCTTGTTGAACAAGCCTCTCATTTCCAATTGGGCAATATTTGGTGCATCGTTATCTCTGTCCAATGACCCATCACACACCTTACTAGAATTTTCCACCTAAGACAGTTCTCACGTAGTTTATTGGCTTCTGTGATTGACGTCTTAAACTGGTAGAATGTCAGGTAGGAAAAGTTCCACTTGTCGCTCCGGTCAGTAGCTCCATTATCTTTTACCAGTACAGACGACCTTGCACCTGTTGCGAATTACACTGTTGAATTCAGCAAGAACGGCTCCTTGAGCAAGTCGGGTCTCATGAGAAAGAATTTACTACGGTTACACACACATCTCTAGCTTCTGGAAAAGTACGGCTTCATGTCCTTCAGGAAGACAGCACATTGCACGTTAGAAAAACACATTTAATATGAGACCAGGCAGCTAGGCCCAGACCCTTGCTAACTAAGGCCTAGTGATTAATTTAGCAAAACCTTAACATATAACTCTTAATGCTAATACAAAATCCTACATTAGTACATTATGAATTCATTATTAGTTCATTTCATCAATCATCGTATACAGTGATGGCCACTCCCAGTGGGCACATTTCAAACGCGTACGTTAATATTATTCTACCACGTTTTCTATGCAGCTTCATTATACATTATTTTGCAAGCATTTCATGTTAATATTGAGTATTAAAGTTACACTCCAACATGGGTGTTAAGATGAAGGACCGCACTGCATATGCACCGTCTCCTAGAATGACAGGAGAGTAATATGAGTTATCGTTATCCGTGACATCACAAAGACGTTATGCGACATTGTTAACTGTTGCATTACCAAGTAGGTATCCTTTGCCAAATTCCCCAGCAAGAAGTCTTGTGTGTATTCCACTGTGCCTAAAGATATAGGAATCACGTGTGCTACCTGGGTATCTGGTCACAAGATCCGTTATTACGTTGGAGGCATTGCATATGACTTGTATGTTCATGGAACGTGTACTCTTTCTGTTCGGATAAACATACTCTGTGGCAAATGGTGGACAGATAGTTTCATGTCTCTCATCAATGCAGCCAATGACATGGAAATTGGACTTCCTGGTAGAAATCAATTTTTTTTCTGCAAATCCTGTGTAGTGTTGGGGAATGTTATGTGCAGATGGATTTTGGTTAGCATGGCATTTAGGAATGCATCAAAGAAGCGTTAACGAGCACTTTGAGAGACACCTCCAGCTGCTGCAATGACCCCTTGATAGCTTCCTGAGGCTAAGAGGTGCAGGGAGCATAATACCTGCACATGAGTGGGTATGGCACTGATTCTGTGTGTTCCGCTGCAGTAGGGTGTTGTAAATCGGCTATGAAGTCCAGTATTATGGCTGCGTTTTACCTGTACTTATCAAAAATCTCCTCCTCAGTCTGTCTAATAGGGTAATGCACACTCAAAAAATGCGCTCCTATCGCCGCCTCCCTCTCCTCAAACCTGCCAGGTTCCTCATTCCCCTCACCATGACGTAAAGTGCAGCCATTGTGGAAAAGTGCTGATGCATTCTGGGCCTCTTTATATAGGTTGCACCTGTTTACCACCTGATTACAATTCGTGGTAAATTGCACATGCAAAAACCCACTTTGAGACTAATCGTAATTTGTGAATGCTTGATACATTGAATTGGGATTTGGTATTATCTACTCGCAATTTTAAGGAATCTCTATTTTAGCAATTCCTTAAATTTGCACTTCGAATGCCTTTCATACATTGTGAAAGGCGATTTTGCATTCGCAAACTGTGGATTTTAGCAATTCGCACTGTTTACGAGTGCAACATCCTTTGATACATCTAGCTCTTAATGTGTGAGCCTCACAGCTGTGAAAATATATCAGACATGTAGTCCTGCCATGGAATGCTAAAATATATTCACATGTGCAAATCCACGTTGTGTGAATTGTTGGTGTAGTCTTGCACTCATCAGTTATGGTGCTTTTTCACCAAAGTGTCACTTAGGAGCAGAAATATATTGATGAACACCTGTTAATCCATTGGACAAATGTTAGCATCATGATTCCTACAAATAGTTACCTCAGATGTCAGGGGCCTCAGATGTCTAATATCTGCCTAATAACGGGCCTCTGAAAAAACTGGAACACAGAATTGGTTGGCACGATTGAGTGCTCATTAGCCATCTCTGTGTGTTTCATGGTGATCTGAGCCAAGTTTACATTGCCGCATGTATTATCTAACCAAATACATTTCTCTGCAAAATTTACAGGAGCTGCGCTTTGATCAGACCCATTGCCGTCTAATGAAGCTTTTAGCTTTTGTTGCTTGCTTTATTAAACACAGAGGTAGGATTTACAACTAACATCTTTTTTCTTAAACAATACCGTTCTGTTCTCAGAAACAAATTTTGAACATTTCCCTTTTTATGTGTGCCTTTTTGCAGGACAAACGAACGTTAGAATGCACCAGTAGCACTGCATTACATTTGCCAGGGTGAAGGATAAAAAGTTGAATCATTATTAGTACAATTATAAAAAGTTTATTTTGCTGGAATAAAAGTTGTGTGCTAAATTAGTCTCATGGTTAGTTATTGTCTCTTAAGTCTTAAACAGCACAAATATGCAAAGTGTCACAATGAGTGTTTTTGGGTTTATTATGTATTTAACTATTTGAAAACGGGCCAACATTGTTTGGCATTTTACAAAAACGTGGCTTTGGCATTGGACACCAGGGATTTTTTTTTTTTTTTTTTTTTAATTTTATTTTTTTGAATTTGTGGGGAGCGACCCCTCAGGCAAGGGTCGCTCCCCTGGGGGCAACATTTTTTCTAGGCCATTTCTGCCCCCCATAGGCCTATTTTTATTAGGCCAATCTGCCCCCAAGGGGGGTAGAAACCACTAGACACCAGGGATTTTGTTTTTTTTTATGTACACATAAGGGGAGCGGCCCCTTGGGAGCAAATCATTTTACGGCTGTCTCTGCCCCCCCTGGGGGCAGATCGGCGTAAAATTGTTAGGCCAATCTGCCTACCAAAGGGGGAGGGCAGAAATCCACTAGACACCAGGGAAAATGTTCTTTGTTGGTTTTTTATTTTTTTTTATGGTTGGGGAGCGACCCCTTGGGCAAGGGTCGCTCCAGGGGGGGCAAATTATTATTAGGCTATCGGCCTTGCGATCTGCCCCCGGGGGGGGCAGAAACCACTAGACACCAGGGAATATATATTTTTGTGGGCTATTTGAAGTAAGGGGAGCAGCCCCTTGGGCAAGGATCGCTCCAGGGGGGGCAAATCATTATTAGGCCATTTCTGCACCCCCTGGGGGCAGATCAGCCTTGCGATCTGCCCCCGGGGGGGGGGGCAGAAACTACTACACACCAGGGAACATTTTTTTTTGTGGGCTATTTCAAGTGAGGGGAGCGGCCCCTTGGGCAAGGGCCGCTCCTCGGGGGGGCAAATTATTTCTGGGCCATCTCTGCCCCCCCGGGGGCAGATTGGCCTAATATTATTAGGCCGATCTTCCCCCCGGGGGGGGGGCAGAAAACCACTGGACTCTAGGGATCATTTATTTTTGTTTACTTTTATTTTTTTATCTTTGGGGAGTGACCCCTTAGGCAAGGGTCGCTCTGGGGGGGGGGGGGGAGGGGGGGGTGTGGGGGGTAATTATTATTAGGCCATTTCTGCCCCCCCGGGGTCAGATCAGCCTAATATAATTAGGCCGAGCTGCCCCCAGGGGGGCAGAAACCACAAGACACCAGGGATATATATATTTTTTATTTACTTTATGTTTTTATGTATGGGGAGCGACCCCTTAGGCAAGGGTCGCTCCCCTGGGGGGCAGATTGTATTTAGGCCATTTCTGCCCCCCTTAGCAGCAGATCAGCCTATTTTTGTTAGGCCAATCTCTAGACACCATGGATTGGCGTGTGTATGTGTGTGTTTTGTTTGGAGGGGGCAGCCCCTTGGGCAAGTCTCTCCCCATGGGGGCACATTACTGTTGGCCATAACTGCCCCCCTTGGGGGCAGACCGGCCTATTTTGGAAGGCCAATCTGCCCCCCTGGGGCAGAAAGCCCACCAGAGACCAGGGAAGATTTATTTTTCAGAATAAGAGGTTGGCGGTATGGCCATACCCCCACCCCAAATAAATGGGGCCAAAGTTGTTCTGCCCACCAGTGGGCAGATTGGGAAATTACCCCTGATCCACATCCCGGGGGGACAGAAAGTCTACTAGATGCCAGGGCATACAAAAAAGAAAAGAAAATAGTGGGGTGGTGGCTACCAACCAGTATGGGCCTGGTTATGCCCCCACCCGAATTGAAGGGGCTAACAGTCTTTCAGCTCTCCCCTGCACACTAAAACATCTTATCCCAGGGCAAGCAAGAGGACATTTGATTATTTTTGTTTTTTGTTTTACCTTTGGGCCATGAGAGCTTGGTAACTCTCAAAATCGTCCCACTTGGAATGGTGAGGGCTGCACTTTCTTTTTACTTTGGGACGCTGCCATGTGCAAAAATCCACAAGACCTAGACACATCTGAAAATTAAACATCTAGTTGATTCCAGGGTGGTGTGCTTCACATGCATCCCACACCATTTCCTTACCCACAATGCCCTGCAAACCTGCAACTTTGCTGGAAAGCACATATTTTTCCAATATTTTGGTGATGAACCTTCCGGAATCTGTAGTAATCCACAAAATTCCTACCACCCAGCATTGTCTCATCTATACCGATAACATTTCTGCTGCACTTGTCAGCCTAAAAATGTTTTTTTTCAAACTGCCCTTTTGGACCCACCTTGGTTCCCCCTCAACTTCGATGTGTTTTTGGCTCTTCCCTGTCACAAACACTTGGCCCACCTACACAAGTGAGGTATCAATCTTACCGGGAGACTGAGGGGAACGCTGGGTGGTAGGAAATTTGTCCCAGTGCAGTGATTCCACACAGAAATGTGGGAAAAATGTGATTTTTTTAGCTAGATTTACAGTTTGCTGAGGATTCTGGGTAAGAAAATATTGGGGGATCCACGCAAGTCACACCTCCCTTGACTCCCTCAGGTGTCTAGTTTTCAGAAAGTCTGGGTTTGGTAGGTTTCCCTAGATGGCTGCTGAGCCCAGGACCAAAAATGCAGGTGCCCCACGCAAAAACAAGTAGTTTTCTATTTGCTAATTTCAATGTGTCCAGATAGTGTTTTGGGACACTTCCTGTTGCGAGCACAAGGCCTACCCACACAAGTGAGGTACCATTTTTATCGGGAGACTTGTGGGAACACTGAGTGGAAGGAAATTCGTTGCTCCTCTCAGATTCCAGAACTTTCTGTCACCGAAATGTGAGGAAAAAGTGTTTTTTTAGCCACATATTCAGGTTTGCAAAGGACTCTGGGTAACAGAACCTGGTGAGAGCCCGACAAGTCACCCCGTCTTGGATTTCCCTAGATCTCTAGTTTTAAAAAATGCACAGGTTTGGTAGGTTTCCCTAGGTGGCGGTTGAGCTAGAGGCCAAAATCCACAGGTAGGCAGTTTGCAAAAAACTCCTCTGTTTTCTGTGGAAAAATGTGATGTGTCCACGTTGTGTTTTGGGGCATTTCCAGGCACTAGGCCTACCTACACAAGTGAGGTACCATTTTTATCGGGAGACTTGGCGGAACATAGAATAGCAAAACAAGTGTTTATTGCCCCTTGTCTTTCTCTACATTTTTTCCTTCCATATATAAGACAGTGTGTAGAAATGACGTCTATTTGAGAAATGCCCTGTAATTCACATGCTAGTATGGGAACTCCAGAATTCAGAGATGTGCAAATAACCACTGCTCCTCAACACCATGTCTTGTGCCCATTTTGAAAATACAAAGGTTTCTTGATACCTATTTTTGACTCTTTATATTTCAGCAAATTAATTGCTGTATACCCGGTATAGAATGAAAACCCACTGCAAGGTGCAGCTCATTTATTGGCTCTGGGTGCCTAGGGTTCTTGATGAACCTGCAAGCCCTATATATCCCCACAACCAGAAGATTCCAGCGGAAGTAACAGTATATTTTTTTCAAAAATCTGACATGGCAGGATAAAGTTACAGAGTAAAACGTAGAGAACAATTGATGTTTTTTTCTACTCAATTTCAATATTTTTTTATTTCAGTTGTTATTTTCTGCAGAAAACCCTTGTAGGATCTACACAAATTACCTATTGCTGAATTCAGAATGTTGTCTACTTTTCAGAAGTGTTTAGGTTTCTGGGATCCAGCATTGGTTTCACACCCATTTCTGTCATTGACTGGAAGGAGGCTGAAAGCACAAAAAATCATAAAAATGGGGTATGTCCCAGTAAAATGCCAAAATTGTGTTGAAAAATTGGGTTTTCTGATTCAAGTCTGCCTGTTCCTGAAAGCTGGGAAGCTGGTGATTTTAGCACTGCCATCCCTTTGTTGATGCCATT